>NC_069131.1:56053424-56400924 GCF_026914265.1 Mya arenaria
AGAAAATGCCTTTTCCTTGGAAATTAAAACCGTAACGGTTAACAATTAGCCTCGTTATCTCCCATGAAACGGCGCACGTGGAATTCATTGTTACACGGGGAATAGTCATTGACAAGACGCCGGAAACAAGAGATTGATGAATATTGTTTTTTATAACACTTGAGAATTTTCAATCTGGTCAATTTAAATTAATGATTCAATAATTTAATGATACGTTTACACTGTAAAACCTTATCATCAGTGTGTGTATACCAAGTAATAAATAACGTCATAAATGCTACATCGGAAGGCAACATGTTTCTTTGAAAGATGAATAAAACGAGATAACTTTTATTCTTCACCATTTTAAATGAAGCAAGAGACAGTCGTCTATGTCGCTGGAAGAGCCTCGCCCTCGTTTTATTAACCGAATTTGATAAATTGATTAGTTTGATAAATAGATTAGTTTCCTCAAACACTTTGACAAACCTGTTTTCAAAATGATGTTTTGACAGCTCTCAATCAGTTAGTGGTTTTGTGAAAAGTTTTATCGAAGTGTTTTATGAAACTAAGACCACTATCAAACTCTAGTACATGACTAAAGGGGGGGGGGGTCTCCTGGCAGCCTTGAAACTTGCACGTATCAATTGATAGATTTGCAACAACTGCATGTTTTCACCGTGCCATGGAAACTACAGAACCAAGGCCAGCAACTAAGAAACGATCATGCCAATTACTTAGAAATATTCAACGACCAAATACAGTAATCACCTGTTGATAGTTTAATGAAACAGAAATACAGTGCTGACGTAATGCCTCAAGGCTTCAGAAGAACACGTTGCTTCAAACATTGATATTTTATCTTATCTGTTTTTATTATTTAATATGACCTATGCGTTTCGTTAATTTAACGTTACCTTCTCCATGAGTTAATACAACTGGAAATGAGTGTATTTCAGTTTAATCTGACGTGTTCCTTAATTTGTAGTTGAACAGAAGCACAATGCTTATGAGGTTTCGTTTTAAACTCATATTCCTGCTGTTTTCTTTTTTAACTTTCATAAGACATTGATTGCACATTCGAAGGCCAGGGAATGTACACATTGTAAATCATGATATAATTCAGTACGAAAATGTCCTCGTATCAAATTAAGGGACTTAAGGCGATGATGCGTGATATACTCACAAGTTGTAAGCTTTATTTATACAAACGACGTATACTTGACAACATGGAATCTGCACAGAATAGGTTTAATTAACATTTTTATTGTTGCAAGGGTACTATATCCCAGTGAGGTCGTCTGGGATGTAACCATAACGCTAAATTAAGTATCATTTGAACATAAGAAGCTCAGCAGAAATGTAAAATAAGGACCATTGAGGAAGACATAATATTCGATGAGTTAGTGCCTGGTAGAACACTGTTTCTTAATGAGTTCATACGAACTTTAAAATGAATTGTAGAAATTAAACAAATGGCAAAATGGAACAATTATATAAAACATCAAATGAAAGAACCTTCTTATAGTTTTCAGGTTATTTACAATGATATGGTCATTTTTTCAGACTTGGATACCTTGAAATAAGCGATCTATAGTAGGTTAGTTTCACACTGTGTGAAGTTGCATCGTTCGCTGAAAGAGAGTGTGTACTGTTGTACTGTTATGTTTTCTGAACTGATGTTGTTTTTATCTGGTCGATGTTAAACTTAAGCTATAATATAAATATAATTTTGCGTTGTGTTTAAATTGCATAAAGGTGATGCTGGACCCGATGTGACTGATCAGTTTATTCTTACGTTTAATTAACTAACAAGTGTGGAGACAGGTATGATGTTCAACACCCGGATACTGGTTTACGTCCCCCAAATAGCCCCAAAATGTATTGATAGAGTATTATGATATCATAGCATACATAACTATTAATAATGCTTATCGTGTGTTTAACTTATTAATTTCTGTCATTATGTGACGTCATAGTCTTGTGACATTGAAATTGTCATAGTATTTGCTGCCTGGTTGCCAAAAGTTTCAATTGTATAAAGTAAGTAATGTTTTCTTTAATCTGTCTATTAATTGATGTGGCTGCGCTGTTGGTGAGTTGGTTATAAACCCGTCAATTTGAAAAAAATGTTCTGATTGGATTCTGACAGACAACCAATCAAACTTGAAAATTAGCGTTATTTTCGAACGAGGATGGTGTGGTATTCTTACCTTGGGATTTATCAATGATATATTAACTGTCTACAAAAGTGTGAGTTACGCCAAAAAACGCGCCTCCTGAAAATAAAGAAATCCCGAGGTTCCGTTCCATATCTAACAATCCTTCCCTCGGGCTGGCTGCTTGGTTGGTCATCAAGCCACATTACCGACGAACACATGTCTCCTTGGTTCGTATGTTCTATCCGAACCGGTAAAACATGATCTATTTCATTCGTCTGACACGACGTTTATCAACTATTAAACAGCTAAAAATATTAACCAAGCATAGTTGAACACATCAAACTCTGTTTAAATGATGTGCTTTTGTTATGTTTGATAATAGATGTTAATGGTGTCACTGAATTTTGTAAAACAAATATACAAGTAGGCATTACAAACGATTAAAATACTTGGCATATAAAGCATGTATATTAAACATGTTTATTATTTCATAATTGGTTTTACAATTTATAATAGATTTATCGCGGTCGAATGAATCATGCCGAAATGATGTATAATGTGATTGCAATTTTTCTTCTCGGCATTTTATGCGTTTATGTTACATTCTTAAGATAAACTTGTTTAAATCAAAGAAAACAGTGAAATTGATTGATATAAGCTCACTGTTTCAAAGCATGTGTATCCTGTTGGATGGACCATAGAAACTATATTTTAAGAGTAGCACGGATTGTTTTATAATACAATTGGGCATTAGGAGATCCTTCTGAACAAGGTACAGCTACTTGATGTATGAAATACAATTTACAATCTCAAAATTAAAAACACAACATCATCGAGACACATAAATCAAAGACAATAGTATAACAACACATACCTTCCGATTTCTGTTTGTTTAATGTTTATGCTATTTGTTTTCTAAAGATTGTGTAATATAATTGAAAGAAAATGATATCATACCGTCGGGTAGATAAGAAACATCAAATGAAATATTCATCATGGAAATTTCGACGAGACATTCTTGTTTGAGTATAAATTGAAAACGTATAAGATGTGTCCGTTCTATATTTGAATTTATAGTGGACAAATACGTCGATTTGGTTCCTACAGTTTGCAGGTATTTTGATTGATATTATTCAGCTCCATTTAAAGTTCAACATATTTTATGTGTTGTTTTATTTTATATCATATAAGAAGTGCCATCATTAAATAACGCCCCAAAATGTCTGTAGGTAGGATAAACAATGACCACCAAATTCAAAGGGTAAACATATTATTTATAGAAATAGTTTCAAATAAAAAATATGAAGATAAAAACATATTATAACTATTATTTGGAGTTCAATTCTTGACGGAGACAATCGAGGTTATATATTTGGTATCCGTTTTAGACGTATGTGGATATTGTTTAAATATGAAATATTATGTTAATTAATAAATTCGATAACGTGTTATTCATAAACATGCACATACTATTTTCTGGAAACAACTAAGGATCGCCGTTATTTATCTGGTTAATTGTTAATAAACTTCATCCAAATGGAAGAAAGCAACATTTTAGGAATATCCTGTAAGAATGTGATTGCTTTCAAATTTCAGACATTTCTCAGAGCAAGTTGTTTCAGCCAAAACAAATTAATCTCCTGAATGATAAAGGCCCTTGGCATTTCAATATTTTTGTTACATCGCTTTCGTTCAGCACTGTTTAATATTGCGAATTGTCAATTGCATCCGTCCGTTGGGTTTTTGAATGTTTGATAAACATAGACGTTAGCGATGATTTATTAAGATAGCAGAATAACTCAAATAGTTTCATTTCAAACCAAAACAATATGGTCTCATGCAATAGGGATTTCAGGCTGGAACAAAAATCGGTTATTTTACTATCATAGCGTGAATAACAAATATTCAAGTATAATAACAGATCACTAAACTCTTATCAAACGTGTTCGCTCAAGGTGATTAATACATTGTATTCTTGATAACAATTAATTGACCAGCAAATTGTCCCTAGTCGCGATTTAGATAAAATTCGTAATTAAAACGAACTTCACATCAAACCAATTGGCCGTTTAATTTATTTACATTAAGTGAAATACAATTAGTATTTTAATGAATCTTTCCAATACAAAAGGTCTGTTTGAAGGGCATACGTATAAAAAATATGTTTCTATTGAAAAAAATATCATCAAGTAGTTTCTAAAATGTGTGTAAAATTTCCTCAACTCCTTAACTGCCAACAAATGTAGCAAAAGAAAAATATTTAACTTAATTATATATTACTCGTGTTAACTCTAAGAAGTCGTTGTTTCACAAACTGGCTATATTAACTATTAAGGCAAATCAGATCAGAGAAAATATAGTTAATATTACGGCCTAACTTGAACTGGATGTTATTGCTCTCTTCTTGCTGTTTCTTTTTTTTTGTAATCGTGTTAATTTATATATCCTATTGTGCATGCTCTGATGATTGCTTTGATCAGCATAAGCTGTATATTCTTGTATCTAAATAAATGTTCTGTTCTGTTTAACTCTTGCAAAAGTAATTACTACACCTCTACGATAAAATGAAAATAACTTTTTTAGTTCTTTCCATCCCCGTATGCATTTCATTATATTATAAACATATCATAAAATTAATAAAGGAACATAAAACAAGCCAAGCGGCTACAGTTGATTGATATCTATAAATTGACAACATGAACATTGACGCAAACAAATATGATATTTGTGTTCATCATTATCAATTTTTGTTGGATCAGCGGTTTAGAACGACCTGCGAGCAAGAAGCCAAACTTGGGGTTTAAAAAAGTTGATGGATCCAACCTCATTCTTGTTCCAACATTTTTCAACACTGTGTTTAACAATCTACAGTTAGTTTAGGATCCGTGAGCACAGTCCCAGTCCCTGCCCTATGTAGACTTATCTGTCGAAACTAGTCGAAATCAGCTTGGCGACGTCGACCGGTCATTTTATTTGTTATTTAATGCGTTTATGCTGCGCGTGCTGTTTGAGGCATGGCGTAGTCTTCGAAACTGTTGATAAAACGTTAATCAGTAGAGGACCTGAACAATTTGAGCTATAAAAGCAAACGTTTTCTAAAGACTTCCTTATTTACCATCATTTACAAAAACATGTTGTTGTTTTTTAATTCTCGAATTGTATTTCGACTGGTGATAATATCCAGTAGTTGATACCAGGACAAAAACCTGTCATTGGTTGTCATTCTTAAGTTGAATTTAACATATGTTGTAGAGGAATGTTTGATATGGCTCATATATTCGACAGGAAATGATAAACAAGCTGGTAGAAATAAGAGACACTTCAGAATGAAGGCGTCTTAATACATCTATCTCGACCTTGGCAGACAAATACAATTGTCTTACTGTTGCAGACGCACGTAACCGTCCAGACCATACAACAAATTCACCATCCCCCAGTGTCGTTTTCTTGAAGAAAAAAGCCATATATCGTTCTTAATGTGATTCCCACGGACATAATTTGCGTGCACTATGGATATCATTTCGATTATTTCAATGTATTTTTGTTTCACGAGGCTGTTCATTCAAGGACAAGATGTCCCTTCATTAAACTTCTATTATTTCTGCTTTTTCTGTTATTCACAATCAATCAGTCATAAAAGATTCACTTAGTTTAACCAGACTTCATCAAAGTATCTTTAAATAATGAAATCGTGCAATGGAGTGGTAAATGGGTGATTTTCTGCCTAACATCCAATCTGAGGGAACAAGCGTAATTGTTGTCGATGCTTATAGATTTGTCAAATGTCTTCCATTCAAGCAGCACTTTTGAATATCAAGTGTGCCAACTAAACTATTTTAAAACTATCGGCTCAAGAATTGTTGGAAATACATTTTTGTATGCCAATTTAAACTCCATGATTTTAGTGGGTAGGCGTTAATCTATGTGCCAATTCCAATTCCCAATACCAACCGCTCGTTCCGTCAACTGGATATACATTTTACTTCTAGTATTTTTATCCGACATTTTACAATGGGCAATGATTCTTGGATTTATGCAGTTGGTTATAGTATTAAAATGGTAATAATTGTATAAACTTATATAAAAAAAGAAATGTACATTCTAACACAATTTAAAAAAAGACAGGTTTAAACGATGGTGTATGGTGATATATAGTCATTTTGAAATGCCAGAATGGGAAGCTGATAAACATTCAGAGAGGGCAACATGATTTTGGCAAACATTATTACGCATTCATAAAACATCTGAATATAATAAGTTGTTAATTCTTCTAACGTCAAGGAAGCATGATAATTTAATTCAGTTGTTTATGAAGCTTAAGCAAACACAAATGGAAATTTTCGTTCGCCTACACACATGCCATGCAACCATGAAAACATTTCGGCTGTTGTTTGAGATAAGGGAACAAATTATATTATTGTTGGCTTAAACCATTGGTTTTATACACAAGGGAAGGGCATTTAAATGTTTAAAAAATAAATGTGTGTTTTGACAAATCCAACAGTTAACTGGAAAATCACAATATAGAAAAGGATAGGAAATTTTGAATCATTTTTATAAACGAAAAAATCCTATTGTCACAATTTGTATAAAAATACATTAATTAATTATGATATACAATCTTGAATTATTATATCAGAATTTATAAGCAATAAATTACTGCGTCAAATGGTTAATTTTAACATGTATAATATATCTGTAGCACTTGAATTAAACTTTAAATTTCAAAAAGGCACAATATAGGTTGATGCTTATCTTTTAACGATTGTTTTTAATTTTTATACATAATGATCAAAACAAGAAAAGTATATGATTTGTGTACAAACAGAGAATACGATAGGCTTGTATAAGCTGTATGAGCAAGTACTTACAGCTGAAACAGCAGTTCTCAGATGAATCCAGTGCAGTAAAAATGAAAGTTAACAATAATGGAAGCTTTAACCAAGCGGTCTAATGTTTATTTACATATCACGGTGAACCAGCATTGCACGTATCTTCACATTGGAATAGGCCGAATATTTCATATGGTTAATATTTGAACTTAAGTAGCTGTTTTATGTGTCTGCTATTTAATTTTCTTCAAGTTAAATGATTGCCAAAATGTTATTAAACAGCTAACATGAACACAATGAATCTTTAAGTCCCTTTTAAGAATCCTGTTTCCAACAGATCAAATAAAACTCCTCTTATTATAATGTTTTCTTACTATCGTGGCATATATTTGAACATATTAATTAAGTAAAGCTATTCGTTTCTATCGCCTGAAGTATATGACAAAAAATAGCAACACTTTTCTTTTTTTTTTGGTCATTATCAGAAAATTGTTGTAACATTTTGGCATATATGACATGACTGTCATTTTAACAATTGGTAATTATTCACTATTAAACATTGCCTTTCACCTGTATATTGCAGTTTCAACTTTAATTTTATTCTGATGAAACTGGTCACAATATGTGATACTTTTGTGTCTGAACTCTATGGAGGTCACGATGTTTAAGGTGGGTATAATAAACACTGTTTATAGCATGATGTTCATACAAATATAGAACGAAATATATAAACAGTAATAACGAATGGCAAACTATGAAATCCGGCACGGTTGCGTTTAATGTCGGGGAGCAAGAAAATGCCTTTTCCTTGGAAATTAAAACCGTAACGGTTAA
The DNA here is from genome assembly GCF_026914265.1 of Mya arenaria. Classification (NCBI taxonomy): domain Eukaryota; kingdom Metazoa; phylum Mollusca; class Bivalvia; order Myida; family Myidae; genus Mya; species Mya arenaria. The sequence continues at coordinate 56,061,232 of NC_069131.1, forward strand.
CAATTAGCCTCGTTATCTCCCATGAAACGGCGCACGTGGAATTCATTGTTACACGGGGAATAGTCATTGACAAGACGCCGGAAACAAGAGATTGATGAATATTGTTTTTTATAACACTTGAGAATTTTCAATCTGGTCAATTTAAATTAATGATTCAATAATTTAATGATACGTTTACACTGTAAAACCTTATCATCAGTGTGTGTATACCAAGTAATAAATAACGTCATAAATGCTACATCGGAAGGCAACATGTTTCTTTGAAAGATGAATAAAACGAGATAACTTTTATTCTTCACCATTTTAAATGAAGCAAGAGACAGTCGTCTATGTCGCTGGAAGAGCCTCGCCCTCGTTTTATTAACCGAATTTGATAAATTGATTAGTTTGATAAATAGATTAGTTTCCTCAAACACTTTGACAAACCTGTTTTCAAAATGATGTTTTGACAGCTCTCAATCAGTTAGTGGTTTTGTGAAAAGTTTTATCGAAGTGTTTTATGAAACTAAGACCACTATCAAACTCTAGTACATGACTAAAGGGGGGGGGTCTCCTGGCAGCCTTGAAACTTGCACGTATCAATTGATAGATTTGCAACAACTGCATGTTTTCACCGTGCCATGGAAACTACAGAACCAAGGCCAGCAACTAAGAAACGATCATGCCAATTACTTAGAAATATTCAACGACCAAATACAGTAATCACCTGTTGATAGTTTAATGAAACAGAAATACAGTGCTGACGTAATGCCTCAAGGCTTCAGAAGAACACGTTGCTTCAAACATTGATATTTTATCTTATCTGTTTTTATTATTTAATATGACCTATGCGTTTCGTTAATTTAACGTTACCTTCTCCATGAGTTAATACAACTGGAAATGAGTGTATTTCAGTTTAATCTGACGTGTTCCTTAATTTGTAGTTGAACAGAAGCACAATGCTTATGAGGTTTCGTTTTAAACTCATATTCCTGCTGTTTTCTTTTTTAACTTTCATAAGACATTGATTGCACATTCGAAGGCCAGGGAATGTACACATTGTAAATCATGATATAATTCAGTACGAAAATGTCCTCGTATCAAATTAAGGGACTTAAGGCGATGATGCGTGATATACTCACAAGTTGTAAGCTTTATTTATACAAACGACGTATACTTGACAACATGGAATCTGCACAGAATAGGTTTAATTAACATTTTTATTGTTGCAAGGGTACTATATCCCAGTGAGGTCGTCTGGGATGTAACCATAACGCTAAATTAAGTATCATTTGAACATAAGAAGCTCAGCAGAAATGTAAAATAAGGACCATTGAGGAAGACATAATATTCGATGAGTTAGTGCCTGGTAGAACACTGTTTCTTAATGAGTTCATACGAACTTTAAAATGAATTGTAGAAATTGAACAAATGGCTAAATGGAACAATTATATAAAACATCAAATGAAAGAACCTTCTTATAGTTTTCAGGTTATATACAATGATATGGTCATTTTTTTCAGACTTGGATACCTTGAAATAAGCGATCTATAGTAGGTTAGTTTCACACTGTGTGAAGTTGCATCGTTCGCTGAAAGAGAGTGTGTACTGTTGTACTGTTATGTTTTCTGAACTGATGTTGTTTTTATCTGGTCGATGTTAAACTTAAGCTATAATATAAATATAATTTTGCGTTGTGTTTAAATTGCATAAAGGTGATGCTGGACCCGATGTGACTGATCAGTTTATTCTTACGTTTAATTAACTAACAAGTGTGGAGACAGGTATGATGTTCAACACCCGGATACTGGTTTACGTCCCCCAAATAGCCCCAAAATGTATTGATAGAGTATTATGATATCATAGCATACATAACTATTAATAATGCTTATCGTGTGTTTAACTTATTAATTTCTGTCATTATGTGACGTCATAGTCTTGTGACATTGAAATTGTCATAGTATTTGCTGCCTGGTTGCCAAAAGTTTCAATTGTATAAAGTAAGTAATGTTTTCTTTAATCTGTCTATTAATTGATGTGGCTGCGCTGTTGGTGAGTTGGTTATAAACCCGTCAATTTGAAAAAAATGTTCTGATTGGATTCTGACAGACAACCAATCAAACTTGAAAATTAGCGTTATTTTCGAACGAGGATGGTGTGGTATTCTTACCTTGGGATTTATCAATGATATATTAACTGTCTACAAAAGTGTGAGTTACGCCAAAAAACGCGCCTCCTGAAAATAAAGAAATCCCGAGGTTCCGTTCCATATCTAACAATCCTTCCCTCGGGCTGGCTGCTTGGTTGGTCATCAAGCCACATTACCGACGAACACATGTCTCCTTGGTTCGGATGTTCTATCCGAACCGGTAAAACATGATCTATTTCATTCGTCTGACACGACGTTTATCAACTATTAAACAGCTAAAAATATTAACCAAGCATAGTTGAACACATCAAACTCTGTTTAAATGATGTGCTTTTGTTATGTTTGATAATAGATGTTAATGGTGTCACTGAATTTTGTAAAACAAATATACAAGTAGGCATTACAAACGATTAAAATACTTGGCATATAAAGCATGTATATTAAACATGTTTATTATTTCATAATTGGTTTTACAATTTATAACAGATTTATCGCGGTCGAATGAATCATGCCGAAATGATGTATAATGTGATTGCAATTTTTCTTCTCGGCATTTTATGCGTTTATGTTACATTCTTAAGATAAACTTGTTTAAATCAAAGAAAACAGTGAAATTGATTGATATAAGCTCACTGTTTCAAAGCATGTGTATCCTGTTGGATGGACCATAGAAACTATATTTTAAGAGTAGCACGGATTGTTTTATAATACAATTGGGCATTAGGAGATCCTTCTGAACAAGGTACAGCTACTTGATGTATGAAATACAATTTACAATCTCAAAATTAAAAACACAACATCATCGAGACACATAAATCAAAGACAATAGTATAACAACACATACCTTCCGATTTCTGTTTGTTTAATGTTTATGCTATTTGTTTTCTAAAGATGGTGTAATATAATTGAAAGAAAATGATATCATACCGTCGGGTAGATAAGAAACATCAAATGAAATATTCATCATGGAAATGTCGACGAGACATTCTTGTTTGAGTATAAATTGAAAACGTATAAGATGTGTCCGTTCTATATTTGAATTTATAGTGGACAAATACGTCGATTTGGTTCCTACAGTTTGCAGGTATTTTGATTGATATTATTCAGCTCCATTTAAAGTTCAACATATTTTATGTGTTGTTTTATTTTATATCATATAAGAAGTGCCATCATTAAATAACGCCCCAAAATGTCTGTAGGTAGGATAAACAATGACCACCAAATTCAAAGGGTAAACATATTATTTATAGAAATAGTTTCAAATAAAAAATATGAAGATAAAAACATATTATAACTATTATTTGGAGTTCAATTCTTGACGGAGACAATCGAGGTTATATATTTGGTATCCGTTTTAGACGTATGTTGATATTGTTTAAATATGAAATATTATGTTAATTAATAAATTCGATAACGTGTTATTCATAAACATGCACATACTATTTTCTGGAAACAACTAAGGATCGCCGTTATTTATCTGGTTATTTGTTAATAAACTTCATCCAAATGGAAGAAAGCAACATTTTAGGAATATCCTGTAAGAATGTGATTGCTTTCAAATTTCAGACATTTCTCAGAGCAAGTTGTTTCAGCCAAAACAAATTAATCTCCTGAATGATAAAGGCCCTTGGCATTTCAATATTTTTGTTACATCGCTTTCGTTCAGCACTGTTTAATATTGCGAATTGTCAATTGCATCCGTCCGTTGGGTTTTTGAATGTTTGATAAACATAGACGTTAGCGATGATTTATTAAGATAGCAGAATAACTCAAATAGTTTCATTTCAAACCAAAACAATATGGTCTCATGCAATAGGGATTTCAGGCTGGAACAAAAATCGGTTATTTTACTATCATAGCGTGAATAACAAATATTCAAGTATAATAACAGATCACTAAACTCTTATCAAACGTGTTCGCTCAAGGTGATTAATACATTGTATTCTTGATAACAATTAATTGACCAGCAAATTGTCCCTAGTCGCGATTTAGATAAAATTCGTAATTAAAACGAACTTCACATCAAACCAATTGGCCGTTTAATTTATTTACATTAAGTGAAATACAATTAGTATTTTAATGAATCTTTCCAATACAAAAGGTCTGTTTGAAGGGCATACGTATAAAAAATATGTTTCTATTGAAAAAAATATCATCAAGTAGTTTCTAAAATGTGTGTAAAATTTCCTCAACTCCTTAACTGCCAACAAATGTAGCAAAAGAAAAATATTTAACTTAATTATATATTACTCGTGTTAACTCTAAGAAGTCGTTGTTTCACAAACTGGCTATATTAACTATTAAGGCAAATCAGATCAGAGAAAATATAGTTAATATTACAGCCTAACTTGAACTGGATGTTATTGCTCTCTTCTTGCTGTTTCTTTTTTTTTGTAATCGTGTTAATTTATATATCCTATTGTGCATGCTCTGATGATTGCTTTGATCAGCATAAGCTGTATATTCTTGTATCTAAATAAATGTTCTGTTCTGTTTAACTCTTGCAAAAGTAATTACTACACCTCTACGATAAAATGAAAATAACTTTTTTAGTTCTTTCCATCCCCGTATGCATTTCATTATATTATAAACATATCATAAAATTAATAAAGGAACATAAAACAAGCCCAGCGGCTACAGTTGATTGATATCTATAAATTGACAACATGAACATTGACGCAAACAAATATGATATTTGTGTTCATCATTATCAATTTTTGTTGGATCAGCGGTTTAGAACGACCTGCGAGCAAGAAGCCAAACTTGGGGTTTAAAAAAGTTGATGGATCCAACCTCATTCTTGTTCCAACATTTTTCAACACTGTGTTTAACAATCTACAGTTAGTTTAGGATCCGTGAGCACAGTCCCAGTCCCTGCCCTATGTAGACTTATCTGTCGAAACTAGTCGAAATCAGCTTGGCGACGTCGACCGGTCATTTTATTTGTTATTTAATGCGTTTATGCTGCGCGTGCTGTTTGAGGCATGGCGTAGTCTTCGAAACTGTTGATAAAACGTTAATCAGTAGAGGACCTGAACAATTTGAGCTATAAAAGCAAACGTTTTCTAAAGACTTCCTTATTTACCATCATTTACAAAAACATGTTGTTGTTTTTTAATTCTCGAATTGTATTTCGACTGGTGATAATATCCAGTAGTTGATACCAGGACAAAAACCTGTCATTGGTTGTCATTCTTAAGTTGAATTTAACATATGTTGTAGAGGAATGTTTGATATGGCTCATATATTCGACAGGAAATGATAAACAAGCTGGTAGAAATAAGAGACACTTCAGAATGAAGGCGTCTTAATACATCTACCTCGACCTTGGCAGACAAATACAATTGTCTTACTGTTGCAGACGCACGTAACCGTCCAGACCATACAACAAATTCACCATCCCCCAGTGTCGTTTTCTTGAAGAAAAAAGCCATATATCGTTCTTAATGTGATTCCCACGGACATAATTTGCGTGCACTATGGATATCATTTCGATTATTTCAATGTATTTTTGTTTCACGAGGCTGTTCATTCAAGGACAAGATGTCCCTTCATTAAACTTCTATTATTTCTGCTATTTCTGTTATTCACAATCAATCAGTCATAAAAGATTCGCATTGAAAACTATTTTCATGAAAGCATTCGACCTTGAGGTTAATTTCAGTTATTTCAGCGATAAGAGAATGCTATTGTTTTATTATTCCGGTATCTCTAAGCACCTCAAAATATTTTTGCTCCCAATATTTATGCGAAAATCTATCCAAGACTATCCCACCTGGAATGTATATTTGAAAACCTGTTGTATAAAGTATTCTCTATTGCATTTGAAACACAGGCCTTAAAAGGGTATGCGCTGCTATCTGTCACGGAACGTGTTAGTTTTGGCATAGGGATTTCTTATCTTTCTTGTAGTTTTACTAAAAACTATTTCCATATTTTATCCATACATAATTGATGACAGCAATTGAATTCTTCATAGGTTAAAATCTAAACAATCTTCCGATATATACCATAGTGAATTTCCCGATTTGCAGACGAAATGACAACGATTTCTAGTGTTTTACGAGCTCCAAAATCAAACATTGGAAAACCATCTATTATTTAAACGTAACCAAAGCTGTACACCACTGTCATGTGCTAATTAAAAGAAATACACACATGTAACACTGATGTGTAACCTCTGAATTGGAGTAGTTTGACGCCCTTTTGTGTCGACTTTTGTGTTTTTGTGTCGACGTCGAGGTGCATTCTGTAATGCTGGTCATAAGCGCGCTAGCTACAAAAGAAGTTTATATTGAAATAATATACGATAAACACGTCAGTACATCGTTCAATTGTTGTAGGTTTTTGTTTTATCCTGAATATAATGTCACTGTTTGGGCCTATTGCGAAAACAGTGGACTCATCTTGATTCTTGCATATTTGTCTTGGTTGAACAACTGAGAAAAATTACATAACGACCCGGTATTACTTCTTATTATATGGAAGCCGAGACTGGGTCTCCAAAGTGTCTATAATTGCGTGGTGATATATATTTATATATCGCCTGTTCTAGCGCTTGGATATCTAAATGAATAACATTTAGCCCTAAAGTGCTTGGTTCATCAATATCATGGCAATTGTATTGGTTTGGGTATTGGAAACAGCTACAACTGTGATTGAAGGGGTCGTGTATCACCGTCCGGTAACGGTATTTCTCCGTTAGACCGTTGGTAAAGTTCAAAGGAATTTGGTCTACGTGGCAGGCCGACAAGGAGAGTTCTGTGTGCGTGACAATATCCGTCTGGTCGACTGACGTTGCATACTCTACAGACAATAGCCAATAAACCGTCTCAAACATGTCCAAAGGAAAAAGAAAAAAAGAAGCAAATCACCAGTAACAGAAACAAAAAAAAACATAGGAAACTAAAGTAACAGACTGAAAATGGGATATATTTTACTTCTGTATTGATAAATCGTTGTTAATAAAATGCCCTGAGTGGAAATGAGTATAAAGCATATTGCGGTAGAAAAAAAACAACATTAAAATACTAATAGCTATATTCCAGAAACACTTGTTTTCAGCCTTGGATTGCCATACCGACCACCTATTTGTATATGTATACATTGCCATTCTGTTGAAAACAATATTTAAAAATACAGCGAATAATCAGTTAGTTACATACCAATTACCACGTGCATTTTGCAGAATACCCTGTGAGTAGACATATCCAAAGTAACGAGTTAATACTAAATATATATATTCAACGGCGTCATGACTGGAAAGAAAGCTTCAGCATTAGTGCGTATTGCTTAAGCTAGGAAAAACCACCGCTGCAAACCAAAGTTAATGGTTTTCTTTATCATACCATATCACGTGACTTACTCAATCAAGATTAAAACACTGACATTTCACCATTAACAGGTTGCTTAATTGAAGAAATAAGTTGTAAAAGCAATTTTAATGTCTTGCTATTAAAGCAATCGAAGAAAAAAATGAGTCAGGGAAAACTAATTGCTGATCGTTGTAAATGAACACCGTCTTTACCGCAACCATTAAATGCAGCGGAAGTAACAATTGCAATAGTTGAAACATTCTCTCGGCTGTTAACAAGATAAATTGACAAGTAAACCAGAAAAGATAATTATTACCTGCTATCACACATATATCAAACAGGAGAAATCACATATTGACAAAACGATTTCCAAAATAATGTCATACTAAAGTATGTTTTTGCGTGACATTTCGGTATCTACACGCATCGTAGTGTCATATGTCGTTTTTCCGTTTCCCATTAAGATACTGCACATTCAAATGTCAACAGTGTTTCACATCAACGTCATAGGTATGCTGTGTTATCCAATTATGTTTGTTAAAATATCATCCATTATCTTGGAAATTTATCTCCCACGAAGTGCGTATGTTTTGCAAGGAAAAGACACAAAATAAATGAAATTAATTTTGATAATGTTTTGTAATTTCTGCACTTTACAACCGATTGTATTTATTTTATCTTAACTGAATAGTGCAGGCATTATGCTTACATAATTTGCAAGAATTAATCAAGCAAATGAACCATTGTTTTTATTATTAACCCAGTTGCTATCAGTTCCACTTGGCTAGAGAATGAGAACAATTTAGTTCCGTCGCTGTGGCAAATAATGCTGAGATGAGGTTTAAATGAATAAAGCGTTTTGCACTGATCTGCAGCGTTTGCAAATGATAGGATAACTTTTCAATTTTGGCAGCATTTCATATGAATGCAAATTCGGATGCAAATATTTTGGGATGTTGCCTATTTTGATGAATGGAGTGTTAATGTATAGAGAAAAAACCTTTTGAGGTTTTAAAATAAGGCTCAAGTAATTGTCAAACAAACTAGTTTAAGCCCATATTAGATTGGTAGAACTCGTGTTTTACTGACCGTTCTAAGGCAGCAATCCCATTATTTATAGGTAAAGCAATTTTGATGTGTGTGTAGTCTGTTTTTGCATACCTCTTTCTTTCGTTTTAAACCTGGCCTTCCTGGTTAGAGCACCCGATGCTCATCCATGCGACTCGGGTTCGATTTTCGGCCTTGGCGCACGTGTGTTTGGTTTGTGGTCTCAAAGCCGAACAAGGGTTTCTTCAGAGTACTCCGGTTTCCACACAACACAAGAACATACTCTCGCGTAACATCGTGCCATATATGCTTTACCATATGAGGTTATAATAGTGGGCTGAAGTTTTTGCCTTCCTAAATGACCTTTTAAAAAAGTATATAATGAGGAGGCATACCATTCCAACAAAACTTCAATATGCAGTTGTCAACTGCATGAGCATTATAATGATTATATATGTAAAACGTATTGAATTAAATACAAACTCCTTGTTATTCAAATACACCTTAAATATATACTCGGGGAATAAAGTATCTGCAAGCAAATATTTTGTTTGCATTCTGTACACATTCCATATAATTCTCTTATGCAAAGAAGTTTAGTTTATGGCTGAACCTAGTTTCATTAACCAGACTTCATCAAAGTTTCTTTAAATAATGAAATCGTGCAATGGAGTGGTAAATGGGTGATTTTCTGCCTAATATCCAATCTGAGGGAACAAGCGTCATTCAACCAGCACTTTTGAATATCAAGTGTGCCAACTAAACGATTTTAAAACTATCGGCTCAAGAATTGTTGGAAATACATTTTTGTATGCCATTTTAAACTCCATGATTTTAGTGGGTAAGCGTTTACCTATGTGCCAATATCAATTTCAGATACCAACCGCTCGTTCCTTCAACTGGATATTACATTTTACTTCTTGTATTTATACCCGACGTTTTACAATGGGCAATGATTCTTGGATTTATGCAGTTGCTTATATTATTAAAATGGTAATAATTGTATAAACTTTAAAAAATGAAATGTACATTCTAACACAATTCACACAAAGACAGGTTTAAACGATGGTGTATGATGATATCTAAGACATTTTGAAATGTCAGAATGGGAAGCTGATAAACATTCAGAGAGGGCAACATGACTTTGGCAAACACTTTTACGCATTCATAAAACATTTTTATATAAGTTGTTAATTCTCTAAACGTAAGCAAGCATGATCATTTAATTCAGTTGTTTATGAAGCTTAAGCAAACACAAACGCGTGCAGCGATTGGAAATTTTCGTTCGCCTACATACATGACATGCAACCATGAACTCATTCCGGCTGCTGTTTGAGATAAGGGAACCAATTATATATTTGTTGGCTAAAACCATTGGTTTTATACACAAGGGAAGGGCTTTAAATGTTTAAAACATAAATGTGTGTTTTGACAAATCCAACAGTTAACTGGAAAATTACAATATAGAAAAGGATAGGAAATTTTGAATCACATTTCCATATACGAAAAAATCCCGTTATCGCAATTTGTATAAAAATACATTTAACATTCAGAGAGGGTAACATAATTACGTATTCATAAAACATCTAGATAAAATAAGTTGTTTATTTCTCTGAACGTAAGAAGCATTATCATTTAATTCAGTTGTTTATGTAGCTAAAGCAGACACAAACGCGTACAGCAATTTGAAATGTTCATTCGTCTACACACATGACATGCAACATCTTCCTTCCTCTCAAGACTAAACGATCCGTTTAAAGTGATTAAAAGCACTAAACCATCAAATCATTCCGGCTGTTGTTTGAGATAAAGGAGACAATTATATTTTTGTTGGCTAAAACCATTGGTTTTGTACTTAAGGGAAGGGCATTTAAATAATTTAAAAAAATATGTGTGTTTCGACAAACCCAACAGTTAACTGGAAAATCAAAATATAGACAAGGAAATGATTTTGGAATCACATTTCCATATTCGAAAAAATCCCGTTGTCACAATTGGTAAAAGATTAATTTATTATTTATGATATACAATCTTGAATTATTATATCAGAATTTATAAGCAATAAATTACTGCGTCAAATGGGTAATTTTAACGTGTATACAATATCTGTAGCACTTGAATCAAACCTTAAATTTCAAAAAGGCACAATATAGGTTGATGCTAATCTTTTAACGATTGTTTTTAATTTTTATACTTTAATGATCAAAACAAGAAAAGTATATGATTTGCGACAAACAGTGAATACGATAGGCTCGTATAAGCTGTATGAACAAGTACTAACAGCTGAAACACAGCAGTTCTCAGATGAATCCAGTGCATTAAAAATGAAAGTTAACAACAATGGAAGCTTTAACCAAGTTCTTTACGAGCGGTCTAATGTTTATTTACATATCACGGTGAACCAGCATTGCACGTATCTATCTTCACATTGGAATAGGCCGAATATTTCATACTGTAAATATTGGAATTTAAGTAGCTGTTTTATGTGTCTGCTATTTAATTTTCTTCAAGTTAAATTGTCAAAATGTAATTTAACAGCTAACATGAACACAATGAATCTTTAAGTCCCTTTTAAGAATCCTGTTTCCAACAGATCAAATAAAACTCCTCTTATTATAATGTTTTTGTACTATCGTGGCATATATTTGAACATGATCGTTAAGTAAATCTATTCGTTTCTATCGCCTGAAGTATATGACAAAAATGGCAACACTATTCTTTTTGTCATTATCAGAAAACAAGTTGTAACATTTGGTCATATGTGACATGACTGTCATTTTAACAATTGGTAATTATTCACTATTAAGGTATTAGCCATGTAATACAACTCGGGAAACATCGGGTAACATCGACATATATCGCCTCTCGCCGTAACAGATCGCGACGAACATCGGGCGTATTCGGCCTGTACCGGATGTTGCTATTTTTAGAAACAGAAGGTATTTCCCGGCTATTCATAGGTCAATAATGGATTTTCTACATCTTAGGATTTGGAAACATTGTGATGTTTTTCTCATGAATATACGTTTAAAATAAATAAACATTAAAAGTACACGCTGACAGTTGATTACGATACATCTAACAATTTGAGTCATTACAGTAAAACATGGATTATAAGTGAAATATACGCGTAAGAGAAGATTTTCTCTCGAAAAAACGAACTGTCAACAATCGGCATGGAACTGGGATATTCAGATATTCGTATCAAAGGGCTCTGAATGTAAGTATCCTTGAGCAGTTTTGTACGTTGATGTGTTCAAAAACGTTTGTTTTTAATTTATCTTTGGAATTCTTAAATCATTTTTATTAGCTAAATGTTTAAACAGCATGTTCATATTTTACATGTACTTATGTACATGTTACATATTTTTATATGTACTTATGTACATAACTTATGTTTAAGATATAATATGAGTATGTAACCTTTAAATTGATTGTTTTATCTTAGAAAAATATTAGACTTAAATTTTTGTTTAAAAATGATGTGTTTTGGTACGTGACCAATTTCTAACATACCACAATACATGTACATGCCCGTTATTTGTTTACAAAATGCATATTTCCAAAATTAACCTGTGAAAAAAAGTTGTATATGGTTTGGGGCTTGAAACCGCATCTGCTAGGACACTATTGACATTCATTGGCTTGGTGTAGGTCTCGTTAAAACCCCATACTGTTGTGAATCATTATCAACCATATGCACAACAACTACACATTTGTGCCTACCAACGCTTACTCTTGGCTAAAACAGATATTAGTGCAGAATGTATAATACTTGTGCATTTGTATTTTACGGTGGTAGTTTCTGCTGGTTGATAATCAGAAGTCTAATTTCTTTCAGGCAGGAAAATGACTGAATATTACTTAGTCAACAACACTGGGTTATGAAGAATTCCAGCCTGCATTAAATACTATGTTGGATCCTTGAGAGCGGATTTGACAGCCATGTCCATCCACAAGGCAGTCGCATCGTGAGTATTTCATATAAAACATATTTGACTTGGTTTTTGTTTTTATAAACACACTGTATTCAATAATCAAGTGGTGGTGGTGATGGTGGTCAAATGGTGGTGGTGGTGGTGGTGGTGGTGGTGGTGGTGGTGATGATGATGATGATGATGATGATGATGATGATGATGATGATGATGATGATGAATTTTATTGATAAATTTCATAATTTTCTTTATATATATATACACATGTATGTATCAGCTTGTCGTTGTTTTTTCAAAATAATGTCGAGAAATATTAAACTGTTTATATTTTATTTTGTATATGTATGGCAGTATAATTATCTATACTAATTAGTTAGAAAGGCTTTAAAGTACAACTTTTTTCCTATACAGCACTAAACATTCTTGATGGGTAAAGTACCTGAAGGTGCATGAAAACCAAATCAGCATTGACTCAGCATTGAGTAGTTATCATGGGAGTAGTACAAAGCATGGGAACAGAGCAAACTTCAACTGTTGAAGAGTGAATGATCATTGTGAAAAAAAAATAATTTTTAGAATACCAATGACAAAATAAAACAGATAGACATCAAATTACCCACAGAGATTGTTTACATGTCATAATATTAAAAAACAACAACATTAGTTGAGAACTTTCACTCTGATATTTTTGGAGCGGCGAGCCCACTTAGTGTTCTTGTTTCTTCACATATTTTAATTTAAAAGTACACTCATTTGTTTTAAACTCTGTATTCTGAGTTAGTATCATAAGTAAAATTCATTTATTTGAAAGAGTACATTTTATGAATAAGTCCAATTAAGCTTTATAAATTTTTACAAGAAAAAGGTTGATTTTTAAGCATTTTATTAGCTATAAAAATGTATGGTAACATGACATTATGTATATTTTCTTCAAAACTGGACGGTAAACTATCATAAATGGTCTTTTAAATTGTTCAATAGACATCATAGATAATATCTAAAATGATTTCAGCAGCTTGCCTTATAGTTAACTATTTTTTATGAATTTTATAAAACTGCTATATATTTTCAAACATTGAAAAACTGCTCTTTTCCGAAGAATCATAAGATCAATCAAAATGTTTTTTTTTCCATGTGTATCAATAATGTGTTCGTTTGAAATTTAGTTTTCTGTTAACTGAAGTTTATTTTACCAGAAACTGTTGTGTTTATTTCATAATCTCTGATAATGCAAAAATAATTCAAATATAGGCAAAATATTTACTTGTCGCTCTTTGTAGCCCTTGGAGTTTGGGGGTGGGTGTAATGAAACATAAATAACTTTTTTAATTCACGGTAAAAAATCTTCAAAATTTGGATAAAAGTCCCATAGTGTACCGTAATTATAACTATGTTGTCGGTTAAAGCTTTTAAAAAAGTGTGTATTACGCGGCTAATACCTTAAACACTACCTTTCACCTGTGTATTGCAGTTTCAACGTTAATTTTATTCTGATGGAAATGGTCAAAATATATGATACATTTGTGTCTGAACTCTATGGAGCGCACAATGTTTAAGGCGGATATACTAAGCATTGTTTATAGCATGATGTTCATACAAATATAGAACGAAATATATAAACAGTAACAACGAATGGCTAACTATAAAATCCCGACACGGTTGCGCCCAATGTCGGGGACCAAGAAAATGCCTTTTCCTTGGAAATTAAAACCGTAAAGGTTAACAATTAGCTTCGTTATCTCCCATTATAAACACTATGAATACACGGCGTTATTGGCACAATATAAACCACCATTACACCTGTAATTGGGTAATTAAACGGCGCACGTGGAATTCATTGTTACACGGGGAATAGTAATTGACAAGACGCCGGAAACAAGAGATTGATGAATATTGTTTTTTTTAGTGATTTTTAGCCAAGGCACGGCTTTAAACTATAATGTTCGACCTGGTCGTCATTTCGCAGAAGTTGTCTTAAGCTTCAAAGATTCTTGTAGTCAACTGAATGCTTAAAGAACTTGTATTCCAACAGATATACTATAGATATACAGACGCATTTCTACGCTGAGATGTTTTTATTAACAACTGAGAATTTTCAATCTGGTCAATTTAAATTAATGATACAATAATTTAATGATGCGTTTACACTGTAAAACCTTATCACCAGTGTGTGTATACCAAGTAATAAATAACGTCATACATGCTACGTCGGAAGGCAACATTTCTCTTTGAAAGATGAATAAAACGAGATAACGTTTATTCTTCACCATTTTAAAGTAAGCAAAGGACATTCTATGTCACTGAAAGAGCCTCGCCTTCGTTTTATGAACCGAATTTGATTAATTGATTAGTTTGATAAATTGATTAGTTTCCTCAAACACTTTGACAAACCTGTTTTCAAAATTATGTTTTGACAGCGCTCCATCAGGCCGTGGTTTTGTGAAAAGTATTTTCTAAGTGTTTTATAAAACTAAGATCTCTTTCAAACTCTAGTTCATGACCAAAGGCGGGGCTATGTTTCCTGTAACCCTTGAAACTTGCACGTATCGATTGATTAATTGGCATCAACTGCATGTTTTCTCCGTGCCATGGAAATTACAGGACCAAGGCCAGCAACCAAGAAACAATCATGTCACATACTTACAAAAATTGAACGACCAGATACAGGCCTAAACTTCTGATAAATGAAACAGAAATACAGTGCTGACGTCATGCCTCAAGTCTTCAGAAGAACACATTGCTTCAAGCATTGATGTTTTATCTTATCTGTTTGAATCATTTATTATGACCCATGCGTTTCGTTAATTTAAAGTTACCGTCTCCATGAGTAAATACAACTTGTAAATGAGTGTATTTCAGTTTAATCTGACGTGTTCCTTAATTTGTAGTTGAACAGAAGCACCATGCTAAGGAGGTTTCATTTTAAACTCATATGTTTGTTGTTTTCTTTTTCAAACTTTCCAAAGACATTGAATGTATATTCAAAGATCGTGATACAATTGAACAAAATGAAACCCAGTCATCATTTTTTAACATTGTAAGTCAGTTAATAATTCGGTACAAAAAAGGTCTCGAAACACATCAAACCAGGGGAATTACAGGCGATGGGGCGTGATATATTCACAAGTTGTGAACATTATGTTGTAGACTTATAGTTTGCTATATGGACTCTACACAGAATACGTTTAGTTAATATTATTTAGATTTTCAAGCGTACTTTATCCCAGTGAAGGGGTCTGGGATGTTACCACGACGCTAAATTGAGCATCATTAAAATGTAAAAGCTAAATAGGAATGCCAAATAAGGTTCATTAAGGAAGAAATTATATTTGAGGAGTTAGTGTCCGGCAATACTCTGTTTCATAATGAGTTCATATGAACTTTGAAATGTATTATAGAAATTCAAGTGTCGGCAAAATGGAATAATTATATATATATAAATGTAACTGAAAGTTCGTGTTCATGATATACAGGTTATTTACTATGTTATCTTTACTTTTCAGACTTAGACGCTTTGACATAAGAAATCTATAACAGATGCGTTTCACATTATGTCGTTGAAAGAGACTAACTGTTGTACGGTTATGTCTACTGAATTGATGTTGTAAGTATCTGGTCGATGATGAATTGAAGCTGAAATACACGTTGATTAAGTATATGAGTTATGTGTTTTATGTTTTAGTGTCTTGAGTTGAATTAACAAGTGTCGCTGTGGCATGAGGCTCAACGCACGGATACTAGTTTAACGTCACCCACAGTGAATGCCTCTGTTTTCCTTAACCGTTCATGGCGTTAACACAACAATATATTGATAGAGTATTATGGTATCATAGAATACATAACTATTAATTATGCTTGTTGCTACTAGTTAATTTCCTTCATTATTCATAGTATTTGCTGAGTTGTTGCCTATAGTTTAAGTTATATTGAATAAGTGATGTTGTTTAATATCTCTATTACAATTGATAAAGCTACGACACAGACAAGATTGGTTATAGGTTGGTTATAAAACCGTCTATAAAATAATGTTCTGATTGTATTCTGACAGACAACCAATAGAGCTTGAAAATATCAGCTAATTTCGAACGAGGATGGTGTGGTGTTCTTACCTTGGGATTGATAAATAATATCGTCACTGTCTACAAATTATAAATAACACTAAATTATGGCATTTCAATATTGTGCAACTGAATAAATAATTCGCTGGTTTAGAGAAACTATTTGACGTTAACAATGAACTAGAACTACTATGAGTCTTAACTTCAGTAAACAAAGTCGAATTAAAATTTGAGGTTTGGAACAAAAGAGAGAACTCCCGTGTTTCCGTTCCATATCGAACAATCCTACCCTCGGCAGGCTGCGTACACACGTGTCCTCGGTTCGGATGTTCTATCCGAACCGCAAAAAACCTGATCTGTTTGATTCGTCTGACATGACGTTTATCAAATATTAAACAGCTAAATATATCAACCAAGCATATGTGAACACAACAAACACTTCGTTTAAGTTCGTTAGCTTCGTTAGTTTAGGATCTTTGAGAACAGTCACAGTCCCGGCACTTTGTTAACTTATCCGTCCAAACTGGTCGAAATCAGCTTGGCGAGGTCATCCGGTCATTTCATTTGTTGTTTAATGTGTTTATGCTAAGCGTGCTGATTCAGGCATTGCGTGGTCTTCAAAAATGTTAATAAACAATATATCAGTAGAGGACCTGAATACTTTGAGCAAAAAACATTTTAAATGCTCGAGTTTTATTTCAACTGTTGATACTATTCAGTAGTTGATACGAGAACAGTTACCTGTTATTGATTGTCATTCTTTAATTCAATTTGACATATATTGTGGAGGAATGTATGGTATGGCTAATATATGCGACAGGAAATGACATACAAGGTCGTAAAAATAAGAGACATTTCAGGCGTTTCAATACATCTACATCGACCTTGGCATATACGATATAATTGTCTTACTGTTGCAGACTCAAGTAATCTTCATGACCACACGCCGCATTCATCATCCCAGTGCCGTATATCATTCACGATGTGATTCCCAAGGACATGATTTGCGTGACCTATGGATATCAATTCCACTATTCCAATGTATTTTTGTTTCATCTCTTCATTCAAAGACAAGATAACCCTTCATTAAACTGCTTTTATGACTGCTATTCCTGTTATTCACAATTCTGCAGTCATAAAAGATCCGCTTTGTAAACAATTTTCATGAAAGCATTCGACCTTGAAGTTAATATAAAGTGTCAGGGTGTTGTGAACAATACATTACAGCGATAAGAGAATGTTATTGTTGTATTCTTGCGGTATCTAAGTACCTCTTATCGCAGTCGTATCTTACTATTTTATATCATAGAAGTATCATGATATCAAAAGAGTCATGAGACCTTGTTAGTTACACTAGCGTCAAAACACCTTGAAAACTGCCTTCTATCTCCTTAAAGAGTTTAACTGATTATGGCTATTTAAAAAAACTTAAAGCACATATTGGCAAATTTCCATTAAAATCAACATAACTGTAGGATTTAAACATTAATGTTGCTATCATTCAGTCTCGAGAGAAAACGTTCTGTCCATAATTTTGAGTTTTCAAAACTCTTTTTACAGATAACGGTCCTTTCTGTTTTTCGTAAGTTTGTCATTTCGCCGCACTCTATACCGTTCTGGTGAAAATAATTTACTTAAAACCCTTATCAATTTACCTGATTCTATATGCTTAATGATCGTTATGATAATACAGAAATTGTTATCCATTTATATTATTCTTAATATTAACGGATGACGCCGCTAAGAATCTCTTTGGCGATGACCCTGTGCCATTAAACGGGGGTTATTTTTAGACTTTTGACTACTGTGCTTGTTTCTGTAGTTTTTCATATAAATATGTACAAATGCAGACGATGGAAATAACTCATCTCAACGAAATTTAATGTGTTAACGATTACCACGACACACTGTCACTAGAAATGTTCTAAAAAGGCGCTCATTATTTTAGTCAAGCGTTTTTAGTTCATACTAAAGCAAATTACTTCTTGTAAAGTGATCACACGCTTGTTTTTGCATGAATGTGAGATTGTCTATTATGATTGTTCAGTAAATATAAGTTAATTAAAAGCATACAGGCAAGTAGATTTGCCAAGTTTTTCAACAGCTTTTCATTTATAATGTATTGATTCAGTTTGATTTTGGTTAAAAAGCAAACATTTGGGTAATTTTACATAGTTATTACTGTAACCCGTAACCACACGAAGAGTTCATAATGTAAGGCATTGCTTTATAAATGGTAGACGTTCGTAAATCATGTCAATATTAGAAAAAGGTGGTTGAGTCAGAAATTTTGGGGCTTAACCGATATTTGATTATAATGCATACATCTTAGCATTGATCCGATAATTAACAAAAACTTAATATCTAATTAAAATATGATAAGGAGCAATGCTAAAAAATAACGATTGAAAAGGATTAATAAATAACCAAATGACCCTTTTTTCGGAAGTAAGTTTATGTCTCTCACACATTCCCTCTGCCATACCATTACCATTGAGCGTCTGTTTATTCCACTCGAACTACTTAACCAAATTCTGTATAATTCGGATAAGGAAACTCATTAAACTGATCAAATGCAGTTTTGCTGGGGAACATACAGTTATAATACATCGTCTTACGACATCGATAATTGTATTCAGTAAAAGACGCTCGTAGGTGTTTGAAATAAGTAGGCCTGTATTTGCTTCCACAATTCATCTTGGAGTGTGTGTTGTTTTGAAATAAAAATTAAAAAAATGACTTGCAATACAATTGAATAAAAATGGTATAAATTAAAAGTCACCATTCCAATACCTGCTCAATTAAATTGTTCATGTCAACACGTACTTGGCAGGGTCTCGGGAACACGGGGATACAAAAAAGGTGTTGAAAGACTTGAAAGATCGGTATATAGTTTAATATTTCGAGAATGATACAATCTAAGAAAATCAAGCTGACCGGCGTCAGATATTTTGCACCCAAAATCTAAAGATCATATGATTTAATGTATTTACATTGTAACATTTAACTAGTATGACCCTTGATTTATGCTCATATTACATAACCTATAATAAACATATGTTTGAATATTTATCAAAAATAAACAAGAACTTGAATAAAAATGTTTCCCTACTTTAAAGTTTTGCCTTGACATCGAGCCACTCCCCATAAAAAACATGACAACCCAACTTAGTTAAGTGCAGTACATGGCATTACTCTAAACACCTGCATCGGAGTAGGTATAACAATGTTTTTTTTTGTGTTCATACTTCTTATTTTTGTTATAAAAAACACAGAACAATCTATGATAAACTATGTTCCACATTTTTCATATTTTTTAGTTATCAAATGATTATGAAAAATTAATTGTGAAATGATAGATGTATAGCTAAAACTAGTTTCGAATATCCACCTAATCAATATTATTTTCTTCAAAAATGTACATTGATGTTTTTCGGCATAACATATTTTTTGTATTACAAATTTGAATAAAAACCAACAAAAACAATGGTGTACGATGGCTAGTATTTAGGAATAATGTTGTTTAATCGCATGCATGATAATAACAAATGATTATACATGACAGAAAAGTAATAGAAGTATATAAATATACTAAATACTATTTGAAGTGTAAATATAGTTTCCATATCGAAATAGAAACAGTCTTAGAATTATGTTACTCGATTAGGTATATCAAAGCTAAGCAGTATTTTGCAATGGTATCGTAGTGATGTATGTATTGAGGTACTTTTGCCTGTGTTTGGTATTGAGGTACCATGAGGTGGCAATTCATGATTGGCGGTGCTATGTCAAGGCAGAAGGTGAGATAGATAAGAGAGAAGAAAAAGGAAGGTGGAAGTATGGTCAGCCCCATTGGTCAGCGTAAATGGTATTGCTTGCAGTTAACAACCATGCAACAGAAACACATTGAGAGTTATTGCAGTTCAATTTTTTGTTCTTCAATCGGATATGATAAGCGAAAAAGTACTCGAATATTAAAAGTAATAGATAGTGCTGATTGTTGTTTTTTTATCCGTAAGGTCTTTCTCAAATATTAAAGGAATTGTCATCAAACTGACTATAGGGTGGTTTGAAGTTTAACACCAAATAATAATTTCATAAGAATCAACGCAAAACATTTTTTGATAATGAAAAAGGCTGCAGATCACACATAAACATTATTTCTTTCCAAGCGTTTCATCTTGTAACAAATAATTTTCACCTACGCATTTAAGCACCTGTGTACCAATAACCGGTGGTTGCTGATTCGATAAGTGTGGTTTTTGGATGTTCCGGTCTGGCCGCATGCTCCCATGATTAAACTGGATTTTCTTTTTGAGTTTAAACATCTGAACATTGTAATTTAGTAAGGAAGGCGTCGGTGTTTTGTATATCTTATTATTGATGCAGGTGTGGTATTTGTAAAAATGAATCTCTGGACGCTTGTTATTTGTAAAATGGACGACTCTAGCACAAATAATTTGATATAATGATGAAATTAACATTTTGGCTAGACATAGTTTAAAGTTAATATACTTATTAGTTATAGCACAGATGGCTAATTTATTGTTAATTGAGTCGATAATAGATAATGAGATAAATATTCGTATTGCTTCGCTGATAGAATTAACGATAATTATATTGCGTCTAAAGTTGATATCTTTTGATTAAAAACATTGGTTTCACATGAGCAAGCAAGACATACACCTCTCTGCATCTTGTATCCTGTCAACATAGTACCGTGGACAGACACTGTTTTCGGAATAATTATTGCTTTGGCGATAAGCGCTGTTTGACTAAACGTATAATCAAAATTTGCATGACAGCCTGCAAGAGGCTATTTTAAATGTCATTGACTTATACATCTTCATATTTTCCTCAACTATTTTAATAGATATATTTATATTAAAGGATGGCAATTGACCTTAATCTTCGCTGGAGTGAATTTGAATTAAATTCATATTTGCTTGTGATGTTTGTATTTAAACTATCAAGGATATTTCCATATATGTTAACTTTTTGAATTTCAAACTGTCTTAACGGTATATTTCAAGAAGAGTGTTTTGACATTTTTGATAAGTTTCATTTGTTAACAGTAACTGTTATATTGTGATGATTTTGTTTGGAGTGCATAACAATGTGTCATTTTTAACGAAAAACACACGTATACAATAAAAAGAAGACAGTCACAAATAACGCATAAAGACAAAACTATTAGTTGTTTGTAACCGCCGTCGTTCGTTTCTCTCCTTTCGTTTTTACAGCAAAGGTAACTAGTAGCATTCAGTGATATACTTTCCATCATTGCAATCTGTGATGAAACTTATTACTGAAGCGAATAGAGTTTGGTATAGTTTACTAGTAAAAATGAAAATATAACGTCAATGAAATTATTTACAAGTTGGTAGAGAGAAATATTTGTTATTATTACTTTAAAACGAAAATCAGAAATCCATCAATAGTTTGCTGTATAGCTTCCAATGCATTTCAATAATTGATATCCTATGTATCAACAGAGATCAGCGTTTTCTCTCCACATAGCAATACTGGTTGGACTTGCGCATCATCAATTCTTCATCAGTTAAAGCTGCACTCTCACAGATTTACCGTTTTGACAACTTTTTTTCTTCTTTTTTTTTGTCTTGGAATGAGCCAATTTTTGCGTAAATATCTGCAAACCAGTGATAAAGACTGCTGACAAAAGATAATATTTTCTTATTTCCGTTCGAAAATTAATGTTTTATGGCTTAAAGCGTTACTAACGGTTTAAGAAAAATGCATAAAACATCAATTTTTGAACTTAAATATGAAAATCTGAGATCTATTTTTTTGTAAGCAGTCTTACATGACTGGGATCCATGCATTTTCGCATAAATTGGCTTGTTCCAAGACAATAAATAAAACAAAATGTCAAAACGTTCAATCTGTGAGAGTGCAGCTTTAAACAAAATGGAATGATATATTATCAAAACCTGTTTTGCTGACCGCTGCAAGGCGGGAGCCCCAAAAATGTGTTAAGAAATATAGTTGTTTGTATACGTAAGATGACATTGTTGTAATTTGACCTCGTGAGTCGGTGGTTAAGTCGCCTTCAGGCCTAAACCATATTCATCTGAAGGAGGCAATCATTAATTTCATTCTACTGGATTTGTCCCTGTTTTTACTATTGTATTGTTGAAACTGCATTTTCCTTCAATGATTTTCTAATTCTATATTCCTGTGTGTGGTTCAAATCAATCATTGAAAAATATTTAAAAATCGTTTGAATGCCATGTGTTTTCGACGAATAGTTTGATTAAAACAATTAAATTTTGTTTCTTTATCTCATAAAGCAGATATTTTAAGAAACTGTAGTTTTTGTTTCAGTTAAACGGTCAATTAACTGATGAAATTTATGCAAATTTCTTTCTGCCTTCATGTGTGCTTTAGCAACAGAAATAACAAATTAAAATGGAATCAGTTTGCACGAAGAGAGATGTAACCTGGAGATGCTCTTGAAAGCGGGAAAATCAAGAAGAGTTCAGAAGATAATTACAAAACTCTTGGGATGGACACTATTGGTGCGTTGTCCGTGAATAATGTACTGATTTACACCAGATGCATCTGGAAATGTCAGTTTATCATATCTAGACGGTTTATTATCAACATCTACCAAAGCTGACAAGAAAATAACATATTGCGACGAAATTAAATGCGTTTTATTAACACTTTTTTGTATATTGTTGCAAATATTTGATCATTTTAACGATAACTACAATACACTGTAACGTTCAATGCGAACTGTTTGCGCCCTGAAAATATTTTCAATAAGATATCAATACAATGAAAGTATCTGTTATTGTTATTGATATCTGCGATTAAGTGTCCCCCATTAGGTGTATATTGGGCCTTAGTCATTACGTTGTAGATGATCAGGATACAGTTTTTGTTGAAAAGTTACAGTTTCAATACACCGTCTAACGCCTAAGATAGTTAGTACTTAGTAGGAAAAGACTATCACTGTGACTTGGTAAACATTTGTAATGACAACATCACTGTCAATGTTAATACGAGTAGTGCACAATGTGTGATGCTCATAGTTTCAAACAATGACTGCATCGTATCTTTGAAAAGTTTTTGCATTAGGTGCTCTGAATTGTATTCCACCGTCTGCAGATAGAGTCGGAATCTCTAAACTTAGAAGTACTTGGGGTTTACCTATAAGTTTATTATTTTTTGTTTTATTGTTAAGTTTCCTCAAGTTAATGCATACTTTGATAATATTTACCTGTTGCGTTTTTTCTTTCTTTAGGATTGTTGGGATAAGAGTGAGGTTTGTGCGCTTAACTGATTTAAACCCCAGTAAATTAATATTTTACTGACCGTTCCAAGGCGGTACCTAACAATCCTTGATAACATACATAGTTTT
Organism: Mya arenaria; assembly: GCF_026914265.1. Classification (NCBI taxonomy): domain Eukaryota; kingdom Metazoa; phylum Mollusca; class Bivalvia; order Myida; family Myidae; genus Mya; species Mya arenaria. Next base: position 56,085,102 of record NC_069131.1, read on the forward strand.
TTATATTTAGTATGTATGCACTGTGCTGTTTGTGGAGTTTTGTGCTATTCTTCCATGTTTCCTGTTTGTGATTTATTGTTTTTATGTTCTATGTCTTTGGCGTTTACCCAGTGCCATTAAACCGGGACATTTGACATTTAGTTATATTTTGTTTACAGGTTGTAGTGTTTGTATACTTAGCTCATCACAATAACTCATTCTTAGACTTTGCAATGCAAATGTAGTAGATAAGGTGTGTCCAGTGTAATCTCTGGACTATAACAATAAATACGAAATAACGAAATGAGCTGATTTTTATTTCTTTTTCAATATTCATCATGTCATGGAAACTATAGTGACAAAGTCAACAAAAAGTGATACGCGAAAAGCTAGTTATGTGATCAAACAATTGGTTAAAATGTAACATTTTAATGCCTGGTTACGCCATGTAATTTTTGTGTTGTTTTTAAAATGGTGTTGCTTGCTGGTTACTAATATTAAAACTAAATGATCGGAATAATTAGGCTCGCTCGAGCCATTTTTAGTGACTGGTTTATGAGATCGTACTGGAGACGGAAATGATTGATTATAGCCTTTCGATTGTGTATACACTGAAAAGTGTTGTTGAAAATTTAGAATTAGAGATGATATTTTTTTGACTACTGTTAGAGTGATTTCGATTTATCTTTTGTAAAAACCTAATTGGCAAAAGGTGTAAATAAATAATGTAATTTGTCGATTTCGAGCCGTATAAAGAAGGCCCGGAGGTCAATAACACCTTTCAATTTTTGAGCATGCGCAAAGCATGGTTGGGTATAGAAGACTGGCCGGACTGAACCAAATCCGGACCAACGGAAATCTCCGAACTGTTACGGAAATCGTTCGGAATTTTCCTAATTTTGTGTTGGTATAAAAAGACAGGCCGGACCGGACCAAAATATAAATACGCATTGCTCTGTTTAATAGATATTGAATCTATTATAAAATATATTTTATTATACCTGTCTGTTCGTCTTTTTGTACGTCTGTCTGTCTGTCTGTATGTATGTATGTATGTATGTGCGTCTGTACGTGTATCTGTATGTGCGGCTGTACGTGTATCTGTATGTGCGGCTGTCTGTGCGCCTGTTAGTATGTATGTGCGTCTGTATGAATGTCTGTCTGTATGTATGTACGTCTGTCTTTTTGTACGTCTGTCTGTCTTTATTATTATGATTATTATTATATTTATTTTATTATTATTATTATTATTATTATTATTATTATTATTATTATTATTATTATTATTATTATTATTATTATTGTTATTTTTATTATTATTATTGGTACCTTACGTAATAAAATATATTACTTTATGAATCAAATATATATGAAACATAGCAATTCGCATTTTAATTTGGTCCGGAAATTAGGTAAACTTCCGAACGATTTCCGTAACAGTTCGGAGATTTCAGTTGGTCCGGATTTTACATTCTGATTGAAGAAGCTGAAACAAAGACGGGTATTTAATTAATGCTTTCTTTTACGGATTGAGTTATTGCGTCGTTTCGTCTATTTGTTGAAAACTGACGGCATGTGAGTACTGAACGTTCACCAGGTCTGACAAGTGGCTTTCCTCCTGGCTCTCCATTTTATTCCCTCTACAATTGCAGCTGCTGATCTACGGCCAACGTCGTTCGCACCGACAGCAAGTGCAATCGTCTGAATGTGATAAATAGACACTATGTTAACATCCATTTATCCCATTTCAAACTATTCATTTTAGGCTTTAAGTTTGCTATTTCTCAGGTTTTTTTATTAGTACCTGTATATGTTATAAAAATGTGTATAACATGTTGAATGTTGTATGTTCATACTTGAAGGACACTGTGTTTCAATACCATATGTTGTTGATTGCATTCTGAATATCATATCACACTCATTTCTAGTCACCTCTTTTTTAACTTGCATTTATATTGTTTCAAGTTCAAATTTTGAATAAAAGTGCCACTTTTTATTTCTCAGTTCATTTCGCCCCATTTTACATTGTGTCCTGACTAATATGACAAGAACAAATTAGCTTCTAGTCATTTATAGTGCCTATTCGTTCAAATTTCAGTTCTCAAAATACACACACTGCAGTTTTTTATTTTCTCAAACAAAGTTCTCATTACAAAACGTTTCAATGAATATAACTCAAAATCTGTCTTAAAAGTAAAATAAAGCTTGTAAGATGTCCTGCATTATTCGAATACGATTTGTAAACTCATCCATGTTTGCATTATATATATATGTAATAAAACAAACCTAGGCTAATTAAAATTTCCATGTGTCAGTACTGAAACTGCTCATTTCGCCCCCCTTAAAAACATTAACTGTACATTGCTATGAATCGATTTAGAGCTAGCCTTTTTTGCTGTCTCCTACAACAATTTTGTACTTGTATAGAACAGTATTGCAGTTTATTTTTGTTGATCTTCATTTCAGCTGAAATCGGACGTGAAATGTATGTTTTACTGTCATGTATTCGATTGTAAATTGTTCATGAACCGGACTTAACATTCTTAGAAAGAAACATATTCAGATGACTTTATTTGAGTAATATTTATTTTAACGGGGGTTCAGATGTTAGAAATAAAAATATTTAAAAAAAAACGTTTGAAACTAAACAACCTACAAAAGTTAATATAAAGCGACGTAAACACATGTTTAAAGCTGTAGCTAGGCTGCAGGAAACACATACTGTGAACCGACGGTATCTATCAATGTTTTCCATTGTGTTGTCAGTACAGTTTCCTGTTTAACAATAAATTGAATTTGCACAGTAATCATCCGACCAATTAACTGTTTGTGATGATGTTACAATGTATTTCAGGATGTGCCACCCACCTTACGTTTAATAATCAGAGCAATTAGTGTTCATAAATTTAAACACCTGCTAATTTCGATCAACAGGTCAGGATTGGCGTCTTTATATTTAAAAATGTGCTGCTTGTTGCAATTAAATCGTTTGTGAGAGGTAACATTTTCAGCCCAAATATCCTGGAAATTTGTCAGAAAGGTTGTTTCGGTGATTTTTAGATCAAGTTCGAATAAGGGTCATCTGGGGTCTAAAACAAGGTCACAGAGCCCAAATATGGAAAAACCTTGTTAACACTCTAGAGGTAACATTTTCAGCCCAAATATCCTGGAAATTTGACAGAAGGATTGATTAAATGATTTCTAGCTCATGTTCGAATATGGGTCATCTGGGACCAAAATCTAGGTCACAGAGCACAAATATGGTAAAACCTTGTTAACATTCTAGAGGCAACATTTTTAGCCCAAATATCCTGGAAATTTGTCAGGAAGGTTGTTTTGTAAATTTCTAGCTCAAGTTAGAGTTTGAATTGTCTGGGGTCAAAAACTAGTTCACAGAGCCCAAAATTGGAAAAACCTTGTTAACACTTTAGAGGTAACATTTTCAGCCCAAATATCCTGGAAATATGTCAGAAAGGTTGTTTTGCTGATTTCTAGCTCAAGTTCGTATATGGGTCATGTGGGACGAAAAACTAGGTCACATGACCTCAAAATAGAAAAATCGTGTTAACACTCAAGAGGCTACTTTTTCAGTCCAAATATCCTGGAGATTTGTCAAAAAAAGTTTGTTTTGATGATTTCTAGCTCAAGTTCGAATATGGGTCATCTGGGATCCAAATACAAGGTCACAGCGCCCAAATATAGAAAAACCTTGTTAACACTCTAGAGGTAACATTTACAGCCCAGATATCCTGGAAATTTGACAGAAGGATTGATTAAATGATTTCTAGCTTAAGTTCGAATATGGGTCATCTGGGGTAAAAAACTAGGTCACAGAGCACAAATATGGTAAAACCTTGTCAACCCTCTAGAGGTAACATTTTTAGCCCAAATATCATGGAAATTTGTCAGGAAGGTTGTTTTGTAGATTTCTAGCTCAAGTTCGAGTATGAATTGTCTGGGGTCAAAAACAAGTTCACAGAGCCCTAAATTGGGAAAACCTTGTTAACACTTTAGAGGTAACATTTTCAGCCCAAATATCCTGGAAATATGTCAGAAAGGTTGTTTCGTTGATTTCTAGCTCAAGTTCGAATATGGGTCATGTGGGATGAAAAACTAGGTCACATGACCTCAAAATAGAAAAATCGTGTTAACACTCAAGAGGCTACTTTTTCAGTCCAAATATCCTGGAAATTTGTCAGAAAGGTTGTTTTGATGATTTCTAGCTCGAATTCGAATATGGGTCATCTGGGATCAAAAACACAGCGCCCAAATATGGAAAAACCTTGTTAACACTCTAGAGGTAACATTTCAACCCAAATATCCTGAAAATTTGTCAGAAAGGTTGATTCAATGATTTCTAGCTGAAGTTCGAAAATGTGTCATCTGGGGTCAAAAACTAGGTCACAGAGCTCAAATATGGAAAAACCTTGTTAACATTCTAGAGGTAACATTTTTAGCCCACATATCCTGGAAATATGTCTGAAATGTTGTTTCGGTGATTTCTAGCTCATGTTCGAATATGGGTTATCAGGGGTAAAAACACTTGGTCACAGAGTCCAAATATAGAAAAACCTTGTTAAAACTCTAGAGGTAACATTTTTAGCCCAGAAATGTCAGAAATGTTTATTCGTAGATTTCTAGCTCATGTTCGAATATGGGTCATCTGGGATGAAAAGATTGGTCCCCTGGACCCAAAATTGAAAAATCTTGTTAACACTCTAGAGGCTATTTTTTCAATCCAAATATCCTGGAAATTTGTCAGAAAGGTTGTTTTGATGATTTCTAGCTGAAGTTTGAATATGGGTCATCTGGGGTCAAAAACAAGGTCACAGAGCCAAAATGTAGAAACACTTTATTAACACATTAGTGGTAACATTTTCAGCCCAAATATCCTAAAAAACTGTCTGAAAGATTGTTTTTATAATTTTTAAGTCAAGTTCGAATATGGGACATCTGTTTTTGTATTGATATTTTATTGTTTTAAAATCATTGAAGGTACCAACTTCAAACTTGTACTTATTCACAGTAAAATGCGATTTTTTGTGAGGAGTTATATAAATCAAACCTAAATATTGTAAGGGTTATTGCCCTTTGTATCTTTTGAAACAAATATATATTTGTCATGTTTTTACACGACTGTTTTAAAAAAACTGGACATATAATAGTTCCACCTATGTTGTATGGAAGGGCAGACAGGCACCATCCAGTATGAAGTCCGATCAATTACTTTTGAACCCTTTGTCCAATCATGACCCAAATTTGGTCAGAATGTGTAAATAGTTGTTTGATAATTAGCAAATTTGTTGTAGTTACCCGAGACTTATTGCGCATTAAGTCAAGTGAAGGCCTTCCGCCATGCAGTTCTCATTAAATTTACATGTGATGATATTTAACCAAAATTTTTGAATTTCACGTGTTAAAAAACAAGACGTTTACATTTTTACTTAATCATTGTCTATACAAACTTGAAACACGCGTTTGACAGTGAGTATCATACAGTTTATCAATGTGGTTTATCTTATATGTACATACATCAAATGCGTTGCTAAGCTTATACCGGTCAAGTATCTTACAATAGCATTTACTTATTTTGAAAGGATACTATGCTTTTTATGACATTTAAGGGGTATTTTCATCTGCTTGTTAAAAACAAAGATAACAAAGTAGAACTATTATTATTTCTAAACAATCGTTTGCTAATTTTGACGCTGTTGATGAAAATGTTTGTACATTCTTGTTGGTCAATATTTTTATGAAAAACTACAGAGACAAGCACAGTAGTCAAAAGCTTACACATAAACCCTGTTTAATGGCACAGGCTCAACGCTAAAGACATATAATACAAAAAACAAACAATCACAAACCAAAAACATGGAACAACACCATAAAATTCCACAAACAACACAGTACATGTATATTGTATAAAAAAACTAGGGGTGCAGAGATTTGTCCATTTCTGTTGTTTTACCACTTTTCATCTTTAATGATAAGGGTTGGAAATCTGAATCACCTTCGTATAAAAATAAAATAAAAACGAAACATCTCCGACTGAAACTGCCCATCCTTCTGATTTGCTATATGGTTCCGAAGAATCTGACTGAGCGTGTTACTATTTCGCTATCATGTCGGCATATTTAGCCTCATCTAAAAAAAACTCCTTTTGGACATATAGGGAAACATAATATCCATTCATCGATAAACGCTAACATGCCAACATACTTTTGTCCGAATTGGTATTTATTTAAATCTTTGCCAGAATGTTTTGCTCCTTTGTCTTCCGTCAAAAGGAAAACCTTATTGTCGATAAGATAAGTTTTTTTTTGTCATCGAAAGGCTAATGTTTAATGTATGAAATCACATTTCGTCTAACTTAAATATGTAAAACGGCATGTAGCGATGTTCTAAAAAACGATTGACTATTAACGCGTGCTATCTTAATGAGCCACGGGAACGAGATATATGACATTTCGCTGCAACTGCAAATCTTTTTGTCACGCGAAAAAGACTTTCGGAACTTCCTTAACCTATAAAATGTTTTGCAAATATGTGATTTAACCTGTTTTGTCTATTTATGATAGCTAATAACAATTATCTATTCTGATTTATTGGATAATTTTATCGTTAACAGCTGAAACAATTATATTAATACTGCAATTGTTGTTATCGCAGCAATTATGACAACAGAAATAATGAGTCATATTATACGAATGTTAATACTGTAGTCATCCACATACATACTTCAGAAACCCATTTTAATAATGAAACAGGTCGTGACTTCCATGATTTCGTTTGGTTTTCAGCACTTATTCGCCTTGATTTGTAGCAGGCTACATATTATGTTCCTATACTATGAAACCATACAATCTTGATGACAGCTACGAATTGCGATACCTATTTGATTTATTTTTAAACTCTACTGTTAAGATTGCGTTTAACATTTTTAAAAGCTTAATATTCTGGTTAATGTATTTGAAAAAAAATAATCTGGACTTGAAAATATTGTTCCTTTTTAATACATTCGAAAAAAGTTTGTCTCCGAACGAGAGCTGTTGTGTTTGGCAATGGACGTGTCTTAGACACCAAAGGAGCATTATATTCAAAGATGAGTATCAGAAGCTTGGAAATCAATAGCACTTAATCTTATTAATGTTAGTTATACTAATTTTTACAGTTTTTATGCTTAAAACGTCAACGTCCCAATGTTCCGCAAGACGGCAGCGGAGCAAACGGCAACAAACACTTTTGATTATTTATGGCCATCGTTCAAGTGTTCGCACGCAGTCGACGGTAACGACGACGCCGACCACGACGGCAACGCCAACATGTTCAACAAGTATAACGCAATATCTTGACATATTTTCTTCGAAAAACAGTATCACTAAGAAGAGATGACTCCGAAAAACTGTCAACATCTATTTACTTCGTCGGAATCATGTTCAACCAGTATAACGCAATATCTTGACATATTTTCTTCGAAAAACAGTAGCACTAAGAAGAGATGAATCCGAAAAACTGTCAACATCTATTTACCGCGTCGGAATCTCCTTCAAAATTAGCAATTGAAAATAAATAATAAGCATTGGATCTTAAGGTTTTAAGTACGAGCGGATAACCATATACTCATAAAAACCTTTTGATATATTCTTTTAAAATTGATAAAAAACATATTAACAACGCATAGAAATCCAGAATTTTCAAAGTATTAGGTAATCAGAACTTATACACATGAGGGATGATTTTTATCTAAAGAATTAAAGTACCTATTACTAAAAATATGTCTATGTTTTGATAAATCAAACTATTTAAGTGCCTTTATTTAAAAACATGTCGGTCTTGTTTTTCGTTCTAAGTACTTAATTTGTTGAATGTATCAATATATATATTGATAAATCAAAGAATTAAAGCAGCTTAAACAAAAAAAAGATGTCAGTTTTACAACATTCGAATCTGGTCTAGAATATTGATACAATATCTATGAAATATTAAAAAGAAACAGACAAACAAGAGAAAGTTATTTAAATCATTGTCTAGGATAATAAATGCTTCATAGAAAGCTATCACAGAACAATATTTACATTATATTCACTCAAGGAACATTAAATATTTGCATTAAATACCCTTTAGTTTAAATACATACAATTACGGCCCACAAGACACGTTTTGTATAAGTCTTATTGGGATTAAGCATTTAATTTAAAAGTCAAACTTTTTGGGAAAAAACCCTCACGACTGCAGAAAGAACATCGCTGGCATGAAAACGATTGTCATCGCACTATGACTTTGGTTTATTGTCAATTCTTGTAAACTGTCTTAGACGTTGACGTTATATTTGCATTGGATCGTCTTACATACTATGTTGAGAAATATAAGAATTAGTTCATGCCAATATTCTTCTCAAATATAGTTAGCATGACGCTTATGTATATTGTTGTCAGTAAAACAAACACTGTGGTCACATTTGTCTTTGCATAATGTCAGGAAACTAACGTGTATGACAAATAGCTTTCATACGTAGATAAAACTACCGTACTGTGTTTAAATAATTGTAGATAATCATGATGTTCGTCACGTGGAGGTCACGAGTGGTATACAATGTAAACAATGTATATGTCAGTTTGTCAGAGTGTTACTAAATACCTATCGACGGGGGCGTAAAAGGTGAACCACGTATCTCTTCAGTACAATGGCGTTGACACTCGGTAAATATTAGATCCTGATATTAGGATTTCTTCTCAGAATACTTCTAGACTACGGTTTTCTGTTTGCATCACAGAATAAAACTGACAGAAACGATAACACCAATCCATATACCGGCCTAAATGAATAAGTGTATTTCCTTTCTATTTGGAACACACTATTCTATATGCGGTTTTGTATGGCATTTTACGTCTGAACATATTAAGTAGCAATATGAACAATATTCATAATCATTTAATACATAACAGTATCGTTATTTTCACCTAAAGAAATTGTTGTCATTAATTACACTAAAGCAATAACCGGCATTTTATTCCCTCGATTGCATTTAGTAATAAAAAGAACTATAGAGCATTGAACCAACTTATAATTTAAACGTGTCATAATCTACCTCGGATTTTCGAAAACGCGGGTTCCGTAGGAAAAATGCGACAACCATCATATTTGCCTTATTTATGAACGAAGACTAGGGTATGCGGCACATTCTACAAGTTACCTTATTAAGGACAAGACGTGCTATACAAAGGAAATGTTTACCTAACGTTAAAACATAACACAAGGCGGTGTAACATGTTATGCTTATACAAGGAAAACTACAGAGACAAGCCAAGTAGTCGAAACAATATATATTTTTAGATGCGCGAGGCAAGTTGAATAATCAAGAGCTTAAGATAATGTACAAAGGAGAATAATTCACACCTAATCTTGACACATATGCAATAATCGCTGCAGCATTATACGAGTTCAATAATCAAGGGAGTGAGATTCTGTACATAGGAATAACAAATTACACTTAACGATGATACAAACTAAATAAAAAGAAATTGTTTTTGCTTAAATCGTTCCCGTTCCAAGTTAAATATGCAACAAAATAATCCATTGAAAATTGGAATCATTCAACTGACATTTAACGGCACTATTATAACATTAGTTGATAATCAAACTGTCATAGCTCGTGTCAATTTCCATGCACAAATGCAACATCTTTGGTTGTGATGTTGTCTTTTTATTAGCCAGACGGTATCGATACGTGATGTTTCAATTTCGTTTTAAAACCCTACTTATGAATAAATAACAGTAAACGTCATTCATATAAGCCAGAAAATAATTGAATTGTGTACACTTGGTTTTTGTTTTCGACGATACAATGTTTGTTTCTGGAAATTAATCATAACCTGTGCCGTATTCGGACGTGTCGACTGTCTAATTTCAATAAATAAACTCTAAAATAAACACTACCAGGAGCATATTTCGCTGTTTCTTTCATTTTACTGTTCACAAGTTTTTTGGTTGATTGACAAACCATGTTTAGGTTTTACAAACAAAACACGATGTGAATTTCCAAGTAGGCTTATTGCAATATAGTGTAATTAAGCATGGTCAAATGTGACTTGATTACAGTAGAATAGTGTTGGTATGTGTCTTGTTTGGCTACACATTACTTAATTGGCCCAAAAGTGACTGTAACTTGATCGCCGAAACCGATTTTTTACATTGACTTAGCTGGTAATTCCAGTGCATCGACGTCATACTCTCTTGTTTTTTTTAGATCTTGTTTTTTTATCTTAAGATCATTCGACAAATTTATTGTGCCGACATTTGGAAGATCGAACTGGGGTTGATCGAAAAACTTTTTATGAGCATTCTGGTTCAAGCTCTCGTCGAAATCAGGCAGAGTAAAGGTTTTGGACAATGTTCTGCCTTAAACTTCATGAGTATTGATTGCAGAAGTCAAATCACTTCTTGAACAGTAGAAATAGTGAAGATAAACATAATGCCCAGTGTTGAAAGCTGATTCTGCAACGTACATTCAAATTGACACATGTTGTATCACCGGCAGAGAAATTACCGCAAGTGGTTTCCCAGGTAAGAGGTTAGCGCAGACTGTTTTTATTCAAATTTATAACTGCTATTCTTTAAAATAACTTGCTGAACATTGTTTTGATTTCATATGCCGTTACTTATTCTTCTTTTTTACTTTTCTTTATACTGGCTGTTTTTGAGAAGGTAATAGGTTGTAATATTCATATAATTCCAACCTCATTGACAATTCACATGAATTGACAGCATGAATTTTCATATATTCAGCTGAATAAAAACCTAAATTTCGTCTTTTACTTTTTTATATCTAATTCGAAATATATATTTTAGTAGTAAATCCTTTAATTAATAAACAATGATTTATTTTTTTAATATCTAATTATATTTATTATTTATATTTAGTCCACGTGTTCCGTGATTTCAATGCTAATTCACTAGATATCACATTGAGAAGTTATAGCTTTTAATGAATCATTCGAAGATCCCGACTAGTATATTGTATAGCGTGTTCGCTTCGATAGCATGTAGGGGCCTGCATATGTTACTTCGCTCGTATCATTTAAGGACATTGTCTAGTCATATAACGAAACATTAGTCCGGCTTCAACTTTAAAGATTTTCTCATATTAAAGTTAATATTTGTTGACACTTGCACCTTTACTTGTTTAGATCCATCTCTGCTCTTCTGACTCTTCTCGCATTTCTATGTTTGTATGAAAGACTATAAAAAATATGATTACTGACATTCATAAGCTCTAATTGGATCATAGACCAAGCTTTTTAAGACTACTTAATACTGAAACATCCAAAGTGAAACAAAGTAGTCTTATGTGTCTAAACGTTAGCCACACTTTTTCAAATCAATGTTTTCTTTATTACGTGCATGTTATTTTCTAGAACATTTATAATTTTATAAAGAATATAAAGAAATGTCTGTGTAAGCATTTAAAACAGATATGTTTATGATACTGCACCACATTTTGTACTTCGTTTTTTCGTGATAAACACCCCTTATTTTATAAAATATATTAAAAAACATATCTGTTTCAAATAATAACACAGACATTTCTTTTCGTTTTGAATGATGAAAATCAAACCAGAAATTCTGGCAATGTTTCAAATTAATATAAACTCGAAAGAAAGCATTTTTGGCATGTTTCCGTTTGTTGATGAATGAATTTTATTCTTTTTGTTTGATTATGTTTTAAATGAGGACAAAAGATACCGACGTGATAGCAAAATACTCCTGACTCTTCTTGCATTTCTATGTTTGTATGCAAGACTATAAAAAATATGATTACTGACATTCATAGGCTCTAATTGGATCATAGTCCAAGCTTTTAAGACTACTTAATACTGAAACATCCAAAGTGAAACAAAGTAGTATTATGTGTCTAAACGTTAGCCACACTTTATCAAATCAATGTTTTCTTTATTGCGTGCAAGTTATTTTCTAGAACATAACGTGTTTATGAATGTTACATACCGGTATCACTTTTTCCTCAATAAGATTTCCTAAGGCAGGCACCAATGACTTTATATAGTGTTCTACAAATCAACGTCATCGGCTATTTTACCTTAATATTTATATGAAAAACTACAGAAACAAGTCCAGTAGTCGAACGTTTCAACATAAACCCCGTTTAATGGCACAGGGTAAACGCCAATGACTACATTTATAATAATATAAAGAATATAAAGAAATGTCTGTGTAAGCATTTAAAACAGATATGTTTATGATACTGCACCACATTTTGTACTTCGTTTTTTTCGTGATAAACACCCCTATTTTTATAAAATATATTAAAAAACATATCTGTTTCAAATAATAACACAGACATTTCTTTTCTTTTTGAATGATGAAAATCAAACCAGAAATTCTGGCAATGTTTCAAATTAATATAAACTCGAAAGAAAGCATTTTTGGCATGTTTCCGTTTGTTGATGAATGAATTTTATTCTTTTTGTTTGATTATGTTTTAAATGAGGACAAAAGATACCGACATGATAGCAAAAGACTCCTGACTCTTCTCGCATTTCTATGTTTGTATGAAAGACTATAAAAAATATGATTACTGACATTCATAGGCTCTAATTGGATCATAGACCAAGCTTTTAAGACTACTTAATACTGAAACATCCAAAGTGAAACAAAGTAGTCTTATGTGTCTAAACGTTAGCCACACTTTATCAAATCAATGTTTTCTTTATTGCGTGCAGTTATTTTCTAGAACATAACGTGTTTATGAATGTTACATACCGGTATCACTTTTTCCTCAATTAGATTTCCTAAGGCAGGCACCAATGACTTTATATAGTGTTCTACAAATCAACGTCATCGGCTATTTTACCTTAATATTTATATGAAAAACTACAGAAACAAGTCCAGTAGCCGAACGTTTCAACATAAACCCCGTTTAATGGCACAGGGTAAACGCCAATGACTACATTTATAATAATATAAAGAATATAAAGAAATGTCTGTGTAAGCATTTAAAACAGATATGGTTATGATACTGCACCACATTTTGTACTTCGTTTTTTCGTGATAAACACCCCTATTTTTATAAAATATATTAAAAAAACATATCTGTTTCAAATAATAACACAGACATTTCTTTTCTTTTTGAATGATGAAAATCAAACCAGAAAGTCTGGCAATGTTACAAATTAATATAAACTCGAAAGAAAGCATTTTTGGCATGTTTCCGTTTGTTGATGAATGAATTTTATTCCTTTTGTTTGATTATGTTTTCAATGAGGCCAAAAGATACCGACGTGATAGCAAAAGACTAAACATTCTTGAAGATGGATTATTCGGAAGCACAAAAAAATATCTTAAGCATAGTTTTAACCACTAATACAAGATCATGGTTAATTCTTATACCTTTGGGCTTGTTAATTCAGTTTCTACTATATAAATAGCCTATGTTGCAAAGGTAAAGTAAGAATAAAAGTGACGAAATGACAATCAGTGTTAATTGCAGTAGGCAACAACCGATCACAATCACTTAGCACCATAATTAAGATTCCATACGAGTTACGTAGTAACAGTTTTAAAAAATAGTTTGTTTTAAAATGATATATAATTCAGGAATGATTTGATTACACAGTCTCCGATAATGTTCAACTTAGATAATTTTATTCTGTCCGAAAACAATAGTTTAAGAATAAATTCGTTTGCATTGTTTAAATGGTTAAATAATATAGGAAACCTAAGAATAACATATCCATCCATTACTTTAGCAGTGGTGTGTTATTAAACATACAGACAAAACAAATGTACCATAATCTATATTGGAGACCTGTCAATTTGGAATGCCAGATCGAGATGCTGATAAATTTCACATCCATGTTGCGTTTTCAGAAAGGACAACATGAGGTAGGCAGTTATGTATTAAAATAATCTTTAAGCAATTAATTCAGACTTGGAAGTTGTATAACGATCGAACAGTTATTTTACAAGGAAAACTCGGCTTACTAAAGATACTCACAGCATTTTTTTATACTTCATATGTATTACAACTACACTTACCAACATAAACAGAACGGGTTTGTATAAAAAAACAGAACTCTTTCAACGAAATATGCTTGATATATATCATTCAATGCTTAAACAAATTTAAATCTAGGTAAAAGGGCTTTTTCTGTTTTGCAAAATGCCTTCGCTTTGATGGAATTGTTATTAAAATGAATGTTTACATTGTAATGCTAGAGGCTCTGGTTATCGTATTTCGACTTGTTTCCTAAGACCGTTGTTTATTTTATTCTATTTATGAATATTTTGATGTAAGACATATACATATGCTTACATGCTTACATGTAACTGACACATTTTAAATACAATAGCTAATATGTTTTATTAAAATATGGTTTACATTTATGTTCGGCAAAAGTCTGTCTGGACCAACCAATTCGAATCTTCTGACATTATAATAATCTGCAGTTAGCCCGCACATATTGAATGAACCTGAACTTTCAGCGTCGGTCAGTTCAATGTTTGTGGACTAACTGGTCGGTCACTTTTTAAGGGGGCCCTAAGGGGCCTTTGCTATTTCATGAGTATACGTGGTAAATAGTAAATTTATTTCGGAAACAAATATTTTCATCGGTGCGAAATAAACTGATCGTACACAGTCAATCAATGAACAAGATCATATTTACGTAATGGAGTGACAATAGCAAGATATACATGCTGCAATTACACACGTTAAAAAATCTGAAAAAGAGACATTTCGAGTGAAGACTTTACTCTACGAATTGTCCGCCATATTTGTTACTAAAGCCTTGTCCATTTCTACTTGTTGATTGTATGCGGGCTGAGTCCTGTTAATTGATGGTTTGCCTTTTCTGGGCGAAAAAAACCACAAAGATACAAAATACGATATGAACATCCGAAAACCTGACAAACTGACGCGAAAATTCGTCAAATCGGGAGCGTAAACTGTTCGTGTTTTTGAATGTCTATGATAATAAGATCCTAAGACTACGTATTACCGTAATAGTCTCATGATACGCCACCTACTTACAGACCATCGAAACAGGGCAGATAATGTTCTTCGCATTCAGAAATTGAACTTAGGAAACTGTACGCTAACCATAGGTATTTGATGTTTGAACTCCTGTGCCAGTCTTAAACAGTTCTTGCAAAACTATTTATTGGTACTCTAATACCGGTTCTGTTGGTGCATTGATTGGTTACATCGCCATTATACAAACTGATTGAATTTTAATTGATTGGTTACATCGTCCTTATACAAACTGATTGAATTTTAATTGAGTGGTTACATCGTCCTTATACAAACTGATTGAATTTTAATTGATTGGTTACATCGTCCTTATACAAACTGATTGAATTTTAATTGATTGGTTACATCGTCCTTATACAAACTGATTGAATTTTAACTGATTGGTTACATCGTCCTTATACAAACTGATTGAATTTTAATTGATTGTTTACATCGTCCTTATACAAACTGATTGAATTTTAATTGGTTGTTTATGTTCCTAAAGCACACATGAAAGATGAAAGAAAGCATGCATTTCAAACGGAAATTGAGCGTTTAAGATGATGCAAAGTCTTCAGTCTCATGAAACTCAAATCATGTCTAGTATGAGATAAAAAAGAAAAATATGATTTCTTCGCCCCAACGCATTTCAAAATTGCATATAACATATACATACACATATATTTTTTTCACAAATTATCCGGCTACCACCTTGAAGTGGCTAGCGGGACAGGTTTCGATAACAAACAATTTCATTGTTTTAAATTGATGACAAGACGAATGTATGACGCGCAAGTCACAAGTCCAACCAATAGTGTTTTGTTGAGAAAAAAAACCCCGCTGATCTCTGATGATGAATAGGATATCAATTCTTGAAATGAGTTGGAAGCTATACATCAAAATATTGATGGATTTCTATTTCTCTATTTAAAGTCACAATTGCACCAGCTACATAATTTATGTCATTTAAAGATTTTACTCATATTTCTGTTATTTATTCGGGACTTAAACAACTATTCGTATTACCAATTTATTTTGGAGTTTCTCTGTATATTAACTGTATTGGCGTTGCCAAAACAAAGGAAGCAACGAACAACTGTTTTTGTTTCGTCACAAGGCATTAATTGTGTCTGCTTTCGCAGTATTGAATACGCGTCGATCATTATAATATACTAATTTTAATATTTGTTGATAGTTGTTCGATAAACAAGCAAAATCCTCACAATATTACAGGCTTTTTAAACAGGTGTATCCTATCAACAGTGTAAAACACACTTCCTGAAATATACAGTTAAAATAGTTGGAATTGCGATAATAAAAATATCTGGAAAACGTGCATTATGGTTCAAATGCAAGCATCAAAACAAATTTCAAGTTAATTAAAACTGACGTGAATAAATGATGCTGAACATCTGGACCAATTGCAATCCTTTAATTGAAAATACATTTAATCAAGATTTTGTTTTGAAAAGATAGAGATGTGCAAGTCAAAGGCCTTTAACAAAGTTTATTGCAAACGGCCATATATACATTTCGGAAAAACGTTAAATGAAAAAGCGCTTATCGCCAAGAAAATTATGATTTCAGAAACAGTGTTGTTTGAAAGTATCTGTCCACTGTACCCTGTTGTCTGGATAAAACGACACAGGGAAGCTTTTTCCCTTGCTATTTCCATGAAATAGAGTATGTTTAAATCCAATGCTATACACTTATGACGCAATATGATTATCGTTTATTTCATCAGCGAAAATGTTAAAACAAATACATTATCATCCCGACTCTATTAGCAATAAACCAGTCTACTGTGCTTTATCTAATTCAGTGAGCTTAGACCATGTCCAGCCAAAATAGTAATTTTATCTATATAACATTTTGCCTGTGCTAGAATCGTTCACGACTCTATAAACAAAAAAAACCAATCTACTGTGCTTTATCTAATTCAGTGTCCAGCCAAAATGGTAATTTTATATATAAAACATTTTGCCTGTTCTAGAATCGTTCATTCAATAAGTAACTTAAAAAAACAAACAGAGATTTAGTTTCACAATTACAAAAAAATTTAGCAAGCCCTCTGATTTTTGAGGGTTAGGGTTGGTATTACAGATGTAAAGTAATTAGCCATGTTCATTACGTTTAACGTTCAAGTACATTATTGTAAACAATACATTTCACATCCTATCAAAGACAATAGATGAACTGCAATAACCCTTAATGTTTTTCGGTCACATTTTAGTTTCCAGCAATCAATATCATTTCAATATTATATGGGGTCATCCGTCAACAAAATTTCCATTATCATTATAGCCACTGGCATGATTGAATGACTAGCGTTTTGTGCACCAGCTATTTTAAGGAAGATCACAATCGGCTTTGCTTATTTTTTCACTAAAGTTTCCACTGCATGTGGAATTTCGGAAGCAAAAAAAGAACCTACTGATTTCAAATCAGTTCCCTAATCCAAATTATACAGTATTTGGTTTAGTAGAAATGAGGGAAAACACAGACTCTTGAGGACAAGTGTACGGCGGAGATAATGTGGGAGGGACATACACTTCAGAAAAAGGTCGATTGCGGTTATTCCTCACTCCTGTTGAGTTGTTATGTTTTTAGCAATTCTCTTTGTGATATCTTAATTTAACATATAGTTTTCTTTATTTATCTGTATCAATGCATAGATTAATGAATAAATTATCAGCTACCAATGTCGGTAAAATCAACAACAGTTAATATATCATATAAACACTTGAACGATGCATCGTTACTATCATTAAATATATGAACACGACGTTCATTTTTATTATAATTTAAAACTTATAATGTCCTCTATATCTGACACTGTAATGATATTGACATGATTTATGAACTCCCACCACTTGATAAGGATATACTTACAATCTAAACAGTTCGTGTTGATACAGGAGTAGCGTAGTTTATATGTTATTTTACCCAACAGTTCGTCAACAAAACTTAATCTGATTTAATTTTATGAAATTCAATGGTTTTTGAATAAGACTTGCTAAATACATGGCAAATATAATTGCCTTTATGCATTTATGTATCTTAAATGAACAACCTTTAAAAACACAAAACACAAGTAAACCTGAATGCACACATAAGCGACAGTTAACGTGACAAAAAGGGATTTACTATTTTAAAAATTAAATTCATTTCGTTGTTGATTCACATCGTCACGTGTCCCCTCGTTAGGTTTTGATCCATGTGCCTTATCATGGGGTCGTGGTAACATAAAGATTGGTGGGCTTGTTCCTGTATTTTTCATTATATTAATTTTAAGAATGAATTGCGGGATTGATGTCATTATCTGGGTATGAACGCAATTGGGCTGGTCAAAATAAGTGAAGTCCGAAGGTTCACACGCGTACTTTGACCAGCCCAATTGCGTTCATATCCCCGATAATGACATCAATCCCGCAATTCATTACTTTTATTTACACCAAGATTTAATTATTTCATTAAATGATTGTTAAAAAGATTCTTAGATAGACTGTAACCGGAAACATTTCATCAAATGACGTCACAATAACGCGGGATAAGATCAACCACTTGAAATCACTTTTAAACATAAAATTGAAACACTTGTGGCAACAATACATTTAACATATCATAAATTAACACTTTCTAAAATGTTAATTTAGTTTTTACGGGACCTGCTGACACTATACAAACAATAACAAGATCAACAATTGTCATGTATATTGTTATGCGTTGAATTGCGATACGAACATATCCAAAGATGTTGCGTTCATCGGATGATAACCGCAATTGCCGAAAGGCAGTTCATTGAAGGAATGGAAGTTGAGGTGTAAATATATAGTATTGAAATGTATATAGCTCTCATTTAAGAATTGCCACTTGACGTACTAGTGTATCGTAGCGATCGTTTATACATTTAATTTCGTCGAGATGAGCTTTTATTCATCTAAATTTGTAAATATTGACGCTGAAATAGCATAGCTATGTTACACTGGCATTTTCCGCAGTGTCGTTTGTAAGTATTAAGTATAACATATAAGGGTAAGGCACTATCGCTATCGATGAAATTTTGATGAGCACAAGACACGACCGAACAGTTTTTGATTATTTTAATAACATTGCAGTTTGTTTTATTATTATCATTAACCTAAAGCATGTGGAAGCAGAAAAACTGAATAAGGGTATTAAGTACATTATCTTCGGACATATGATACATGTATCCATGTCAAGTTTATAAAATATTTGTTTAACATATTAGTTACATGGCCTAGTGTAATTGAAGTAGGTGTGAACACGGGACACTGAACCACACAACATAATGGTTCACAAACAAATGTAAAAAGATAGGTATTATTTTACCTCCTTCATTTAAACCGACCTATACAGTGTGAGGCTAAATGGCCAAATAATGGAAAACGGAGAAGACAACAATCTGAAAAATTGAGTGTTTTTGCAGCGAGAATGGTCGGTACATTTCTGTTGACATTATGAAAAGTTGCACACAATTCTGCTTAAAGTGTTTTAAATTGCCATTTATCAATAAAACTCTCATAAGATGGTAGTCAGCACGTTTCAAGGTGTTTTGACGCTGACGTAACTGACGAGGTATTGTGACTTCTGGGCATTTTTTTCCTCGTACCTCTAATGATAACATATTACTTATATGCTATGAAAATTTAAGTTACGACTGCGATATGAGGTGATTCGAGATACCGAGAAAAAACGCCATACCATTCTCCAATCGATATAGTAACGGAGTCGAAATTGCTTACAAGACACTGCCACTTTCATTTAACCTTATCAAGGCCGAATACTTTCATGAAAAATGTTTATAATGCCAATCTTTTAGGATTGCATGCTTGTAAATAGCAGAAATGGCAAAGATCATAGCAATTTGATAAAGGTTTATCTTGTCGTTAAAGGAACAGACTCATAAAACAAAAATGCATTGGAATCATGTTCCAATCACGCATTCTTAATTATATTGCCTTTCCTTTTAACACTCGTTTATGGAAATGATATCCATGGGTCTCGCAAATCATGTCCTTGAGCATCACTTCGTGAACGATATACGGCTTATTTCTTCGAGGAAACGACACTATGACGATGTATATGTCTTGTGGTCTTGAACATTTTCTGCGTCTGCAACAGTAAGACATTTTTTCTGCCAAGATCGAAGTAGATTTATTTAAATACCTTCATTCTGAAATGAAAGTTAATTCTGCCAGCATGAAGGTCATATTCTGTTAATTATAAGAGCTGTACCATACATTCCTCTAAAACGTTTGCCAAGTTCAACTTGAGAATGACAATCGGTGACAGGCAACTGTTGTGGTATCAACTACTGATTAATATCAACAGCTGGAAGACAGTTCGAAAACTTTACAAAGTCTACAGAGCCTACAGAGGGCAGGGACTGTTATAAACTATTCGAAACAGAACTGTAGATTGTTAGAACGCGTTATTGATAAATGCCGGGCCAATAGTGAGGATTAATATTAATCAACTAGTATGTACCACAAGTTGGCTTCTGGCTCGCAGGCCGTTCTAAAATTGTGACCTGAACATTCATTGATAACGATAAACTGATCCATGTCGGGTATATTTTGTGTTATTTGAACGCTTTGTGTCTATATCTAGTTTTTGCTAGACCTAAACCTTTTTTGTCTAGCCAGAGTATGTGATAAATGTTAGGCTCCTAGACTTGTCTCAGTACTATCAATTTCATTATAATATTCAAAATAAGAAAACTTCTCAAAATGTGAAAAGCAGTCAGTTAATCTGCAACAAGATGTACATAGACGTCATGATAAATGTTTGTGTTTTCATCAGTTATGCCAGATGGTATGCGGTGTTAATGGTAATACTCGTGCTATGTGACTGATATTCCTCAAAAATGGCACATATATCTTCGCAAAGCTCTGTTTTTTCAAAAGGATCATGGGCTTGAAATCAGAACATATTCTATTAAAAATGTATGCCAAGTGTAAATAATCACATACAAAGATGTGCCTAATGTGCAGGTTTATAGAAAATATTAAAATCCAATTTACTCGGCATTCGATGGTTGCAATTCATCTACCACATCGGCATTATATAAGTAAATAAAGCATTCACCAAATTTGCATTAAGCAGGTTTTCTCTCAACTTAGGGTTATATCTGCAATAATATTGCTTTTCTACACTTTGGGAATACACAAATAACAGACACAATTGTGAAAACAAAGAATACGCGACTTTGTTTTAAAGACTTTCAGTTAATTTAGGGACTGCACACCTGTCATGTTATATCTTAAAACTTAAATATATATTTATATTTGTCTTGTTAGTAAGTCATATATTGAAAATGATTGTTCCAAATTGTATACATATTCGAAAGTAAAAAACTATTTTTTACTAACTTTGATGAATTGCAATAGAACTGTTTTCAGACGTTCACTGCCTGCATAGTATAGTTGTAATGTTGATATATTTATATGTACATTTAACATAGAAAACTGTAAAGTTTACGTGTAATAAAATATGTTCTGTTCTTTTTCTGTTCTTATCAGACATTGCTTGTTTGTTGTCCTTTCAATATAGAACGTGTTAGCTGGGTATCTTTCTACTGTAGAAAACCTTAACTTACGTATCAACCATCGTATCATGTACCAAATATATAAATGCTCAGACTGTCAATATTATTATCCATCATCTTTTCTTTATCTATTAATATCTGACTATGTTAGATTGACAGGGTATGTGCCTTTGTGTATTGAAAATATCCCTAAAAAGACTGTTCACCTAACTTAAATTTATAAAAAGGCCGATGTGGTTTGATGTGAACACCTACTGTTATCATTACCATTACAAGCTTTATCTAAATGTGCAAGAGAATCGTGACTCGGGACAATATAGTGGCCAATTAATTGTTATCACAAATACAAAGTTTAAATAATCAACTTTAGCGAACACGTTTAAAAGAGTTTGGTTATGTGTGATTATACTTAAATGTTTGGTATTTATTTCATCTTAATGATGTAACCGATTGTATTTCAGAGAAAACTTCCTATTGCATAAGACCATATTGTATTTGGTTTGAATTGGACTCTTACTTATTCTGGTACGTTAATAAATCATCGCTAACGTCTTTGTTTATCATACATTCACAAGCCCAACAGACGGATGCACTCAAAATACGCAATATTAAACAGTGGAGAACGAAGTGATGTTACAAAAATATTTGATATGCCAAGGGCATTTCTTATTTGGGAGATTGATTTGTTTTGGCTGTTCAACAAATTGCTTTGAGCACTGTCTGGAAACTGGAAGGCAATCTCATTATTACAGGATAACCTTATAATGTTGCTTGCTTGTATTTGGATGAAGCTTGGCAAAAAAATAACCAAATAGAAAACGCCGATCGTAATTTTCAGATAATAGTATGGGCATGTTTATGACTAATACGTTACCAATATTTTTAATTAAAGTGACACTCTTATTCAAAATCAATTCTTACACATGTAAAACAAACATAAATTTTGAGTGATACACCCTCAACTATTTACTAAATAATGCATTTATCGAAAATATTAGTAACTATTATCAATATTATAACTGTGTATTTAATAGCTTAAAACGCAAAAATATTAAATGATTTGTGAATGCTAAAATATTTACTGCGATTTACTATGGTCTTATAAGGTAGAAATACCGTGTTTCTAGCACATTTCTATTAAATTAAACTCCGTATCCTTCATAAGAACCATTATTTTCGACATTTGTTCATCCTTTTGGGTATATAAAACAATTGTATTAAATGTGTTAAATCTTAATTGGGAGTAAGAGTGCATCTTTAATATAAGATTACAATATTAAGACAAAGTCCACATACGTCTAAAAGAAACGGATACCAAATGAATAACCAAGATTCTGTCCAGGAATGAAATCCAGATGATAGTTACACTGTGTTTATATGAAAATGTGTTATCAAAAATGATAATAAAACAAATAACGTATAACGTAATTTACTTTGATCTATCCTTATAAAGTAAAAACATGTTTATAGGACAAATTTGTTTTCAAATTGATTGCTAAGTTTACTTTTATAATGATTAGTAAAGTGCATATTTAGTCCATTTCCAATTACGTCAAGAAAACAAATAAAACCTTTATTAAAACAAAACATATATATAATATTTTATATTTAGACAATTTTGATACAAGTCTTCGAAAAACTTCATCAAAAAATTTAACCCCGAGACTTTGATTGAGATAGATTATTTTAATAACATATTTATGTTTAAATTATGTTTATGTATGATCAAAAACGTATCAGATGTTTTTTTGTAGAAATAAAGACAATTTCCACAATCCCACGTTGCAAACTAAAAACTGCTTTTCTATCTTTCTTTGTGAGTCAAATGATATTCACTAAGTTCTAAATTACACATGTAGCATATTTAAATATGATTAATAAATATTTAGACCATACTTCAATGATATAGGCAAACTCGGTCAGTGATAAAGATTAAAGGTCTTACAAATGATAAAAGTCTTTATAAAAATCACCAGTTCTAGAACATTTCTAAAACCTTGTCTGTCTTTAAGTTATTATGTGAGGTCTACATCGCAATCATACGTTGGAAGTATTCAAATAGTGTTGTTGGATTGAATTAGCGTTTTGTTTGTCATATTGCTACAATTCTGCGGACATTCCAAAATATCGCGATTAGCCAAGATATTGTTGAACATTTGTATTTTTTCCTTTATTCCAGGTTTTTAATTATCCTCATTTCCTATTTGAAACTAATTTTATTAAACAACTGTTTTCTTTTTGCCTTTTGTGGTCATTACACTTCCTACCTATATTATAAGGCGTTTTTTTATCTTTTAACTGATTCTGTATAATGGAACAGTATATTTAGATTGCACTTATTATATGTAGAAAAAATAAATGAAACGACTCTTAAAATAATTTAAATTAAAAAAAACCCTTTAAGATATTAATCAAAATACCTGGATATGTTACGTACCAATTGACGTAATAGTCTACTATAAATTTAAATCATGAAGCGGACAGGTTTTGATATTATAAGAGTTCAATTTATTCTCAAACAAGAATGTCCCGTCGAAATTTCCATGATGATTTGATGATTCTTACTTACCCAACGGAACCATAACATTGTCTTTCAATTCTATTACACAATCTTTAGTAAACAAATAGCATATACTTCAAACAAACTCTGGCTCGAATTCAGATGGTATGTGTTTGAGTGTGTTGCTTTGCAATTGCCTTTGATGTATGTGTCTCGATGACATTGTGTTCGCAATTTTGAGGTTGTAAATTGAATTTTATACATCAAGTAGGTGCACCTTGTACAGACGGATCTCCTATTCCAATGCCCAATTATTAACAAAAAACAAGCTGTGATTCTAATAAATATATTTTCTACAGTCCAACAGAATACACATGCTTTGAAACAGTGAGTAACTTAAACGCATACAGTGTCACGAAACAAATACAATGACGTAATTTAATTTCGTTTCAGGTATGACGCCATTTCAGAAAGCAGACTTTCCGACCTATGTAGTGAAGCGATGCTTTTTATCTGCTAAGACATATGTTGTTAACACTCAAAGTTTTATTTGTCTAATAAATTAACAAGAAAACGCATTTTTGTACAATTCACCAAATAGTGCACTCGACGTTGTTTACTTATGTCACGATTCCTAAAAATGTAAGTTCACTGTTAACGGCGTATAGTGTATCTTAAACAGCGAGGTATTGAAATGATAAATGAGTGTTATTAATGATACAGTAAACAGGAGGCTAGTTTTTGGCGGTACTCATCTGGTAAGGGGTAGTGCCATACGGAATTTGCAAGTACGCGAATATTCATTTGAAATGCCTTTCCGGTGTGAAAGAAATATCTAGAACATATTGTACAATTATTTCATTTTTAATTGCAAAAAGTTACGTTATATTTTTTATATTTAATTACACAAGAACAAACATTGACACACTTTCTATTTTCTTTGACAATATGATAGAACGATGATCGTTTAAAACAAATATACAAATTGTGGAATATATTAAACAAAATGTTATTCCTGAGTGTAAGGCCCCTGCAGTTAACTTTAAGAGATTTAGTCAGTGTTACTCATTACTAAATTGCATTTTACAACTTTCCATAACTGCCTAACATAAAGTGTTTTTCGGCTTTCCATCGAATGCATAAGAAAAACAATTATATATCTTTGCCTAACAAACTATATATTTTCTTCTATAACAACATAAAACAACGTTTTTCTGACTAATGTATAATTTGGGCGTTAACTGCTTTTGTTTGATTATAAAGTGTTTGTTTATTATAGTGTCACCCCTCTCAGTTAAGGGCCAGACCGTTGGGCTTATGCGACACCTACATTCGCAAATATCTTTACCCCAATTCTTTATCCTATATGCCAGGCGCCTGGCAGGAAGGCAAACGGTACCCCTCGATTTAACTAGCTGCTGGGTGGGCAACCGGCCATGTCAGAACAAGCACCGTGTGAGACCCGAACCTTCGAACTCCCGCTTCGTAGGCGGACGCCTTAACCACAAGGCCACGGAGACGGTTATTATATCAGAAGCCCTTTTCAGAATGCTTGTTATTGTAAACCAATTTTAGACAGTTAAGATATCATTTATGAATCCCAAGGTAGGAACATTACCAAACTATGTTAAATACAAAATAACTGTTATCTTCAAGTTGGATTGTTTGTCGGTCAGAATCCAATCACAACAATTTTCTTATAGACGGTTTTATAACCGACCCATAAACAATCTAAACCATCAAAACAAATTATCTTTGTGAACGTAGCTTCATCATTTATAACAGAGGGATTAAAAACCTTACTTATTTTTTACAATTGAAACTATAGGCAACAACGCAGCAAATACAATGTCATTTTAAATGTCACAAGAATCTGAGGTCACAGAATGAGAGAAATTTACTAGTTTAACACACGACAAGCGTAAGTAATAGTTTTGCATACTATAATATATAAATATTCTATGGAAACATTTTGGGGCTAATGACATGAACGGTTTAAGTGACACTCTTATTCAAAATCAATACATAAACATGTATAACAAACAACTATTTGACTGATAAACCTTTAACTACTCACTAAATAATGCATTTATGGAAAATATTTATTACTGATAACAAGATTGTAACCGCGTATTTAATTGCCGAAAGCTCAAAAATATTAAATGATTGGTGAATGCTAAAGAATTTATTGCGATCTACTATAGTCTCATAAGGTAGAAATACTGTGTTTTATGCACATTTCTTTCAAATTAAACTCAGTATCCTTCATAAGAACCATTGTTTTTGACATGTATTCATCCTTTTTGGAATATTAAAACAATATAATTAATTTTGGTAAATCTTATTTGGGAGTAAGAGAGCATCGACGTGTAAACTGTGGGAACGTTAAGCCAGTATCCGAGCGTTGAGCCTAATGCCTGTCCTGACACTTATTCATTAAACATAAAAATGATCTGATCGTTCACTTCGGGTTCAGCATCAGCTTTAAGGCAGTAAAAACATAAAACACAGAGCTCATATCAACTTGTATATTAACTTCGACCGGATCCAAACAACATCAATTCAGAAGACATAACAGTATTGACTTTTTTAACGAACGTTGCATTTACATATAGTGTGAAACTCGTATGTCATAGATCTCTTGTGCAATGGTGTCCAAGTCTGAAAAGAAAATGCAATTGAAAATAACCCGTTTATTATGAGAACTAATTTTCAGTTGATGTTTTCCTTCTACATGTGTATAACCTTTCCATTTTTGCCATTGTTTTAATTTTTTATTATACATCTTAAAGTTCATATAAACTCATTAGGAAACAGTGTATTGCCAGACACTAACTCCTCAAATATTATGTTTTCCTTAATAGAACTTATTTGACACTCCCGCTAAGCCTATAATGATATTTAATTAAGCGGTGTGGTAACATCCCAGACGCCTTCACTGGGATAAAGTACCCTTGAAAATCTTAAAATATAAACTAAACGTATTTTCTGACGAAACCATGTAATTAATTAAAAGTCTTTCATAAAAAAGCTTACAATTTGTGATTACATCACGCAACATCGCCTGTAATTCCTCTGATTTGATAGATATCGAGGCCCTTTTTGTACTGAAGTGTGTTATGCTTTACAATGTGGAATATCAATTACTGGGCTTCATTTCAAGTTTATCACACACTCTGGCCTTCGAATGTATATTCAATGTCTTAGGAAAGTTTGAAAAAGAACACAGCAGAAATATTAGTTTAAACGAATCCCCATTAGAAGAACATGCATTTTATGTCAATCAATCAGTTAATACCTGCAATGTGCATGTCCTCAAGAGCAGTAAATTGTGTGTGAAGTAAACCAAAGTCAGACTGATGCAATCATTAGATTGTGATTGAAGTATACCGTTTTTAATCATTACTTTTATTGCAGTATTTTCAAGCTAGATTATACAAAATATTGGCATGGATACATTTCCAGCAAGTGTAGGATGTACGGTATTTTTGTCAAAAAGGTTTCAAAGTATAATCGTTTCCAATTGAATCATTAATATAAATGGACCAGATTGACATTTTTCAGGTGTTTATTAATTACATTTCAGCGTACAGTAGGTAATACATACCTGCACTATACCTGTTGGAATACAAGCTTTTATCAAGCCTTCAATTGGCAAAAAGAATGTTTGAAGCTAATAGGTTTTGACCTCAACGCGGTTACTGACTGATCGTACACCATAGTTTGAAGTCGTGCCTTGGCTAAAGATCACTAAAAAAGCGGTATTCATCAATCTCTTATTTCCGGCAACTAGTCAATAACGTTTTCCCGTGTAACAATAAATCTACGTGCGCCGTCAATTTAGCAAATTACCAGTGTATTGGTGGTGTGTGATGTGCCATTCAAGCCGTGTGCTCATAGTGTTTTTAACGAAAGATTTAACGACGCTAATTGTTATTCTTTCTGGTTTCAATTTCCAAGGAAAATGCATTTTCTTTGTCACCTGACATTGGTAGCACTCGTGTCGGGATTTCATAATTCGCAATTCGTTTGTTTCTGCTTGTACATTTCGTTCTATAATTGTATGAACATCATGCTATAAACAGTGCTTATTATTCCCGCCTTAACGATTTTGCACTCCAAAGAGTTAAGACACATATGTATCACACATTGGTACAATCTACATCAGAATAAAAAAATATATTGAAACTACAATACTCACGTGATATGCAATGTATATGAGTGATTATTTGTAAATGTTGAAATAAGTGTTAAATCTGCATCAACCTATTTTGTGCCTTTTTAAGATTTGAGATTTGATTCAAAAACCTTCAAGGATATTTTATACCCGTTAAAATTACCCATTTAACACAGTTAATTGTTGATGATTGTTGATTGTTGAATTCTTAGATAATACTACATAATTGCATATAATCAATAATACTTTCTTGAACCGTTCGTGTATGCCTTAGCTACATAAACAACTGATCACGCTTGTTTACATTTAGAGAAATAAATAACTAATTATATTTATATGTTTTACCAATACGTGATAATGATTGCCAATGTCACGTTGCCCTCTCTGAATGTTAAATTTATCAGCATGCCATTCTGGCATTCCAAAATGACAGGTCTCTGATTTTGATTATGATAAATTTATTCTGTCTTTAGACGTCATCACACACCTTCGCTTACTCCTGTAATGGATGGATGCGTTATTAATAAGTTCCATTTATTGTTTATCAATTAGTCTAAATTCAAGAGTGTATACACTTTTATTCTGTAACAAACTTGTGTATGAAATAACCAACTGTATTGTTATGAAAAACTTTGGCACGGCAAAGTTGTGAACATTTAATAAATTATATTAACAATCAAAATACATAACAAGACCAAGTCGAGTATAAATACAAGCTGTAAAATGTAATATCCCGTTGAAGTATATAGCGACTGGTTGAGGATTTGATGCTCGCCGTTAGGGCCTAAACCGAAGCAACAGGGACTGTAAAATCACATATTTTTTGTATTTTGAACATATCTTGACCCGACAGTTTAAAATC
This sequence comes from Mya arenaria, assembly GCF_026914265.1. Lineage (NCBI taxonomy): Eukaryota > Metazoa > Mollusca > Bivalvia > Myida > Myidae > Mya > Mya arenaria. The sequence goes on from NC_069131.1 coordinate 56,114,216, forward strand.
CGATCAGCTGGCACATTTGATATTTAAAAGTGCTGCTTGAATGCAACATTCTCAGATATCAATTACTGTATTATAAGACGAGTCTGTAAGCATTAATAACACGTGAGCTAGTTTCTTTAGATTGGATATTAAGCTCGAAAAAACATATTAACCACTACATTGCACATATTGCATTTATATTAGGGAATATTAATGAAGTGTGTATAATAATACTAGGTGTAGTCAAACAATAAACTCCTTTGCATTAGAGAGTTATGTGGCATTTGTACAGAATGCAAACAAACTATTTGCTTGCAGTTACTTTATTCCCCTAGGATATATTTACGTTGTATTTAAATTGAATAACAGGGAGTCTGTGTTCTTTTCAATAGATGTTTAATATATACTCATTATATTGCTCATGCAGTTGACAATACTTATTCATATTTTATCTATGTGTATTAAAGTTGTATTCGAAGTAAATGCCTCCTCATCATCTATTCTTAAAATAGAATCTTACCTGCATGTTTTCCTATGAACACACAATGTGCACATCAATTTATGGATGAAGTAAGTCGATATTTATAGCAATCACAAATCTTTTTGTATATTTTCGTATATTTTCAGAATTGATGCTGGTGTTTAATATAGGATGACTAAGATTTGGCTTTATGAATAAAACATCCATTCCAGAAATACTTTTATGCTCCCAGAAAGCTGTCAGGAGGATATAATTGTAGCTTCCGGCTCTGTTTCGTGTTATCTTCTAAATCCTCAGGCGTTAAAAGGTTTTCTAAATAACGTTGTATAAATATCATCATTAAGGGAGATTGCATTGCAAAGTCTGTTGAGCCAATGATGGGCTTAGTATAAGGATCATTCAACGTCAGATATATATTTAGCCATTTTGCATATGTATATGTCTATCAATTCTGAAATTTATTGCCGTAATAAAACATGATCGTAAATTGTAATATTCGAGCAATTAAGAAGAGCGTTCTTCTTTTCAAGGTATTGGTTATTTAATGTTTTAAGTATTAAAATGTCTGTATGGTATTTGATTACATTTTCAAAAGTCACCCATTTCAATCGTTCTAATATATCTATATAATAACCATTCTGTCTGTTGTTGTGTTTTGCAATAATATTTTTCTTATATGTATTTGCTTTTATGGCGTACCTGACACCAATAATCGAGAGAAGGCATTATATCTGAATAATGAAAAAGACTATTTATATGTTCGCTTAGAAAATTGGATTAATGCTTAAGAATAGATAGTTATGAATTAAGCTTATTGCAAATCTTGCTGAATTGCACGATTTAGGTTAAATCATGATCTATATCTAATATATTAAGAGGTTGTTGTCCTAAGACATTCTGATTGTATACTTAGTTTAGTAACATTTTTATGCTTCCGAAGGTGGGCATATATTAATCGCACCGTCCGTCAATCCGTCTGTCTGTTGGTCCGGCTCAAGTTCTCGTATCCGGACTTTAACGTTGTCGTGTATGGACATTTTGAAATAACTTGCCACATGTTTTCGTCATACCAAGACGACGTGTCGCGTGCAAGACCCGTGTCCCAATTCTAAGTCCAAGGTCACACTAACTGTCTGTTAACCATGGAATGGTGCCAGTAAGGATATATAATATAGGTGGTCGTGACCGCGATGTAATGTTGTGTTTAATTGACATATTTTTAAAATAAATCGGCCTTAAAGTTCAAGGTCACACCTAGTGTATGTTGACTATGGAATGCTGCATGACAGGATGTAGAGTATAGGTGGACAACAAAACAATGATGTTGGATACAAACAATTATTAAAAGTACCTCATAGCTTTGGTAAATTGCTATTCATTTGGTATACCAATGATATAAACTTTCATTTGCAAAATTGCTGATGCATATCAAACAATTACATGCAAATTAAAGATAAAATCCACACCAATAGTTCATAAAATCCTAAAATGGTTCTCTACAAATTAAATGGCTCTAAATACAAAAAAGATGTATCTTACAAGGCTTCAAAAACAAATTAAAACAATAAAAACCAAGAGCTATCACGAAGGTACCCGAAGCTGTACTCAAGTGTGATTCAAAGGACATTTAGTAAGGATACTTAGCAATAAAATGAGTGGATAAAACAGGAATGATTATAAAAAAGAGGACGATAGAAAAGCATTAACTACCCATCAGTACGGTTTCGAAGAAAACCCACATAAGACCCTTTTCATGGAAGTGATACAATTTTAAGCTGATGAAGAAGATTTAAAGACGCTACTAAATCAAATGCTTTTCTCAAAACAAGATGTAGAGCTTCAACTGATTTGCGATTATGAAATGCAGTTAGCTAGTCTTCTGTTAGTCTAATGAGTGAAGTTTGACAGGAGTGATTTTTGTTGGAAGTCTGTTGAAATTAATGTATAATGCCTGAAATTGTATGGTACGTTCAAAATGGATAAACAGTATGTTTTTTTTTTAAATTAATTTGCAGCTGGGAGAATCAAGATTTTGTTTATTAGCAGAACTTGGCCACGGGGACAGTATATATATGGCACGATGCTACACGAGAGTGTGGTCTTATATTGTGAGGGAAACCTGAGTACCCGGATGAAACCCACTAGTCCGGCTTGGAGACCACAAACCAAACACACATGCACCCAGATTGACAACATATTGACATGGATACATTTCAAGCAAGTGTAGGATGTACGGTTTCTATATATAACCCAGAATGACAATTCTCAGGTGTGTTTTTATTACATTTCAGCATACAAATGCTACAGCATACCTGCACTATTCCTGTTGGAATACAAGTTCTTTAAGCCTAAAATTGGCTAAAAGAATGTTGGAAACTAAACAACGTCAAAGCAATTACGGACTGATCGTACAAGGTAGTTTGAAGTCGTGCCTTGGCTAAAGATCACTAAAAGACGGTATTCATCAATCTCTTATATCCGGCGCCTTGTCAATAGAGTTTTCCCGTGTAACAATAAATTCTACGTGTGCCGTCAAGTTAGCCAATTACCGGTTTAATGGTAGTGTATGATGTGCCAGTAGAGCCGTGTGCTCATAGTGTTTTTAACGAAAAATTTAACGACGCTAATTGTTATTCTTTCTGGTTTCAATTTCCAAGGAAAATGCATTTTCTTTGTCACCTGACATTGGTAGCACTTGTGTCGGGATTTCATAATTTGCAAGTTTTGTTTCTGTTTATATCTTTCGCTCTATATATGTATGAACATCATGTGATAAACAGTGTTTATTATTCCCGCCTTAAAGATTGTGCACTCAAATGAGTTACACCACATATGTATCACACACTGTTACCATTTTAATCAGAATATAATTAACATTGAAACTACAATACTCAAAAGAGAGGCATTGCATATGAGTGATTAAATAACAAATGCTGAAATAAGGGTTAAATTTGCATACAACTATTTAGTTCCTTCTTAAGATTTGAGATTCGATTCAAAAGTGCTAAGGATATTTTATACCCGTTAAAATTACCCATTTAACGCAGTAGCTTGTTGCTGACAAAATTTTAGATACTACTACATAACTGTATAGCTTTAATTATACTTATTTACTCATTGAACGCAATAGCTTGTTGCTGACAAAATCTTAGATACTACATAACTGTATAGCTTTAATTATACTTATTTACTCATTTAACGCAGTAGCTTGTTGCTGACAAAATCTTAGATACTACATAACTGTATAGCTTTAATTATACTTTTTTACTCATTGAACGCAGTAGCTTGTTGCTGATAAAATACTTATTTACAAACTGAGATATCGGGACTATCTTGTATATGGAAATTAAATTCATAAATTACTATCCTTTAATGTATTGTGATTTCCCAGTAAACTTTTTGGTACGTCACAACACACATTTGTTAATAATTAAAAAAAAATCCTTTTCTTATGTATAAATTCAAATGTTGAATCTAAATCAATTTATTTGGTCCATTTATCTCAAAGAAGATCCGGAAAGAATTCAAGATGGTTCAGTGCTTTTTATAATTTTAACGGACCGATTAATCTTGAGAGAAATGTAAATGTTGAATTTTATGTGTGTAGGAGTATAAACATTAGCTTTGGCTACATAAACAACTGATCATGCCTGTTTACCTTTAGAGAAATAAATAACTTAGTATACTCAGATGTTTTATGAATACGTTATAATGATAACCAAGGCCACTTTGCCCTCTCTGAATGTTCTATTTATCAGCACATAATTCTTGCGTTCCAAAATGACAGGTCTCCGATTTTGATTTTGATAAATTTGTTTTGTCTTTAGACTTCATCACACAATTGTTAAAACCTGTAATGGATTTATGCGTTAATAATAAGTTTCATATATCGTTTATCCATAAGTCTAAATACAAGATTGTATACACATTTATTCTGTTACAATTTTCTCTGTGTGTATTGTGTTAGTGTGTGCGTTGATATTATTGTTTTTTTTTTTGTAGTAAGATTTTAAATAGAATAACAAATTGTATTGTTCTGAAAAACTTACGCACGGCAGAGTTGTGAACATATAATAAATTATGTGAAAGATCAAGTGCATAACAAAACCAAGTCGAGTATAAATACAGGCTGTAAATGGAATATCCCATTGAAATCTAGCGACTGGTTGAGGATTTGGTGCTAAAAGGTTAGGGCCAAACCTAAGCAACATGGACTGTAAAATCACATAAGAAGAAATGTGTTTCGAACATGTCATGACCCGACAGCTTGTAATTCGTTCAGCTGGCACATTTGATATTCAAAAGTGCTGCTAGAATGCAACATTCTCAGATATCAATTTCATGTATTAATAGACGAATCTATCAGCAGTACTAACACGTGAGTTAGTTCCGTAAGATAGTATATTGGGCTGGGAAATTACCCATTAAATTGCACAAATTGCATTATTTTGAGGAGCATTAATGAAGTGTGGATAATGAAACTATATTCAGCCAAACATTAAACCCCTTCGAAATAGAGAATTATGTTGAATTTGTACAGAATGCAAATAAAATATTTGCTTGCAGTAACGTTATTTTCGTAGTATATATTTACGGTGTATTTAAATTGAATAACAGGGAGTCTATGTCAAATTCAATACATCTTAAATTCAAATTAATTATATTGCTAATGCAGTTGACAATGGTATATTTAAGTTTTATTGGAATTGTTTGCCTTCTCATCATCTACTCTTATAACAGAATTTTACATGCATAGCCTAACATACTTGTAGTGTCTTCCATGTGTTTTAACTTTGTATCGAGCAATCCGACTTGTTACGCATGAATCGTTTGAGTTAAATTTGTTTATGTACCATAAATGGCCAAATATCTCTGTAACATAATTATTCTTTTCCAATTATAAATTAGTTTCTGCTATAACTAAAACTAATATAAGTCTGTTTAATGCATATTTATTTATAAGACACCCTCGTCTTTAAACTGAGCTCAACACCTGTGAGAGTGCTACAAATATGACGTCATTTCGTAAGGAAGGAAATCAAAATTGAAAAAAAAGGTTGCTGCTTAAATGCTATTTATGTATATCGGAAACATATTTGATAGCGATATTCGTTGATATAGTTGGATAATGAGATTAAGATTTTAAAACATCCATTTTGTTGAAGTGTATATGTATTATGTAATGTTTGTAGAGAAGATGCTGCGTTGAAAAGAAAGTTAACCTGATTGGATTGTTTGGTGGAAAAAGATCATTTAAAGTGTTTTCTACCATTAAGGGGTTGATGTCTTCTTGTTAAAGGGCTGATACAACTATGCTAAGTCGTAGCTGTGTAAATATCTTATTTAAGTGTTTAGCTCGAAACTTTGGTGGTATGAAGTCTTACAATAAATTATCTCATGAATAAATGGTGCCAAAATGGAGTTGATACAAAAGCTCGCATTTTTAGCTTAAACTCGACAGGATACGATTTCTCGCTGAATGGATATTTTCATTTCATCTAGGCAATGATCTTGTATTATCTATGAATGATATATTAGTTCTAAGTTTAAGAAGAACCACGCAGAAATCATTTAAGGATTAAAATTCGACATGTTGCATACCATATCCCAATAAAATGCAACATGTCGAATTTTAATATTTATGTTTACATTTATTTAAATCTACATTTCTGCTAAAATAAGTCGATTATTCAAGAGCATTTTCTGTTTTTTCTCTCGTTGTTCTCAGCGGTGGGTAAATTAGAACAGCTGCAGTTCAACCTAATGTTATACAACAATGAATGCGCAGGTAAAATAGTTCCTTATTTACAGGTTCAATTTCTATATTTTCAAGGACAAGTATATTATAAATACACATAATAACTGTTTTACAACTAGGAAAATATTCCGTGATTTCATGTTTTGTTGAATTGTCAGATGCTTTAAAATTACTTAATGTTAATTCCAAATCCCGAAATAAGTCGTCATCATTGTCATTTAATAGTTCTTCAAATGTTCCATCCATCATGAAATCAAATTAATCGTTGCTCATTTTGTTTTCTCTGGTTTACTGAAGTTTTCGTCGTCTGCATTATTTTGACAGGTTGCAAATAATTTTACTACGATTTCATTGAAAAAATAGTTACGTAGTAAATAGGCCCCGCCCAATGACAGGACAGAAGTATCGAACAAACGCACGCGATTTCGATGGGAAATGCCATTGTACTTTATACAGAAATAAAGTGAAATTGATAAACAACAACCATCGTTAAGGAATGAAGTGTTAATGTAAATATGATAAGATAATATGATCGGATTTATTTTTCTATGAACATATAATGTGCACATCAATTAATGAATAAAGTATGGCAATCGCAACTCTATTTGTATATATTCGTATATTTTCAGAATTGATGCTGGTGTTTAATACAGAATTACTAAGATGTGGCTAGATGAATAAAACATCCATTCCAGAAATCCGTTTTATAATCCCAGAAAGCTGTCGGGAGGATATATTTGTAGCTTCCGGCTCTGTGTCGTGTTATCTTCTAAATCACCAGGCATTAAAAGTTTTTCAAAATAACGTGGTATAAATATCAACATTAAGGGAGATTGCATTGCAAAGTCTGTTGAGCCAATGATGGGCTTGGAATAGGGATCATTCAAAGTCAGGTATCTATTTTAGCCATTTTGAATATGTGTATGTCTATCACTTCTGAAATGAAAAACGATCTGTTTGTGGAGTTATGTACTGTTCTTCCATGTTTCTTGGTTGTGATTTTTTTTTGTGTTCTATGTCTTTGGCGTTTACCCAGTGCCATTAAACCGGGTTTATGTTTAAACCTTTTGCTACTGAGCTTGTACATAAGTATTGGCGTAATAAATGAAGGAGAGTTTAATTAGTTGTGTTTTAAACTGAAATTGTTATTCTTTTTTAAACATGATCGTAAATTGTAATATTCAGGTAATTAAAGAGAGCGTTCCTCTTTTCAGGGTCTTGGTTGTTAAAGTATGTATGTATGGTATTTGATTACATTTTCAAAAGTCACCCATTTTAATTGTTCTAATATATCTATATAATCGTTCTGCCTGGTGTTGTGTTTCGCAATGCCGTTTTTCTTATATGTGTTTGCTTTTATGGTTCGTACCTGACACCAGTAAGCAGTAGAATATATTATATCTGAATAATGAAAAATACTTTAATATATGTTCGATTTAATTTATTGCTTAAGAATATATTGCTTTTATCGCTAATTGAATCTGCTGCTAGATTGGCAATGATAAAGGCTGTTGCGTTGTACGATTTCTTGCCTTGATGTGGCCTTCAGTCATGGTGCCTTTAATAAAGATTATTGCTGTCTTATCTTTTTATTTTTCTGCTTTTCTATGCAGTTCTCATCAGTTTTGTTTAAACCTCTTTTTTTAGTGAAACAAATTATTGTAACATTATATAAAAAATAAAGTAAAGTGTTTTTTATTACGGTGTAACCCCTCTTAGTTGAAAGTCAGCCCGTTGGCTTTAAGATACACCTACATTCGTGAACATCTTTACCTCGATTCATTTCCAAAATGCCAGACGTCTGGCATTAAGGCAATTAGTACTCCTCGATTTAACTAGCTGATTGGTCGGCAGCCGGCCATGTCAGAACTAGGCCACGTGGACGGTTTATATATATGGCACGATGTTTCACGAGAATGTAGTCTAATGTGAGGGAAACAGGAGTACCCGGTTAAAACCCACTTGTCCGGCTTGGAGACAACAAACCAAACACACATGTACCCAGGTCGGGATTCAAACCCAAGTCGCATAGATGAGAAGCAAGTACTCTGACCATTCCACCGAAGTTTACATTGTACCAGCGTAATAGGAACTGCTATATTTCGAGTGAGAAAGGCCCTTCTGAAAGATCAACTTCAAGACTGTTTTACTCTATCGTTATCACGTGGGCGCATGATAAGGCAATAAAAGTACAAGGACAAACCCATTAGTTTAAAATGCAAAAACAAAAACACCTGTTTAGTGGAAAATGGCAAGGGGCCGTTAACTAAACATGAGGAAAACATACATACGAGTACATCACAGACCCAAATATAAACAGCAAAAACAGACCACACACACATCAAAACAGCTTTACCGATAAATGATGAGATTACCGCCTTTGAATGGACAGTGAAACACTAGTTCGTTAAAACACAGATCAAATGGGGACTTAAACTATAACTGTTTGGTTTAGCCTGATAACGATAAATATCCATTTACCAAAATACGGCAGCATCCCAAGATATTTGCATCCGAATTTGCATTATTATATCTTTTTTTAATTTAAAAATAATCCTATCATTTGCAAACACGCTCGATTCATTTTAACTCATCTCTGCATTGTTTGCAACAGAGAGGGAACCAAATTGATCTCATACTTTCGTCAAGTGGAACTAATAGCAGATGAGCTAATGATAAAAGAATGATTTGATTTGTTTTAATAATTCCTGTACAAACTAAAAACAACATGCCTACACTATTCAGTCTAGATCAGAGAAATACAATCGGATGTAAAGAGCAGAAATAACAAAACATGAACACGATTTACTTAATTTGGTTGTGTCAAATGCCTTGGAGAACGTACGAACTTCGTGGAAGATTAATTTCCAAGATAATGGATGACATTTCAACACACGTAATTTGATAAAACACATACCTATGACGTTGATGTGAAAAACTGTTAACATATGAATGTGCAGTATCTTAATTGGAAACGGAAATGCGACATACACCACTACGATGCTGGTTGATACCGAAATGTCACGCAAAAATATACTTATGTAACGATATGTTTTCGGAAATTGTTTCGTCACTATGTGATTTCTCCTGTTTGATATATGTGTGATAGCAGGTAATTATTTTCTATTCTGGTTTATTGGTCAGTTTTACCGTTTACAGCCGAGATAATGTTTCAACTACTGCAATCGTTACTTCCGCTGGATTTAATGATTGCGGAAAAGACGATATTCATTTACATCGATCAGCAATTAGTTTTTCCTCACTCATTTATTTTCGATTGCTTAGCATGACACTGAAATTGCTTTTATATTTTGTTTTCTTTAATTAAGCGACCTGCTAATGATGTTATGTCAGTGTTGTGTTTATCTTAATTAAATAAGTCACGTGATATGGTATGATCATGAAAACCATTAAACTTGATTTGCAGCGGCTTTTGCCAGCCTTAGCACTACGCCATAATGGTGAAGTTTTTTTGACATCGTTGATACATATATCTAACTGTGCTTATATAACTTGGGCTTGCATTTTTAAACAAAGTCATGACTTTACCCGATAAAAATCAATTTCATTATTGTACATATGCTTGATTAAGAAATCAATGGGAGCTAGGATACATTTTATTGAAGTCAACACTCACAGAAATTGCCAAAAAAACTAACCATGATAGAAATTCTTATCTTGTCCACGGGCAAAGACAAAACAAGTACCCATATGGAACTCCTTTTAAATGGTCATCACATTGTAATTATCTCTCTTGTTGAAGACTGTCGTCTGTAGCATCAAAGAAACATTGTCTTGTGGCAATAATAAGAATGTTAATTACTTATTTCTCGCTTCCAATGACGACACAAAAAAGTGTTCATGCACCTTTCAATAAATAATGCTTCACTCTCCTCAGAATTATTTAAAGACCGATTTGACTATTAACATAATCTGAATAACTGCGCGCATATCCATGACAACCGAGCATAATCACATTTCCATATCCGACAATAGACGTCACATACTATTATAATACTTTGAATTATACAACACCACCGATAAACACCGCATTATCACCTTAAAGATTCATACAATTGACATATAATATGAACAACAAGTACACACATTCAATGTATAAACGGTACGAGTTAGCAACGTTGATCAAATGAAATAATACACATTTGATGAAAGCGTACTCCTGCTAATTATTTAAAAATATATGCTTTTTTATCGCTAAGCAGACACGGAGCTTTTTTATTGTTCACAAGCGTAGTATCTAATTTCAACTTTCTAGTCTATGATTGGAAAACGACGAATGGGAACGATAATCCGGGCTTTTGTCTTTGATATAGCACGATGCTCCGTATATGACAGGAATAAACAACAATACTAAAGCAGTATTAAAAATGTAACATGGTAAAAAACGTCATACAATAGGACTGTTCATTTCCATTACAAATGAGACATACGTATATTGTGCATAATCCTTATAAATATACGTATTTTAGTTATGTGATGATCATCGCATCAAAAACATTCGAACTTGCAATGGTTAACGTCAGATTTTCCCAAACAAAAAGACCTTCCACCTTGCAATGGGTCATGTCAAATGTTCCTCAAAACAAAGGCGTTCGTGCTTGCAATGGGTCATGATATGGTCTGACCAGAGGGTCACTTGATATGGTGACTTGACTTGACTGTGTAGGCGCCACGGGTGCTGGTGGTGCATCTGGAACAAACGTTATATATAATTGTTTGAGAAAAAAGTTCCTTTTGAATAAGATTAATACGCTAGCTAACAAAATACTTTTAGGAATTGAAGTCTATTTACAAGCGGAAAAAATACTACTTTTTTGAATGAACATCAAATTTTAATACAAATATTTAACGTATGATTCAAGATGGTTCAGGATCACACGTACATGAAGAAATTTGGTTAGTTAAAAACAAGAGAAATCCGAAGCATGAACAAACGATTTCATTCACAGTTGAACCACAATTTTAAAACATTATTGTTAATATTTACTGTTATTATTTGCAAAGTTTTGTAGAAGTATCAACATACAACGCTGTAAATAACGTTTCCAAGATAAAACGAACGTAGTATAAATTCTGATGCTTTAGCAGCAGCGGCGTCAATGACGTCACCTGTTTCATCGACGTCACATACATTGCATTGTTAAAAAAGGTATTTGACCAATCACAAGTGTATTCCGAAGATGTTTTTTTCATCGGAAAAAATAACACATTTGAAAGCATATTCTTTCCTCTATGGACGTGTAATAGGAGTGCTTATATACATCAATAAATAGGATATAAAAAATAATATTCAATTCTTATAACTACAAATTCAATATACATATCAATGAAAAAATGAATTATTTTCATCATGTAACACATATTGCCCTTCATGAAATCACACACTGAACGGTTTAAACATATTGTTTTCAGATTCAGCTGCTCCAGGCTAGTAAAGAGGTCACACCATGGCGTGTACACTGTGTTACTATTAATATGTTTTTTCTATATTTGTTAACGTGTTAGTACCATTTTATTTTCAGATTTGAATGAAACTCCCATAATGTACAGATTATATCTAAATTTATTATCGTTAAAGGAATATACATTTTTTTTTTGGTATAGTTTGAAAGATTGTCTCCAATTTTATATTGTTTATAAGATGTTTAGGCTATCAAAAAAGTTGGTTAAATGAATTTTCATGTTCAAGGACGGATTGATTTGTTCAAATCAAAGAAATACCAATAATAAAACATATTGTGTTTGTTGTTACACATAATAAAGAAAAGAAGTGTTAAAAAATTGGCATGTCTTAATTGATAAATATTCTAAGATACATTCAAATGTTATTTAGGCTAACAACTACGTAAATAGATGTAATAAAAATTAGTTCATGTGCATAATTATTAGGGTATTTTGCATTCAGAAATGCTTCACCGGGAAAAGAAGGTCGACCATACGGGTGCCTAAATCCAATCAGTTTGCGGGTGCTTGGCACAAACTATTTATTATTATTTTGCTTTCTTGATAGAAACCGAAGGCAGAAAAAAGGCGATATACGCCATTGATTATGAGTGTAACTAACATAAATGGTCAACTAGTGTATTGTATTTACGATGAATTCAAACACGCACCTAACATTGCAAGTGTTAAATGTGTTTTTTTCTATTTAATTTTAAAATTGTTCCGGTATCTAACTTGTTGACTTTGTGTCATTTAACGAAGTTAAAGCATGTAAAATATATTTTATACCTTTAGAAGCTGCTGAAACATTATACAGAGCTTCATGTTTCGGGTGTGCGGGGGTCGTCTGGAACATAAGACCGCTGGTAGAGGTCGTGGCTACCCCCGTGGCAGAGTAGGGCGGTGGCAGATCAGGATTATTTTTTCTCTTTCTCTCATTTGGAAGGTAGCAGAAAAAATAGTATACGATAGTGCTGGTCAAACTGTAAGTACAACAACAATAAAACTAGAATTCCGCGAATCTAATAAACAACCATCATCTTAATACATGTCATCATGACCATGACTTACTGATTTAAAAAAAACAAAAGGGATCATCGGCTGACCAACACCCATGTGCTAATCAAGGACATAAAGTTTAAAGACATCAAAAAGAAGTTGGTATTTTTTCAAATCAGAGCCGAAAGCGTGACGCCTACGACACTGTCGTGGATGCAGTTGTAATAGTCAAATAGTTTTTGGCTTTACCCGGCGCCGCTCATAAAAAACTCGCTACCCAAAAGCTATATTAGCCTTTCCTATTATTTATTTAAACTTCGGCTTCAAGTTTGAGGAGTAAAACAAAAACCTTACAAACCTACCAAACCACCCATCCACCAACCTTCTTTTCTTCCCAACCCGCAAAATAAAGGTCGACTAAGTCCAAAGTTTTTTTTATCAATTATCAAATATATATCCTCATGGAAATGACAATACTGACGTTGTCTGACATAAACTCTTTTTATTTATATAATTGTTAAATATATTGTAACTGTTAAGAATAAAGAGTAATACATTGCTGACCATGTTATATCAAACAAATAGTACTTCGTTTAACAGTTGGGTGAAATTTATTCCAAATGTTTGACCACTTTTAAAAACTTTTAAAGTACCTTATCACGATGATACATGCAATCCCGATTCCTATCATTGCACCTCCATTAATACTTCCGCCATTACAACAATACCTCCACGTCAAAGAGTGTAAGCTGAAGTCACAGCATTGACCAAAACAATACTGAAACCCATCATCATTTGTGTAGCAGAAATCACCTGCAAAAACACCTGAAAAAAGGACAGCAATTTGATTAATGTTCTTATATGCAATATCCAGTAATTTTCATTTTCGTTCTTTAAACTGCATTAAACGTATATATTTGTCTTATAAGTATCAAAAATTTGGCTCAAGTTTTGTATAGGTTTCACAATGAATATATATGCAAAAAACTACAGAAACAAGTGCAGTAGCAAAAGGTTTAAACATAAAACCGGTTTATTGGCACTGTGTAAACGCCAAAGACATAGAACATACAAACAAGAAGCATTGAAGAACAACACAAAACTCTACAAACAGCACAGAGATACATACTATATATATAAAAAACTAGGTATGTTTATCAAGGATTGTAAGGTACCGCCTTGGAACGGTAAGTAAAATGTAAATTTACTAAAAAAAACCCAGTAAATTTACATTTATATATATATATAGTATTTATGCAATGTGCTGTTCTATGTTTCTTGTTTGTGAATTTGTGTTCTATGTCTTTGGCGTTTGCCCATTGCCACTAAACCGGGTTTATGTTTAAACTTTTTGCTACTAAGCATGTTTCTGTAGCTTTTTGCATATATATTAAACTAGTTTAAGTGCACAAACCTCACTTTTAACACAACAATCCTAAATAAAAAAAGGTAAATCTTATCAAAGCATGCATTTACTGAGTTCTTTCAAAGACGTCATTTTGGTGAGTCGCTATGCTGACGTCATTTAACTTGGTCAATCATAAGATGTTAATTGTCATTTTGTAAAAAAGGAACAGAATTATAACTGGTCTGATGTTAAGCATTAAATAATCATAATATTATTTATGTGTTAGATCATTTCATGTTGACCCCGGGAGATAATGTTTTTGCTCATGTTTGCCTCATACACATATTTTCTGTGATTCAGTTTAATTTTAATCCCTATGTGAAGTTACTATACCAATGATTTATCGTAATTTATTAAGGTAAAGAATCCATCATTAGGATGACGATGCGTTAATGGAATTTAGATCATTAACTTCGAGATTATTTCAAATGTTCTGTTATATTGATCAACCGTTATATTATTTTTGTATCGGCAACATTTTTAATTAACACCATAATGACGCTACTGTTATGATACGATATGAAATATTTGCTCTCGCCATGAAAACTTAACATTTTGAAACTTTAAAATGAAACATTACAATTTCGTTCTTACTTTTCGATGAGAAATGGAGATGTATCAGTGAAACAGCAACAGGGAAATTATCATTTTTATATTTTCATTGCAAACTAAGGAGTGAAAATATTAACTTTTAAACTGTTTTTAAAATCAATTGTGGTTTCTTCCCTTTGATAAAAACTAGTGTTCAAACAAAGCACAACTAAACATGTTTAATTTCACAATATGCCCATCAATATCCTTTTGATTTTTCAAAAGCGAAAATACAACACGCGTATTGAAAATTTTGTATAATGCTTCTGGTGTCAGACAACAACGAAATGCTTCCGGGTCGTTTCTCATCATTCAGATAGCATTTGAAGACGTGTACGTTGCATTCCTTTTTGACGATATTTTTTAAACTTGTTTCTTGTGTTGATAGATTCAAAGATGACTCCAGAGATGCGGTCATAACTGTGTCACATGTTAGTCATGAATAGTGACTTGATTAACAACAATCATTGATAAACACACGTTGATTTTATATAGTATATATGTACTGTGTTGTTTGCGGAATTTTGTGCTGTTGTTCATTGTTTCTTGTTTTTGATTTTTTGTTGTTTGTTTGTGATGTCTATTGCGTTTACCCTGTGCCATTAAACTGGGGGTATGTTTAAGCTTTTGTCTAGACAGCGAGCTTGGTTCTGTATTTTTTTTTCATTTTAGTATTGATATTGTTTGCTGGTGTAAATGCAACAGACAAATTGAGCATAACTAGTAAAAATATAGTGTTAAGCTGAAGTTATTTCTGTAAATTCCTAATAAAGTGGTAAACAGGAATCATTTTAAAGATAACAAAGCTCAGTCCTCCGTTGTGGACCGACTCCTGATGTCCGTGTCATGCTGGTAACATATTTGGAGTGCAGCCTTTTACACACTATTGTTTGAAGGTAAATGCATGGTACGTTTATTATAAAACACGGATATTTAATACTTCAATATTGCTAACGATTGATTGAAATTCCAGAAAAGAAGATCAAGTATTTCAGCAAAAAATTCAACTAAACAGATTGTCATATGGCATTTTTATAAAGGAACTGGTTACAAAACACCATTGATAATATAAAAGTATATATTTGTTATACCATTGTTCCATTTTCGATCACTAAGTAACTTGACATAATTATTAAGAAAATGTCTTACGCTTAGATATACAATAGAAATAGTATAATGAATACTAAAGGAAATACCTGTGATAATTGCTAGAAAAAATGTTGAAAATATCCCGCACATGATTTATATATATATATATATATATATATATATATATATATATATATATATATATATATATATAGTTTCCGTTCACTCAGTATATCTAAGGTTTAACATAAAAATCCAGGGCTTGATAATATCGCATTCATTGTTTATTGTTACAGGATGATATTTGAACCTATTATAACAATTGATACATGGGACAATAGACCAAAATAATAGCAGTCTTATTAAACCCGGGTTCTACTCAATATAAGACATGACTTCATATTGATTGCAAAATGTCCTAAAACAAAAGGCACCGATCCTATTCTTTACAACGATGATAATTTGAGACTTGAATGATAAAGAACAATATCAAAATTTTGAAATGCATAATTGCTGTTTATGTTTAAAAAAATAATTAGGCTTTAAGAACAGCATTATGCTAACATCTACTAATATTTTTGATCAAAGTGTTAATTATATATTTATAAAGACAGGTCTGTCATAGCTTATGACGACTGGCGTGAAATAATCCGCTTTTGTTGTGTTTAAAGTAACTCAGAACCGCGGATACGTTTACCTTTGTTGCAGAGCTTTCCTCATAATTGTATTGTTTTTTAAATATCAGCAAACAAAAACCGTACTGAAGGGAACCCAACATGTGAAAATATATGAGAAAAGGGCAAAAATTGCAGAAAAAACATACCCGCGTATGTAGAAGTTAAAACACCTGCAAGACCATTGCAACAGGCAGTTTTGAGATTGCTACAGTTTCCATGAACATTTTACATAGTGGTTTTATGTTCGTCGGATTAACCACATGCTTCTTTCTCAAAGTAAATAACATGTTATAAATTGATTGCAAATCTTTTCCAAATTTAAAATGAATATTTTTGTTACAATCTCTCACATTTCGGAGGTGCAATAT
Organism: Mya arenaria; assembly: GCF_026914265.1. Lineage (NCBI taxonomy): Eukaryota > Metazoa > Mollusca > Bivalvia > Myida > Myidae > Mya > Mya arenaria. The sequence continues at coordinate 56,131,029 of NC_069131.1, forward strand.
TTTTAAGCATTTTTAACAAAGAACTTGGAAACATAATGGAACATGGCTCTTTTTTATATCGTACTAACTTGATTTGCTTCGTTTTCCAAAATTGAATCAAATGAGAATTCAAGAACAAAATATACCTTACTCATCCATATAGTAAACTTATAAGATTTGCCTTTAACGTTTTTTCTTTATTTAGGATTTTTTTAGTGAGAGTGAGGTTTGTGCTCGTAAACTGGTTTAAAACCCTAGTAAATTTACATTTTACTGACCGTTCCAAGGCGGCACCTAACAATCCTTGATAAACAAACCTTATATTTTTTATATCTAGTATGTATGCACTGTGCAGTTTTTGAAGTTTTGGGCTGTTCTTCCATGTTTCTTGTTTGTATTTTTTTGTATTTGTGTTCTATGTTGTTAGCGTTTAACCAGTGCCATTAAACCGGGTTTATGTTTAAACTCTTTGCTACTGAGCTTGTTTCTGTAGTTTTGCACATAAGTATTTATAGAATAAAAAAAAACATCAATTGCATGACCAGCATGTTGGAATACAATAATTCTACAAAGAAAGGACGCATTTTCGAATGAAACTGATCTGTTTAACAATTGACATTAAGTAACCGGATGCATCGAACATTATCGAGAAGCATCTACTCATGTGTACACAGTTGGCATTGTTTTGATATTCATAGCGAATTTAAACTCACGGTTATATGTACATAGTAAGTAGAGGAATTTCGATCATGACATCCGGATAATGAAAGTGTATACACCAAACTTCTTTGTAGGAGTTGACAATATACGTTTATCAATTTAGAACATATATAGAAAAGCCAAAGATGTTATTTCAATAATCGTACATAGGACTTTGGTACAAATGGCATCATCAATTATTTCAGAGTGCAGACTATCTAGTTCAGGAAGAGATCTTGTCAGATTAAGCCATTTAACTACTGTGCTATTGTGCCACTATGTATCTGCAATCTGTTCTAGTTCTTCAAGCCTTAAATTGGCTTGAAGGATGTTGAAAGTAAACAACCACATCGAAATAACGAACGGGGCGTACACAGTTTAAAGTCGTGCCCTGGCTAAAAATCACTCATTAAGTTATTAAAACGATATTCATCAATATCTCATTTCCGGCACCTGGTCAATGACATTTCCCTGTGTAACAATAAATTTCATGTGCGCCGGAAAACTAACCAATTACAGCTTTAATGGTGATTTATAAAGTGACAGTCACGCCGTGTGATCATATTTATTTTATAATGAGATATAATGAAGATAATTGTTAACCTTTCTGGTCTTAATTTCCAAAAAAATCGTATTCAACACCTGAAGGTGGTAGCCTTAAAATTAGTGCATTCCAAAGAGTGTATACACAAATCTATCACACATGGCAACCTTTTCATCAGAATATGAATAACGTTTAAAACACATAAACACGTGATAGGCAATGCATATGTCTTTTTTGTGTTAATAATTGCCAAATGTTGAATTGTTGACATTCATGTCACATGTCATATGAACATATTTAACAATTTGTTTTGTAATAATGATAAAAAATTGCTACTATATGTGTTCATTTGCTACGTATAGCTTCACTTAACTAATATGTTTAAATATAAGCCAGGTATAGTTGTGATAAATAATTGTCTCTTTACGCTATCATGTTGGAAACTATTTCATATGTATTTCTTATAAATATTTTCTTGAAAACAGCTTCCGCATATAGTTTGAAAATCTGGATATTTTGCAAACCTTTTTACTTTGTTATCCACCCGATGTTCTTTTTCTGATTGTTTTTTATACCTTTGAAATGGGTTCGGTAATACAATAAAAACGTATTTTTTGATCACTGAAATTGTGTTTAGAAATATGTTAGTTTTTAATGAATGCAATCATGCTTTTTTTTTTTTGGGGGGGGGGGTATAGGCAATGTTCTTACTGAATATGCTAATGAAACTTTGACTGGACTAGATAAGTAAAACTCACGTTAAGTTGGGCTAGGACGATTTACATAACTTAACGTTGCCATATTCAAGCAGCATAAATCTAATGATGGCATTGTTTAGAGGAATTCCTGTTAAGATTACCCATTTGACGCAGTAGAATATTACTGATAAAATCTGAGATTATATTACATGATTGCATTTCATTATATCATCAATAATACTTATTTTAAAAATGAGTCAACGGGACTTTTTTTGTATATAAAAATGATCCGTTAATTTGTTTCCTTTTTTAGTTTTCTGTAAAAATTTCGAGTCAAATTATGGAAAATTTTAAACCATTTAAAGTACCTTCTCCTATGTATATAGCAAGAAGTTTCAGACAAGAAAATGATTTGGTTTCTTTATCTTAAACATCAGCCGGATTGAATTCAAGATTGATAAGTTTTTATGACAATTTTAAACGGATCGTTTACTCTTGAGACGAATGAAGATGTTGCATGTCATTTGTGTAGGCGAATATATATTTTAAATCGTTCCACGCATACGTATTTGCTTTATCTAGTATTAAATTAAAATATTAAATCCTTTGTCTTACCATTGTCAAAGATGACTATGTATCAAAGGCTGGGAATGTTGCTGTCAGAAAAATCATTAAAGCATTCGTATCAGTATATACAGTTCTTTCTTTGTTATGAGTTTTATCATCAAAAATGGTTATATCTGAAAGTTTCACCTACATTTATGGGACAGACATTTTCAAACGACATCTGTTCAGTGTTAAAACCAAGAAAACGCATTATGGAATTGCATGATTGATGGGTAATATCTCATTTCCATTCAATAATAATACTTTTGTTTGATAAACTACATGTAGTGTATGTACTACCAACTGTGATAAAATTGTTATACTTCCTCTCAAAATTCCTAATAAAAAATAATGAATGTATATAAGTCTTCTAAATTGAAATTTGCTTAAAACGGATAAAGGTGTGTACTCTACTCATGCTTTATGCGATAAAAGTTGCTGTTTTATATACATGATAATACTATAATATAAACAATTTTCATTTGTAGAAAATGTTGTTTGTCTGACCATTGACTATGTAATAATAAACATATGTTTTACTGTTTCTTTACGGGAAAATATTGTTTTCTTTCCTTGGAAAATATACAAAGCCAACTAATTCGATTTCTAGGATTCCACTGTCGTTTGTATTTTATTATGAACTTGTACATTGTTTGACGTATGGCTAGATGTAGGGTCTTTGTAATTATAGCGGAAACGGGCATTTGTTAGAGGATCTGGTAATACTCAAACGTCAATTTACGATGCGTATATGAATGTCTTTATTGCGGAATTGATAAAAGGCTGTCATTTCGACACATCATCCGAACGCTTTATTGAAAGGAGACTCAATGTAGGTTAGACACAACAGAGCATGGTTATTTCTTTAGTTCAATTTAATAAAGTAAAGTATATTTTGTCTAAGTACACATCTACATGTACCCATAATATTGCATTTCAAACTTCGTAAGAAATATAAGATAAAGAAACTAATTATGATGTTCATGGATCAACTAATTGGCTAAACACAAGAGAAAGTCATTAAAACGTTTTTACATTTCATCTTAATGATTGCTCTGACCCACCCACAATTTTAAAGGAGTGGTAATAAATGGAAAATAATATTAATTTAAATAACTTATGGTAATTACAGGGGAAAGCCCAGTAGTAAAACAAACAATACAAGGATGTCCCAGTTTAGAGGCACAAGTTTAAGGCCTAACGGACACTCAATGAGATACTCAAAACGCAAAATAATACATTGACTAATTACAGATGCCTAAACTTGATTAATATATCTTGGGATCTACACCTGGGAACGATCTTAGGATTTCCGCATGTGAACGATCTTAGGATCTCCGCATGGGAACGGTTAGAGAAACAACTTTCGGTAACAAATCGTCCTATTTTCATAAACAAATGACAAGTGAAAAAGGATGATGTGCAACTGAAACCAATTGCTGATATAACGGAAACATCACATACAATGGTGCTTTAAGTGTTCTTAGGTTATTTAAGACATCATGATAAGGAAAGCATAATTGTTTCGTAGTAACTATGTTTACGAGACACACCCGCTTGAACATAAATTTATCAAGCATAAATGTGTTCATGAAAATAGTTTACAATACAGATTTATACGACTGAATGCATGTGAATAAGAGAAATAGGAGGAATAGTAGTGATACCAGAAATTTAATGAAGAGTTATCTGGTCTTTAATTAAAGTGACTCATGAACCAAAAAATGCACTGGAACCAATATCGAATCTCGAAATCTGACTTAGATGACTTTTATTTAGTCCCTTGATTATGAGAATTATATAAGTATGCAAAGTATATAATGTCCTCAAGCATCTTATTCTGAATGGTGTACGGCTTGTCTTCTTGAGGAAACGACACCTGGATGATGAATGCCTCTTGTCACCTTGGACATCATTTGCGACTGCAACAGAAATATTACTTCATTTTGTCTACCAAGGTCAAGTTATAGCTAAATAAAACAACGCTTTTATTCATCAATGTTAATAAATTTTGTCTGATTGTGTGTAATATCATGCCGAATATAATATGCCAAATATTCTTCCAAACGTTTGCCAATTAGAATCAGAGAATTACAGTCAGTGCCAGACAAATATCCTGCTTTGCTAAGTACTGATGTTTGTTCATCAACAGTTTGTAAATACTTTCATGAGTTAAAGGGAATCGGTTCCAATAAGAAATTAGAAGCGATTTGATTGCACTGTTTGAATTGTTCTGGTCCTCGGCTGATGTTTTGGTAATCAATAGTTGGGGATATGAAGAAAAGCTTGCAACAACCTTATCAGCATGAATGAGGTAAACCAAACATGACATGGCAGTTAGACGTCGCCAAACTGAGGCAACCATTCACATTGTTTTGTCATATTAGTCAGCAAAACTATTATAGTTTAAGAATGCTTTACTTGGCAAACGGTTAGAGTAATAACAGCAATTACACTGAAGAGAAACGAATGTACCCATTATAGTGCAACTAAACTATTAATTATTTTTCTAGGGTATAAACTTTACCAAAATGAATATCATACGTACAGTTGTTCTTATCTTATACCAAAATAAACACACGTTTATTAAAACACGATACATAAATTAACAAGTATCTGAAAAAGGGGGAATGGGGCAAAAGTGTTTTCCCTACTGGCTGGCATACGCACACTACCCATGCAATGTTTAAATGTGCCAAAAATAAATAAATGGAATAAACTGTCGTTGAACGCTGCCCAATTTTCAGCATTTGCGTAAGTGTTCATTCAGATTTTCTTGCCGATTTCTTTGCCAATGGCATTATCATACAGAGTGATCAGACTTTTTTCGCGAGTGACTTTTAAGGTCGGTTGTCAGCGAAGCATTAATATGATTCTGAAGCACTGTTCGTGCTTTTCATCTGACATTTAAGAGTATAAATGAAGACGATTTTTGGAGTCAAATGACCAACTGACTGTAGATAATGATCACGTGGTATACTAACTTAAGAAAGCGATATGTACACGGCACCTTGATACTTGTTGTAAGCAAGTGATTGGAGATTTTTTATCTGACTCTTTAGTATGGTTAACTATTAACCGTTCAAGGTTGTGTTTATTCTTGTTGTTGGTTCGTGTGCTTTTTGTTAGATCTCCGTTGATGTTGGCTGACGGGCAAGTTTTGCTGTTGCATTATCAAGATATGTGATTCCCCCATGTAATATACCCATAATACGCTACCTCTGAGCATTAGACTATTTGTTTCTGAACGGTGAAAAAGCCAACATTAAAACTGCTGCAAAACCTTAATTTCATAATTGCAACACGTCACAATTGGCTGGTAAATGAAATTCTATCACGAAAAAATGTAATGAAAAAACTGTCATTGTTTTCGTTAAGCAACATGCGACCTTTTATTCATAATGTATTAATGTAGTTGCATATTCACCACTGTCAATTCAAAAAATAAGCAAATTCACTCAAATACTGCACTTCGCTTTCAAATATCAAATATATCGAATATATCGAAATATTTTTTTTATTGCAGCAAATATGTACACTTTAAATAATCAACAAAACAGAATGACACAAATATTAAATTTTCTCATATCAATTAGATTTGTATGGTCAGTGTGTGTAAATTGTGAGTATTATGTCTTCAAACAGGGTCATGGGCTGTGAGCATTGTGCCTTTGAACAGGGAAATGGGCTTTTAGCATTGTGACTTGATACAGGGCCATAGACTGTGCGCATTGTGCCCTGAAACAGGGTCATGGGCTGTGAGCATTGTGCCTTTGAACAGGGTAATGGGCTGTGAGCATTATGCCCTGAAACAGGGTCATGGGCTGTGAGCATTGTGCCCTGAAACAGGGTCATGGGCTGTGAGCATTGTGCCTTTGAACATGGTCATGGGCTGTGAGCATTGTGCCTTTGAACAGGGTCATTGGCTGTGAGCATTGTGCCCTGACACAGGGTCATGGGCTGTGAGCATTGTGCCCTGTAACAAGGTCATGGTCTGTGAGCATTGTGTCCTAAAACAGGGTCATGGGCTGTGAACATTGTGTCCTGAAACAGGGTCATGGGCTGTGAGCATTGTGCCTTGAAACAGGGTCATGGGCTGTGAGCATTGTGCCCTGAAACAGGGTCATGGGCTGTGAGCATTTGGTTTGTGTAAACAAATCGTTATAATTACCAACCTTATCAAAATATGCAAGATAATTGCGACACTTTAACAATTTGCTGGTAAATGAAATGTTATCACGAACCAACTATTTTGATATACTTTAGTGAACATGTTTAATGAGCTATGAGTTCACTTGTTTGCTATTTATGTTTTGATATTGTTTATCTGCGTTTGTTCATTTGACAATTTTTCAGTTTACAGCTGATATAATGTTGTTACTAGTGCATCCTCCTTTGATTAACCCGGCAATATACTAACTATCACCATGAACGCACAATGTATTTCAAGCAATAAAATGTTTGTTGTCACAAGGTAACATGTTTTCAAGCAATATTACAGTAAAACAACGAAATTGATCCGTCCATTTATGTAAGTTTAAATAAATGTAGCTTAGTACTATAGATGGACCGTCTGAATACGTTATAACGAAATGATCTGTTTCATTCATAGATCATGTAGCATCTCCACTTGTGCTATTAATGTGTCATTTTTTACATCCGCTATTGCCGCAGGCTACCGATTACGAGATACATAATTTTAATTCTTGGGGAATGCTACCACTTCGCTGAGCATTTCCAATCAATGTCACAGTGTCGCCTTATTGCTAAGATACATTGCCAAATACAAACATGACTTCTTGAACATGATAGCTTCCGTTCCTTTACATGCCACATCCCGGGATCTCATTATGGACCACCATCCTAATACACACTTAAAGAATAAAATTATGCATTTATAAACAATGGACACGTTACTCAAATTATACACAGATTCAGCTTTCCCAGGTGAAATATTAAAAAATATAGCTGTATAAAGTTGATATTACAGAAAGTATACACCTGCCGATCTCCTTACTTGTAGAGTGACGTTCCTATTGTAATAGAGAACATTTTACATTTGTTGGAAAATGTAAAAAACGCCATTGTGCTACCTTAATATGTCAATGATAATGTATTTGTTATACAACAGTGTGACATAACTTCACACTACACACCAGATGGTGGCAATTAAATGTAAGCAATATTAAAGACGCTTAAATGTCAATATTTAACAGGATTGAAAAGCAATATTAAGCAGTAGTGAACAAGAATATTAAACAGTTGTTAACAGAAAGCTAAAAATGTTTAAACAGATAAATATGAATATCAATATTAAACAGGATTGAAAAGCAATATTAAACAGTGTACAACAATATAACACAGTTGTGAACAGTAATATGAAAAAGTGGTGAATAGCAATAAGTTATGACAACATTATATTAATATCTCTCGTTAACACGCTTTTACACAAGAGTAATGTCGTGTTTTGTTTTTAATCTCACGGGTCAATCTTAGTAAACACAATCCAAACTCGAATATGTCAAGGCCGAGAATGGCGCCCGGGATGCCCTAGCAAGAAGCGAGTGCACTAACCATTGTTATCAGAGGCTGAACTTAACACGTGTATCATACATGTTCAAATAATAATTTTTGTAGTCTGCGAGAAATTTGTACGTATTGTTGATGACAAGATTTGCATCACACTTGAATGTTGTGTAGACTCTCCATGTTCAGTTTAGGCCCTATACTTTAATATCGAGATTTGTGAGTACTGGGCAACATGTTTTCCTCATTACTAAAACAATAATATCTTTTTATGATATGATAACTTAAGTTACAATAGCGTTATGAGATGCTTCGAGACACTGTTGAACCATAACATTCCCTTATCGCTATAGTAACGTGTGCGTTTCTTATTATTTCAGAGACAATGCAACTTTAACGTAATATGCAAATGCGTTCGTGCAATAAGAGTACAATACGGATCTTTTATGACTAAACAATTGTGAATATGACGAAAAGGAGCGACTCAAACAAATTAATGAAGGGTTATTAGTCTTTAAATGAAAGACACACGAAGCAAAAATTCACTTAAATCAATTCCGAACTCGAAATCTAAAATAACATTTTCTTAATCTCTTTTGTATGAAAATGGTGTGCTTAGGTAACGCATATAATGTCCTTTGGTATCGCATCGTGAACGATATATGGCTTGTCATCTCAAGGAAACGACACTATGATGATGTATGAGGCTTGAGATCTTTAACGTGATTTGCGTCTGCACAAGTAAGACAGACATATTATGTCTGCCATTTAATCATACTGTATATGTGATTTCACACAATATGTTTTACTGCTTGCGCAGAGATGGTCATATAGCCTAATGTAAATCCACCTAATATTGTCACAAGGGTTTCATTGTCGTTGTTTGCATATATAGCTTATGCTTTGTGTGATGTATGGTTTGAGTAAGTATTTTAATTCATTTGCTATTAAAAAAACTGCAGTGTACCTCTAATGCTGATTTTCAGGGCCAATTGCAATCATTTTATCATTTGTGTAATGGAAAATATACTTATCCAAGGGATTGTGGGGAAAATGGAGATGGGGGCCCCAAAAATGAATTATTGTAATAATTTATATACATTTAGACAGTACGTTTAATAAAACAGCGCGTATCTAAAGAAGTGATATTTCCAAATACCGTGTAGTTCGCAAAGAGTACTTGTCAACGGTACACTCGCTCCTTGAAACAAGATAAAGAGGGGCTCCTTACTTGCTCTTCCGTGTAATTAGCAATGTTTTGAATCTGAAAATTAATTTAATCGCTGTTTAATTATCATTTATACTATCCGGCAAGCAGTTATTATAAACGTCTTCATATCTAGACTTCATCAACAATATACTGTGCGATAATATAATAATTTAAACAAATGTTAGACATCTATAGTTTTAAATCAACAGTTATGAGTGTTTAAACTAATCCGTGCTAGAATCGTTCATTCAACAACAAATTTAAAAAGCGAAAGTTTTACAAATACAAAAACTGCACAAATAAAAATTTCAAAACCGAAACGCCATGGCTACTGGATCAGAATTAGATAATGTTTAAATTGATGAAAACAAATGAAATCCTTGGACATATAAATCATGGGAGCATAAGGGCAGATCGGCACATGCTAAAAACTTTCGTGGCATCATCAAACATCGGTAATTGGTTTATTTGACATGTGCCTAGAGTATAACGCTGGGAAACAATGGATGGATACTATCTATTCACTTTATGTGAGATCTGGAGCCTAGTTTCAATATCAAACATTGAATTCAGATATAAGTGTGTTTGTTGTTAAGCTTTTAACCTTTTGCGTGACCACAAAAATGAATATTACCCAATAATAGGGAATTAGGGTATTTTAATACATATAGTTCATTGTCCGATTTAAGTTGAACAAAAAATAACTGCAAAAAATAAATAATGTGTTTTGGTCACAATGTATTAACCACCAAACAATACCAACATTATATGGGGTTAAAAAGCATCAAATAACATTATTGCCAAAGGCAAATTCCACTGACTAGCTTATTCAGCTATTATGCATGTTTTCCTCAAAACTCAAGCAATAACATCTTGCTACTATGACTATGCAATGATAACGTGAGTTACTATTACGGTATGAAATGCTTCGAGACACTGGTAAAACAAAACCATCCCGTTCTCTTATCGCTATAGTAACGTGGTCGTAACTTATTATTCACGAGACACTGCAACTTTAACTTAAAATGCAAATGCTTTTGTACTAAAAGAGTACAATCCGGATCTTTTATGACTGAATGATTGTAAATAGGAGGAATAGAAAGGACACAAACAAATTATTGACGGATTATGCATTCTTTGAATGAAAGACACACGAAGCAGAATGTACTTTAGAGTCTATCCACTCCCGAAATCTAAATTGCTTTTCGTTTAACCTCTTGGTTATGGAAATGATATGCTTAAGTCACGCATATAATTTACTTTAACATCGCTTAGTGAACGATATGTGAATTGTCTTCTTAAGGAAACGACACTATGATGACGTATGTGTGTGTCTTAATGTCTTTAATTTCATTTGCGTCTGCACAAGGAAGAAATATATAGTATTTCTGCCATTTAATCATGTATGTGATGTCACACTATGTTTTACTGCTTGTGCACACATGGTCATATAGCCTAATGTAAAGCCACCTAATTCCGTCACTAGGTTGTCATTGTCGTTGATTGCATTAATAGCTTATGCTTTGTTTTACGAATGGTTGAATATATAGTATTATAGTTCGCGTGTGCAAATCTCCTTACTTGCAGAGTGATGTTTCTGTTGTATAAGACTACTTTTCATTTAGTGGGAAATGTAAAAAAATGAGTCATTTTGCCCCCTTAACATATCATCAATAGTGTCATTGTTATACACCAGGCTGTTATTTATTCACACAACACAACAGACGGTAGCTATGTAAACTATATTACACAGTGATAAATGAAAAATATGTTACAAAATATTTACTCTCCGAGAAAACGTCTAATTTGGAAATTTAAGTTGATTCGAGAAATGTCTGATATTTTTGTTTATGCTGACACATTTTTACAGGATAATCCAATATGACTGTTTTGTTTCTATTAACATTAATCTTACAAAAACTAATACAACATAAACAAACCCGATCGCTTGTTTTTTTTCAGATAATAGTAATAAGATGTGTAAATGATTTAAAATATACTATTACATATTCGTCTGTTTCTTTAACTAATACCAAATAAAAAGATTCGAATCCGTTGTTTTATCCAAGTTATTGTAAAAACATGTTTATTTGTTAAATGTGTAAATAAAATGATCCTAAACATGTCATGATTGAAAAGCCATGTGCCACGGAACAGGTTTGTATTTATTTTCGATTACTGTGCTTCATTGTATTGTAATTGAAAATGGTGAGAAAAAAATGACAATTTACACCATTTTGCATAAAAAAACCTTATTGATATAACCTTAAATTGCACTGTTTTGACGCAAGCCCTTAGATCGTTTTCAATACAAAACCAGCTGAGATAACCGTTTTTTATGCCAAAATTGAATATGTGTTTATAATAAAACAACAAAAAATGTTGTAAGTCAATTGTACCATTCTTCGAGTAAGGTATGTGAATTTCATACATGTAAATAAAATGACAAGTACTTGAAGTTGACACGTATCTATATTAAAATTAATTTATACAAGGCAAAATAAACGTGATCCACTAATTTAAAACAAGAATTGGAGTGGACAAGCGAATGGCTACAATGCATACAACGATTTATCTTTTTAAAAATAAATTTTATGAATATCAGTGTGTGTATGTTACGTGATAAATAAAGTCAAAAAGCTACGTCGGAAAGCAACACTTTGCTTTGAATAATCATTTAAAATAAAGAAAACTTTTCTTTTTCTTAACCATTTTAAATGGTATAAAAAACAGTTTACGCCGCTTAAAGAGCCCCACCTTTGTGATATAACCGGAAATTGAATAGGTGATAATTTTCCTGAAACGCTTTCAGAAACCTGTTTCCAAATATTGTTTTGACAGTGCTAAATCAGGCGGCGGTATTATGAAAAGGTTTGTCGAAGTGTGTTAAAATCAAACTTTAGTTAAGTACCAAAGGCAGGGCTCTGTAAGAGGCTTAGACTGCGCCATGATTCATTTCATAAGATTAGTAAACAGTAGAGTTATCTTTGTTTAAAGTCTTCATTCGAAAAAAAAGATTGCCTTTCGACGTAGCAGTTATGACGAAATTTATCACGTGGTACACACACACCAAATATGTGTATTTAATGATAAAGTTTGTTCTGTCTGATTTCAGCATAGCGCTTTGACTTAGTTCATTATCATATTGTGGCCCTATCTCGTTTCTATGACCACATAAAAAGTATATAACCCAGTTCTTAGAATCGTGATCACATTTTTATTATAACAGTCCTTCCAGTTATTCTTTATAAATATAATAACTCAACAAGTCCGTGTTTGTTTAACACTTATTTATTCTTTGTTGATATATATTCTCCACAGTTATTAAAGTAAAGATTTTGTACTTCGACTATATGTGATATTAAACAATACGAATATATTTTCCGTATTTCTGGTATCTTGAACCCGCTTGGCGCACAGTTGAGCGGTTCACCAGGTCTAGCACGCTGACCAAAAGTGGTCAGGCATTTTATACTACGGCTCAGCCAAACGAGCACATTTTCCATATGGTCAATCGTGACACTAGGCACAATAAATATGCCCGGCGTTACTATTTTGTGAATTCTTTCTGTCTCAATTAGACAGTATTATAACCAAAGCAGTAAATATTTTATTAAGGAAACTTTGTATCAGCAAATTCAAAAATGTGGATTTCAAATTCATGCAGAAACCCTTGTTTGTTTACAATATCAATCATAGCTTAAAAGAAAAGTCTCTTTTCAAAAATACCTAGTCGACAGTATTTGTTGGATTGTCATTTCAGTCGCCGTCGGTGAGTTCTTTAACTAACACTAAATTGTTAAGTATAGCAGGATGTCTATCAGTGCTCGAAAGTAGTTTTATTCAGCGTAGATATAAATAAGTTTGTTAGTTTTTGGCAATTCGATTTGAATGAATCGTTGGCTTATTTTGCGTATTGAAACAAACACAGAAATGATTTGTTATTCATTTATTACGAAATGTTTAAATCGAAATTAAAACATCACGTCTCGATACAGGAGGGTCAATAAAAACTTCACCATAATACAAGTGTTTGGAGTATTGTGTGGCGATCCAGAAACGAGAGATGCTTAGCCGATATTATTTCAGCGCCGTTCAATGTTTGTTCAATTATTTTAATTTAGAATCCAATATATTGAGGAACATTTACAACCAGACATACACTTGCAAGGGGACCGAATTCACGCAAACGATTCCTTTTTATTTATTTTATATCAACTTAAGGTGTTATTTGAATGTGACCACAACCATCATACATTCTGCCTACGTGGTAGAAAACATGTTGTTGTTGTTGTTGTGCCTGCCTGCCTGCTTGCTTGTCTGTGTGTCTGTCTGTCCGACTGTCTCTGTGTATCTGTCTGTGTATCTGTCTGGATGTCGGTCTGTGTGTCTGTCTGTGTGTCTGTCTGTGTGTGTCTGTCTGTGTGTCTGTCTTTGTATTTGTATTTGTATCTGTCTGGGTGTCTGTCTGTGTATCTATCTGTGTGTCTGTCGGTGTAACGGTCTTTGTATCTGTTTGTGTGTGTCTCTGTGTGTCTGAGTGTATGTCTGTGCGTCTGCCTGTCTGTTTGTCTGTTCGTTCGTCGGTCCGTCTGTCTGTCTGTTTGTCTGTAAAAGTTATAAATACTGCCATTTATCAGCTCTAATGGGATCCGTTTCCAGATTTTTGAGACTTTCCTTCAAGTTGGATTTTATTTGAAAATTATGTTTAATAGAACTGACATTTCAACCTTGTTATTATATACACTTCTGTAGAACATATGCAATAAGCATAATCGCTAGGAATACAGGATAAACTGATAGCATTTTATTTAAAAAAAAATGTTTCACCTGAGGGCTTTGTTTACCAGCCGTCAGTTATTGCAAAAATGGCAGCAATATCTGCAGCTGTTAGTGAAAACATTTTTTTGACATTAGAAACATCAAAATATTTAGATAATACACTGTTCGTAAAGGTGTTGCGCGAATACTTTAAATATCTACCTTGATGGTGACAGTGGATACTGTAAACCCTCGAAAGATACTGTCAACCTCGGATTCTCCTCGGTCGGCAGTATTTACCTCAGGCTGACAATATGCACTGTCTCTTACAAGGTAGTCAATATTTATAGTATCACTATTTCAAAATCAATTTTATTTTAGACTACTTTCTTAACTTCTAGAACATATAGATTGCATTATTGTTAAAATATATGGTAACATAAAAGTCTTAAAAAATTATCTAGGTAAAATTACACGCTTCTCACTTTTATCACTTAGGTCAACGTTATTACTCTGTATAGGATTATAAAAGAAAAACAAAAGATATAACAGGATCGTGGAAGCCGTTGCTATTGTATGTGTATCTGAATATTTGTGTATGACTTGAGCATAAGGCTCTTTGTATTATATTATATGTATTATAGTGTATGTATGTTTACATCAACATTTGCTAAAATGAAACATACAGTAGTCTGACATTATTGCAGCTGTAAACTGTAAAATGTCCATTAAACCGAAGTAGATACGTGTCATTCGCTATCACAAATATATCAACATGGATAAATCACATATCAACATAAAATTTTCATATTGTTTTCGTAACAATGGGTTATCTAGCTGCAGCATGGTGTCGTATGTCGCGACCCGGCTATACATTTAGGTACCACACGTAAATATGTCAACAGGCCTTTGATCAACGTCATAGCCCGTTTTCAAACAATAACTTTCGGCGAAAAATAATCTGCCTTTGCCCTCAACATACTTTTCTTATAAGGTGTACTTTAACATTAACTGTTTTTTCTTGTGAAAGAAAATCTCGACCAAGAAATTCTGGCAACAATTCAAATCAATCTAAATTGGACCAAAGCATTTTGGCATGCTAGCGTTTCGTGTTAAATGAATACCAATAGTTTTGTTTGACTTGTAAGAACGTTGATGCTTTACTTTAAATTCCTTTTACTGACTGTTCCAATGCGTCCCCAACATATGTTGATAACGTTATTTTGTTATGTGTGTGGTATGGGTTTTTGTTCAATTGGTTTGGCCACCTCAGCTTTAAATGAAGCTTCATCTCTTGAAACTAGTTAGTGTATATTAAAAAACGTAGTGTTGATCACTCTGTCTGGAATAATGTTGATTTGAGATTACTGTATTTATCATATTAATAACTGCACACGCTAGAGAGTAAAAATGTACCCGTCTCAACGCTGATGAGGACTCCACAATGGTTGATTTCCCCATTTATGCAGAAGTACGCGCAACATTAAAATGAAAACAACAACACAAAAGTACATGCATATTAAAGTATCAAAATCATATATTTTGTGTATGGTCAGTTAATGTAAAGTTTACTGTGAAATCATTAATATTCGTGGGGCATTAATGTTCGTGGTTTTCGTGGGTTGGGTGATCCACGAATTCAAGATCCCACGAAATATAAACCCTTTATTCACTTTTTCAATTGCCTTGTTACGTACATACTCTAGTATATTATTTACAGAGGTCGCAGTATACAGTGTTAAAACCTGTCTCACTGTATAACTTACGATCATTATTCTGTTAATATATTATAACTGCCTTTAACAAATATTGAACCAAATCAATTAAATGTGTTTTAAGCAGCAAATGACAGTTATAAGCACGTGTTTAAACGTGTGCTGTTAATGAAACTCTCCAAGTTTACAAGATGTGCGTGATGAGTGTCTGTACTCGATTTTTTTATTTAATGAAATAATTAATCGATTACTCGTACATTGAAGGTTACTATGCACCGAACGTTACAATATACGCACCTTTTCGGTGTTTTCACAGTTTGCAAAATTCTTAATTGGCATTCAATGGCTTCCCTATCTGTATTTATGATCAGGGTACATCTTCTTTTATTACCTTTATTCCCAATTAAATCGATAAGTGGCATGGGTATATGCACTAATTGGCATGTCGTACCACATTAGCGAGTGTCATAAACCAATGACGTAGAAGACGGAAATCACGGGCCAGCGCGTGGATATTATGCAGACGATCTAGGACGATCGCATCTTCGATTATGTTTTTTTTTCAAAAATGAAAATCCACGAATTCAAGTACCCACGAAATTGTTTTTTTTTCGGCAAACCACGAAATTTCATGCCCACGAACATTAATGATTTCACTGTATTTATTTTTTGGCGTATTTCATGTCTTGTCCCTTAAGTTGATATTATATTTTTGGTATATTCTGCGTAGGGACATAACTTCTGATTTGTTGAGTCCGTTTAAAGATTGTTAAAAAATTGTATGCTCTGAAGTTCTTATTTTTCAAAAATCGGACTTAAAGGAGTAGATGAGGCGAATCCTGCTGTATTAACATTATTGCAGTAATAGAAGTATTTAGTAATATTGTTGGTTTTCGATGACATTGAACTTTGAGAATGTTGTATTTGTTAATTTTGTATGAAATGTTAATTATATCAGTCTCACAAAATATCCAATTGAATAACACTCATTGGCTATTCAAAAATGGCTTTGCAATATTTTTTAAACATGCTAATGGGTAAACGATAAAGGAATGTTATGTATAACATATCCACTCATTGCAAGTTTTAGCAATGACTTGGGATGAAACCTAGAGACAAGTAAGAGTGAGGTTGTGCACACAAACTAGTTTCACCCCCAGTAAATTTACATTTTACTGACCGTTCTAAGGCGGTACCTAAAAATCCTTGATAAACATAAATTAAATATAAATATAATTTTTTATATAGTATATATGTATGTGTTGTTTGTGGAGTTTTGTGCTGTTGTTCCATGATTCTTGTTGGTGATTGTTTGCTTTTGTGTTATATGTCTTTTGCGTTGACCCTGTGCCTTTAAACGAGGTGTATGTTTAAACGTTCGACTACTGTGCTTGTTTCTCTAGTTTTTCATATAAATATTCAGGAAGGCTTACATTACCTGGCCGTTTCTGTACTTAAAAGTAATGTTAAATATGTACATTTATTCGTTGTAAAAAAGGGTAAAAACGTATTAATCATATTGGTGTTATATGTAGCGTCTTTGCAACCTGCTCAGTAAAGCACTTATTATGAAAGATGAAAGTATGTCACTAGTTTATTGAGCTAAACAACGTTGTAAGTTTATTCAATCTACACTACACCAATTTGAAGTAAGTGTAAAGTCATCAAGAAAGCATAAGATTAAATGAGATATCATTTGTTTATTAATATAATGTATGTAATGAGCTCAATGAAACTTATGAACGTAAAGGTGGTCTTATTTCTTTCTCAATGTCGACCTAAATGAATCATTGCATTTCCCTGTTCCTTATTCATCTTCCTAAAAAGGATCAATTTGATAAGAACTATCATTACAATGTTATAAATCTTAGTTCAGAATCTGCTTACAACAAAACTGTTTTTTTTTTAAATCTAAAATGGAATGAAATATTAAGTAATATAATATTTGTTTATGTATTTTGTACAAAAAGTAAGTGTTTGTCCGGCAAAACCACATTTTAGCACGTTCTTTGCCTTCAAAGGCTTGCAAACAGCTACGAGACCCTTATGTAATATATTAACTTTTAATCAGCACTTTATTCTCCAAAGAAATTTGTTAAAATCAAATCAAGAGATTCTACAACGATTTTTTTGCGTAATTGAAAACCAGATTATGATTTCGGTAGAAAAGCATGTCGAATTTGGAAACGCCTTTGTTTTGATAGAATAAATGTTTACATTGAATGTTGATGGATCTGGTGATCTCCGTTTTGATAATTTCTTCAGAAATTCTTCTTTGTTTCAATTTAATTAACACGTAGTATGTTTTGTCTAATGATGAACTATTTACCTTGATGGAGTTTCTGTTGGTGCATTGTATGTTCTAGTTTGTGAATTATTTGGAAACCTCTCTCTCATTGAAACTATTTTAATGTTAATCCAGTTGTTTATGGTGCTAAAGCAAACATGAATGCCAACAAACATTTGCATGAATGTGAGCAGTAGAGTATTTTAAGAAATCATGTATGAAACATTTAAAACAACTCTAATGTGTTGTTGTAGAACCTGCCAATTAACCTTATTGAACAGTTCTAATAGCAGAGAGTTAGACTGTTCATATTTCACTGGGGTAGCGTTTTAGCGGCCAACAGCAACACTGACATAACATTTGGAAATATTTGACTATGCAAGACAACACAACCAAACAATTTATTTGCCAAAAACAAAAAAAAAATGAATCAATGGTAAATATATTATAAGTTATTGTCAGAAGAACAAGAATTTTTTATGTAACGCATATATTGTCCTTGGACATTGCAGCGTGGACGATATACGTCTTTTTTTCCCGAGAATACGAAATGAGGATGATTAATGTGTCTTATTGTCTTGAACATAATTGGCGTCTGCCAAAATAATATATTAAGTGTATTATGGATGGCAAGGTCTTGTTATATCTAAACATAAAACATTCTTCTTGCCAGTGGCAATGTTTTGTCTTTGCTATTGTTTTGGTTTGCTTTACTGAATTTCATTATTTCGAAATATTTTCTAAACGGATACAGACATGTGTTCTGACTTGAAAAATGACAGGGCAAACACGTATGGTCAATATGACTTCATAAGACAGCTTTAACTGTACAGTGTTTCGATCATTGGATTGATAACTCCAATGGAAATGCTCCTAGTGTTCTCATGAGAATGACATTAATCATATATGTGCATTAATGAGTGCCCTGGGACAGTATCCAATATAAAACTTATCTTAATCCTTAAAATTGCCTCATTACTCAAGTGTTTTACAGTTCACTGACAACACTAAGATTATACTTTTGAATTTAAGTTTCTTTAATAGATCAAATGTTGTTATTGAATACATACACAAGGGATGTGGTTCTTAGCCTCAGTATTAAGGGTTAAAATGACTATGTTGACAAAATACGGGTATTAACTTATACGTTTGTATGCTTTTCATAAAATAGTGTTGGTGCTTTGATAAAAACCTTACAAATAAAAATATTACATATCACCTGTACACATGTTAGCGTTTACGCATTTAGCACATGTGTTTTTCAAAGAAAATTGTACTTTAATTGTGCGTCAACATTGCGTCACTGTTTTCGGCGTCAAGCAAAAATTGGTTAGAGAGAGTTAAAGTCGTCTGATGATATATATGACCGCCGATCTCCCGATAGGATGCTAGTTCGATATCCTTAAAGGGTATTTTATCAAGGACACCAGTACAGGTTTATATCCATTAAATGAAATCGAACTATATCAGTTTTCCAAAATCTGCACAATCGGGCTAATTATATATGTATACAATAACTAAAAATGTACTACAAAACCATTCATGATATTCATATGAAACTTAAATCAGACGTGGCAACAACGAAAGCAATGAGAAGCAAGATGAATAACTCATTCAATCAGCCCTTTTTTCATTATTCTTTCCTTATGTTAAGACGTCAGATCCTTTATTTTATATGTAAAATCCAGCTGTTTTTGTTCACAGTATTTTGTCTGTAGAATGTATATCAGTCTTATTGCAGACCCCATTAACACCTTATTACCTATCGTCTTGCTCTTCCTTGTTTTATCATAGCATCTAGTGGATTATGACAACCGAGAGTAATTTTGACTGCAAATTGTTCCATTGTACACACGTTGTCGGTTTGCGGTTAATCACAACAGTTACAACAGTGCATCTTTAATTATGGAATCAGTTTAACGTCGTTGATCTGTAATGTCACTTTTGTCATTCTTGCTTTGCGTCATATTTTCAGCAGTTGATAAAAACAGTATTAAAGCACCAGAACAATTCGAGAACATGTTCCAAATCAGTTTTATCTGCCGACTGTTGAAGAAACAGTAGTTGAATAATCGAAACAATGACCTGTCACCAATTATCATTCTGTAACTAAACCGTTCTGGAGGCATACATGGTATGGCTCATATATTCGGCAGAATATGAAACATTAGCTGGCAAATATAAGGTAGAGTGAGTTTATCTTGCATGAATATAACCCGACTTTGGTAGACAATATATAAAAAAATGTTGCCCCTGGGTGAAAGCCATAATTTGTTCTCAATGCTATGATCAAGGACAACACAGGCGTGTCGTATAAACATCATTTCCATAATAAAGAGTTTAAATTAAAAACAATATAATTTAGATTCCAAGATGGAAACCTGTATCTAGATTATTATTGTGTCACTTCATTTAAAGACCAGATAACATTTCATCAACTTAATCGTATCCTCATAAACGTCCTACATTCAGTCGTTAAGTCATATAATAACATATTTTTATGAAACCATTTGTCATTGATGAAGTTAAGTGAAAGTGGCGATGTCTTGTTAAGTTACGACTTCGTTACAACATCGATAAGAGAACGTCATGGTTCTGTTTTCTCGTCTCTCGTAGCACCACAAACTAATGCAGTTACGTTATCATATCTCATAACTGGGCTTATTTCTATACAATACACACATTTTAAGCTAATGTACCCCGGGTAAGGGATAGTTTATTGTTTGTGTTCCTGAAGATTTAATAGTTTGTTATGAACTATAATTACCTTATTAACAGCTCAAAATAAGACAAACAGTAAGTCAGACTTTCATTCCTATTTCAAAATGATTATAACATCTAAAACAACATAGGGATCACAGTCCAATAATTATTAATTCACCAATCACTAATTTGCTGGAAACGTACAATATACTTCTTGGCATTTCTTTCAGAAAAATATACTGTACATCATTCCCCTCCGTGATGAGTTTAGTGATATTCCATGGTATAAACATATCGTATTATCAAAGCATTTTGTCAAATTATTGAGGCAACTTTTAGAACTTCGTAGATTATGGAAACTATATTTGATTACAGGAAATGGGTGCTTTTGACATTAAAAGATGTATTAAAACAACTCAAGTCTTGGACAAAATAAAATGAAATTGCAGTAGGCGGCTTCTTTAGATAAAATAACGTTGCTTTCTTTTTCACCAATTCGGACATATTTCTACCAAATGGCCCGACCTTTAACGGTAAGACTCGTAATCAGCAAACGGTCCTAGATATCAGCCTCATAATGTGTTTTTAGTACTATAGCAAAAGGAATACTGTTCAACTTAAAGGTAAATATGCGTAAATGTAGAAGACATCATGTTTGTGGTGTTTTTTTTGCTGTTGTTCCATGTTTCTTGTTTGTGATTTTTTGTTTTTGTGTTCTTTGTCTTTTGCGTTTACCCAGTGCCATTAAACGGGGTTTATGTTTACACTTTTAGCTACTGAGCTTCTTTCTTATTGAAGTATCGTGTTATGGCACCATAATGCAGGAACATCGTACCAACTATTTGGCATTGAATCAGACACATTCCGGCTACGTGGAAACCATATTGACCAGAAGATATCATAAGTTACGTAAGCGGCGAGACACTACGAAAGGTGCCTGCCAAATTTTTGATAAACTGGTCCTAGGAGTAAAGCACCTTAACCTTACTATGATAGTCGACATGATATTTCAATAAAGTGTTCTTATCGAATATTTTGTTCTTTCAATTTCTTCACAACCTTATGAATGATATCGTCGCTAACTAAAACATGTCTGATTTGAAAATTTATCGTATTAAAACACATGCAAATTAGAATATATTTTTTATCATAGTGTAAACATAGTCAGAGCTTCTGGCAAGTAAAATGTGCTGGCTGTTTTCTAAGTGCGAATACCTTTGTATTTATACATGTAAATTATTTATTTTTTTAACTTTTAAACTGTTTGTTATCTATTCAGTGTGCCATTGTTTGTAATTTCTCCTTATCCTGTATTTTAAAAGCGTTCATACAATTAAATTTTTGTCATTTGGATCAGAAGTAAAATTCATTTAATACATCTTGTTTAACGCAAACGATAACTGTCCATGTTAAGCCACGATGCCTTCTGAAAAAATATATAACAAACACTTAAAATTTGATTGTTTGTATACTTCTCACATTCTTATCTTTTTCAGTAAAAGTTTCACATTATTAACTATATACACGAGTCATCGGTGTTCTATAGAATACTGTCTATATTGAGCACAGAAAACAAAATCAGGTTGAAGGTTCGCTCCCTTTTTCTCGTATATCCCATTCAGGTCACCTACTTACCCCGTAGTTTTAATATCCGTTTCTATATTATGTTCAGGTTTCATAGTTGGAAGTGACAGTTTCAACAACTATATGAGAAAATTCATGTTGTGATTAAGTGTGGCTTTACTTTCGAGGAAATGTTGTTTTTTTGTTTATAGAAGTGCAACAGAAATCCATTAGTAAATTTCCTGATAGCATTTAACTTATTTCGATGATGTTTTCCTTTCCTATTTAGCAACAGATGTTCGCATTTTGTCTCCATAAAGCTATATATGTATTGATTAAAGTTGAACTTCATCAGTTATATGTGCCAAAAGTCCTTGAAAATAGAGTGAACCTGATTGATGATGGGAAACCCCAGACTTTTATTTAACTGCTATATTTCGACGTTGTAAGTGGGTCCTAGAGAACCTTTTAGGCCTTAATCATGTGTCTCTCAACAGCGCTTTCGAGTTTGATTATTTTGCTATAAGCCTGAGGCCTGTTATTGTCAATTCATTTTATTACAGTTTATTTTCATATCCATTATATTCTAATTTTATGAATGGTGAAACAACGTTTGGAAGTACTTCTAACACTTGTAAATGCACTTTCATAGTTTTTTTGCCATTAAATTTAGCAAAGCAAATCACAATTAGTTTCTCTCAGAAATCATGTTGTTGAGTTTAATCGGATTAAATGTTTTAAATTATTTTAAACGAATCATTTACTTTTAAGATTCATACAATTCCTTTTTAGCTTTTATGTGTACTTTAGCAACATAATCAATCATATTAGAATAAAAATATTTCACAATGATAAACATGAATCCAAATAGCTCACAAACTAAAACATAAAATGCACCGGCGTTTAGGTTGCACGGTCAGGTAGTCATTGAATCAGTGTTTTTAAAGAAAATCCAATCAAAACATGTTACGTCACAAGAAGACTATACTCGTCATTCCTGTAAAGTTTGAACAACATTGCTCCTGAGTTTATAGAGATTTTCCTGAACAATCTTTATGAAATCAAAACATCAAACACCGACACACAGATGTTCGGGAAAAATATCATTAATATGTGTTCTACCCCTTAGAAATAATGTATAGTTGTTGTGATAACACATTATACGTGTTAACATCCATGCCTTTGCACGTACTTGTCTGGTCATAAACGTCCAACAAAATATTGCTTTCTAAATTCGAATCGTTAAACCAACATTTAGAGGCGCTGTAATAATACCAGTTGATATTCAAACTAGCATTTCTCTTGTCAATTTCAACGCTCCAGAATGACATCTTTGATATCAATTGGGATTTTATTTTCCGTTGGTATCGAGACGTGATGTTTCAATTTGAATGTACAAAATCGTAATAATTATATTTTTCAATGTATTATTTATACGTTTTATTACATGTTATTACATGAAAAGAGCCAATGTTACTAAAGAATTCCACGCATTCATGTTTTTATAAATTAGTAAATAGTAAACGTATCTGACGAATTACTTACATATTACATATGTATATACTAATTAAAACAATTTTCAATGACGTAATGAAATTATGATGTACTCAACAATTAAGTTATTTATAAAGCATTGATTATTACGAAAATCAATTGATTAGACAGTCACAAAAATAATGTCGATAAGTCAATTTTCATGCAGGTGATAAAATGTCTTTATAGCTTTGAATATTATATAATATTTAAACACATCATATAAAACGCGCTTTGCTAAACATGAAAATGCGCACATTAAAAAATCTTTAAAGATATATTTTGTGTGTACATTACTTTTAAGGAAGAACTATATTTATGTATGATAGGCCTGTGGCTACTACTTTCCAAATGCCCGACAACACTCATCTTTTAGTGGATTTCGTTGTGTTGCATTGTGTTCTTAAATAAAAAGCGTAATTCGTGTCAGTCTGAAGCACTTGTCCATTTACATCATTACATTAGGAATGCATATATTTTACGTGCAGGCAGCTACAATGGGATAGCAACATAGTTACCGTAGGGACATTTAACAGTATCAGTAAGTACAAGATTGGATGATTTTATGTTTAATTTCAGTTGGAATTTTTTTTTGTCGGTTTTGTATAGAAGAAGATCCTAGAGGTCTGACGTCGATACACTGTCTGATTATTTGAATACATCTTTGGAGTGTCTAAGGATACTAAGGGCTATAAAATGAGTGGACAATAAAGGAATGATTATAAAAATGAGGAAGATAGAAAAGTATTAACTACCCATCAGTATGGTTTCGAAGAAAACCCACATAAAACCCTTTTCATGGAAGTGATGCAATTTTAAGCTGATGAAGAAAATTTTAGGAGGCAACTTAATCAAATGCTTTTCTCAAAACAAGATGTATAGCTTCAACTGATTTGTGATTATGAAATGCAGTTAGCTAGACTCTGTTAGTCTAATGAGTAAAGTTTGACAGGAGTGATTTTTGTCGGAAGTCTGTTTAAATTAATGTTTAATGCATGAAATTGAATGGTACGTTCAAAATGAATCAACTGTATAGTTTTTAAATCATTTGCAGCTGGGAGATTCAAGATTTTGTTTATTAGCTCTAAGTTATTACAGATAGGTATTACAAATGCTTCTGGGAAGAACTCACCAGATATTTTGTTGCTTATAGCTTTTGTCAGTGGCAAGGCCATATTATTTTTAATACTTTAGGACCGATTCCATTTGAAACCTTAACTTCCAGATTGTGACAGAATCATCAACGAATTAAATGTGGCAACTATAGACAAAAAATAAACAAGTGATATACGCTTGAATTAAAATAAACACGACAGACTTTTACAATGCATTGCTTGTATTGCTTGTTGAAGCTGCTTCTACAATGACAATGGTAAAAGGTTGTTGCTTTGTAAAGTATGATTTCTTATCATAATGAGGAATATGTAAGCCTTAAATCATGGTGCTTCTTGTCTTATTTTTCATTTTTCTGCTCTTCCACGCAATTCCCATTAGTAAAAATTAAACTTGTTGTTTTTAGAGAAACGAGTTATTGTAACATTATATAAAAGTAAAGTGTTTTATATTACAGTGTCACCCCTCTTAGTTGAGGGCCAGTCCATTGGGCTTATGTGACACTTACATTCGTGAACTTCTTGACCCCGATTCCTTTCCCATATGCCAGATGTGTGACAGGAGGGTTATAAGTACCCCTCGATATAACTAGCAGCTGGCATATTGCTATACTTCCCGTGAATTAGAGACTTAACGTTCATACACCACAAACCGAAATATAAACAGCAAAAAAACAGCCTACACATAACATAAAAGTGTTACTGATAAAGGATGACATTACCGCATTTGCACGGCCAGTAAAACACTAGTCCTTTGAAAAACGAATATATTGTCGACTTAAACTTGTGTTTATGGCAATAACCTTACACGTGAGCCTTATTGTAAAAACCTTATAAGTTTTGTCTATATACAATAACTATCCATTGATCAAAAAACGGCAACATACCAAGATCAATGCAACCGAATAAGCATTATTATAATATTTAGATTTGAAAATAATCCTATCAGTTGCAAACACACCCGATTCATTTTGACTCATCTCTGTATTGTTTGCTACAGAGTGTGAACCAGATTGATGTCATGCTTTCGTCAAGTGGAACTGACAGCAGATGAGCTAATGATAAAAGAATAATTTGATTTGTTTTAATAATTCCTGTACAAGATGAAAAACAACATGCCTACACTATTCCGTCCAGATCGGATAAATGCAATCGGTTGTAAAGAGCAGAAAAAACAAAATATGAACACGATTTACTTAATTTATTTGCGTCAATTGCCTTGAAAAACGTACGAACTTCGTTGAAGATTAATTTCCAAGTCAATGGAAGACATTTCAACACAGGTAATTTGATAAAACACATACCTATTACGATGATGCGAAAAACTGTTGACATATGAATGTGTAGTATCTTAATGGGAAACGGAACTGCGACATACACCACTACGATACTGGTTGATACCGAAATGTCACGCAAAACTATACTTTAGTAAATGCATGTTTCCGAAAATTGTTTCGTCAAAGTGTGATTTTTTATGTTTGATGTATTTGTGATAACAGGGAATAATTATCTTTTCTGGTTTATTGGTCTGTTTCTCCGTTTACAGCCGAGATTATAAGTATCTTCCATGGCCGAGAGTGTAGGATAGGTTCATTCCGACCCGAGCGTATGGTGTTTTGCGGAAACGAGGTTTACCGAGTTTCCGCAAAACATCCTGCGCGAGGGTCGGGATGAAACTATCTTACACGAGCGGCTATGGTAGATGCCTTTTCTCCCACCTCAGTTAAACAAAATTAAGTAAAAATGTATTTTTTTGCTGGAACTCTTTTGTGCTTAGTGATTGTTATTGCGTATGGATATGCGATAGCATGTGGTTTTCATGGATACGCGCGCAGTGATCCAGTTTATGTTTATAGTCAAATCGGTCTTTTTAAATAGTTCTAAGGCAAATAAAGCATTATTTCTTGAATGGTGCGTGAAAACTGTTTTATGGTGACATTTGAAGCGAGAAATAATTAATTAGCGTTCTAAATATTACCATAAGTGTGGTGACCGTTAAAAAGGAGTTCCATACGGGCAATTTATCTTCGCCCGTGGGAATATCTAGAATGGTTAAATTATTGGATCTACTTATCTGAGGTGGGAGAAAATGTTTTATCTACTGCAATTGTTACTTCCGCTGCATTTAATGATCGCGTAAAAGACAAATTTCATTTACATCGATCAGCAATTAGTTTTTCCTCACTCATTTTGTTTTTTTCAATTGCTTAGCATAACATTGAAATTGCTTTTACATTTACTTTAATTAAGCGACCTGCTAATGATGTAATGTCAGTGTTGTGTTTATCTTAATTAAATAAGTCACGAGGAATGGTATGATAATGAAAATTATTAACCTTGGTTTGCAATTGCGTTTTTTTGCTATCCCTTAGCAATACAACCTCATGGTGAAGCTTTACTGACACCGTTTAGACATATATGTAACTGTGCTTATATTACTTGGGCTTTAATTTTAAACCAAAGTCATGACTTTACCTGATGGAGATCAATTTCATTATTGTACATATGCTTGATCAAGAAACCCTTTGGTGCTAGGATACATTTTGGCAACTTAATTGAAGTCAACAATTTCAGAAATTGCTAATTACGACACTAAATCCTGTAAAAAGAAATATATTTAATATATTTAATATGAAAGGGCATTCGCGAACCGGGGTGTCTTTTTGCTTAGTGTTTACTTACCGCACTAATGCGGTTACACAATAAGTTTAGGTTGAATTTAAGGTAATAAGTCTTTCTCTATAGTTTTAGTAGTTGTATTGTTTAATGAATATAGTTTGTTAATGTTTTCCAAATATTGCTGAAGTTTTATTCTAAAAAAGGTGTCCTGTACATGTGATTCCAAATGTGTATGTATTAAAATGTACCTTTTTTAATATGCAGCATCAAGAATACTGGCCACGACGAAAACATAAGTTTAATTTGTAATAATCTTTACATACCAAACACACAACATGCAAACATACCAATATATTTTGTAAATAGGTCGTCTTATCTTACTCGGAATCATTTTGGACAAAATGTATAAAACAGTCAAACTGCAATGTCGGACAAACTTTTCTTCCACCTCAGATTAGTAGATCAAGAATAAATAACCATGCTAGAAATTATTATCTTGGCCACGGGCAAAGATAGAACAAGTACCCTTATTGAACTCCTTTATAATGGTCATCACATTGTAATTACCTCCCTTGTTGAAGACTGTCGTCTGTAGCATTATAAAACCTTGTCTTGTGGTAATATTAAGAATGCATCTAAAAACATCCACCATAGCCGCTCGTGTAAGATAGATTTATCCCAACCCACGCGCAGTATGTTATGAGAATAACCATATGCTCGGGTCAGGTTGAACCTATCTAACACCTCCGGCCATGGACGATACTTATAATCTCATGATTTTCCTAATTACAATTTTCCTTAGCATGTTTGTTTCAGCTATAACAAATATTTGTTTATATCTGACAATAAACGTCACAAATTATTATAATACTTCGAATTATACAACACCACCGTTAAACACCGCATTCTCATCTTAAAACATAAAACAGGTAAAACAAGTACACACGTTCAATTTATATAAACGGTATGAGTAAGCAACGTTGATCAAATGAAATCATAAACATTTGATGATAGCGTACGCATGATAATTATTAGAAAATATATGTTCTTATCCTTAGCAGAGCGTATTCTATTGTTCACAAGCGTAGCATCTAATTTCATGTTCTTAACCTATTCTTTTATCAGGTTACGACAATCCGGGGTCTTGTCTTTGATATAGCACGATACTCCCTATGTTACAGAAAAAACAAACTCTTAAGTAGTATTAACAATGTATAGCTGTACGATTGTGTATTCTTCTAAAAAAAATAAACGGACTGTGAGTAATTGCAGTTCCAAAGAGTATAAAAAGTATTATTAACAAAGTAGAATCTTAAAACAAATGACGTCATACAATATTACCGTTCATTGCCATTTATAACTCACACATTACGAGATATACGTTCATCGCACATATTCCTTATCAATGTACATATGTTAGTTATGTGATGCAACAATAGCCTTCGAACTTGCAATGGGTCACGTCAGATGTTCCCAACAAAGGCCTTTCTTGACAGCAAAGAGTAACGTCAGATCCTCTTCAAAACAAAGGCGTTCGTGCTTGCAATGGGTCACGATATGGTCTGACCAGAGGATCACTTGATCTGGTGACTTTACTTGACTGTGTTGGTGCTACGTACGCAGGTGGTGCATCTGGAACTCACAAAAATATAATTGTTTGAGAATTAAAGGTCCTTTTAAATAAGATCAATAGCTGACGAAGCACATTTAAGATTTGAAGATTCTTTTCCAGCGTTTAATTGATGCAACTATCGGACAAAATACTGATTTGTATTAACATCAACCTTTTCTACATATATTAGACTTATGTTTCGAGATTGGTCAGGGTCACCCGTAATTGAAAACATTTGGTTAGTTAAACGCTAGGGAAATCCGAAGCATGACCAAACATTTTCATTCACCGATGAACCATAATTCTAAGACACTTTTTTATATTTACTTTCATTATTTGCGAAGTTTTGTAGCAGAATCAACATACAACGCTGTAAATAACGTTTCCTAGATTAAACGAACGTTGCATGAATTCTGATGTTTGACGTCAGTTGTTTCATCGACGTCACATACATTATATCGTAAAAAACTTCATTTGAACATATTCTGAATGAGGAAATAATCGATAGTATAATTACTGTGTCACATTTTAACGAGAAATAACCTTTAAATGACATGTTTTAACATTGATAATAAGAAAATCGTTTGTCGCATTCAAAAACACTATGCTGTTAAGAGTTACATTACTGTGGATCGAATTGGTGTGGTGGCATTAAACAGACAGAATAAGCACAGAATACAGGTACTAGTTGTGGTATCTAACTTGTTGACTTTGTGTCATTTAACGACGTTTAAGTATGTACAATATTGTTATCGTTGTTGTACCTTTGGAAACTGCTGCATCATTATACAGAGCTTCATGGTTCGGTTGTGCGGGGGTCGTCTGGAACATATGACGGCTAGAAGAGGTCATGGCTACCCCCTCGGCAGAGTATGGTGGTGGCAGATCTGGATTATTTTTTCTCTTTCTCTCATTTGGAAGGTAGCAGAAAAAATAGTATATGATAGTGCTGGTCAAACTGTAAGTACAACAATAACAAGACTAGAATTCCGCGAATCTGAAGAACGACAATCATCTTAATAAATGTCATGATGACCTTGACTTACTGATTCCAAAATCAAAAGGGGTCATCGGCTGAACACCATCAATGTGCATATCTAGTTTTAATATACTCTTCTTTGTTATTTTTGTTTTGAGTTCGATGTCTTTGGCGTTAACCCAGTGCCATTAAACCGGGTGTATGTTTAAACATTTTGCTACTTAGGTTGTTTCTATTGTTTTTCACAGAAGTATCCAAAAAAAGTTGTTGTTTTTTAAATCCGTTCCGAAAGCGTTACGCCTGCGACGCTGTCGTGGATGCAGTTGTAAAAAGCTATATAAGCTTTCCATGTTTTTTTTATTAATTCGTCTTGAAATTTGAGGAGTAAAACAAAAACCTAACAAACCTACCCAAAACACCAACCCACCAATCTTCCTTTCTACCAAACCCACAAAATTAAGGTCGGCTAAGCACAAATGTTTTTTTTTTCAATTATCAAATACATATCCGGATCGAAATGACGATATCGAAGTTGTCTGACATATTTTCCTTTTTTAAATTTTGTTTAATATATTGTTATTCTGCTAAGAATAACGAGAAATACATTGTTGTTATATTAAACGAATAGTACTTTGTTTAGCAGGCGGGTGAAATTTATGTTCCACTTTAAGGATTACCTTATCACGATAATACATGCAATCCCGATTCCTATCATGGCACCTCCATTAATACTTCCGCCATTACAACAGTATCTCCACGTCAAAGACGGTAAACTGAAGTCACAACATTGTCCAAAACAGTACTTGAACCCATCATCATTTGTGTAGCAAAAATCACCTGCAAAAACACCTGTAAAAGGGACAGCAATTTAATTCATGTTCTTATATGCAACATCCAGTAATTTTCATATTCGTTCTTTAAGCTGATTCAAACGTATATATTTGTCTAACGGGTAGCTGGGATTTTGTTCCAGTTGGGTACAGGATCCATTATGATTTGTTTCAATGACGTCACTTTGGGTCGCAATGCTGACGTCATTTAACTTGGTTAATCAAAAGATGTTTATTGTCATTTTGTAAACAGGAACGAATTTATAAGTGGTCTTATGTTTAGCATTAAACAATCATAATATTATTTATGTGTTAGATCATTTCATGGTTTAGTCCGGGAGATAATGTTTTTGCTCATGTTTGCCTCATACACATATTTTCTGTGATTCACTTTAAACTTTATATGAAGTTATTATACCAATGGTTTATCTTTTTTTTATTAAGATAAAGAATTCATCATTAGGATGACGATGCATAAATGGAATTTAGATCATATTAACTTTGAGATAATTTCAAATTTTCTCTTATATTGATCAACCGTTATATTACATTTGTATCGGCTACATTTTTAATTAGCACCATCATGACGCTACTGTTATGATACGATATGAAATATTTGCTCTCGCCATGAAACTTAACATTTTGAAACTTTAAAATAAAACATTTCGTTCTTACTTTTCGATGTGATATGGAAGTGAAGCACCAGCAGGGAAATTATCAATTTTATATTTTCATTGCAAACAAGGGAGTAAAATATAAACTTTAAAACTATTTTTAAAATCAATTGTGGTTTCTTCCCTTTGATCAAAACTAGTGTTCAGAAAAAAATTGTATAATACTTCTGGTGTCAGACCACAACGAAACGCTTCCGGGTCGTATCTCACCATTCAGATAGCATTTGATGAAGTTTAATTGTCATTCCTTTTTAACGATATTTTTCAAACTTTTTACTTGTGTTGATGGATTCAAAGATGACTCCAGAGATGCGGACATAACTGTTGCACATGAAAGTTATGAATAGTGACTTCCTAAACAATGATCCTTGATAAACACACCTTGTTGTTTACATATTATATATGCATTGTGTTGGTTGCGGAGTTTTGTGCTGTTGTTCCATGTTTCTTGTTTGTAATTTTGTTGTTGTTTGTTTGTGATGGTTTTTTTTGCGTTTACCCTTTGCCATTAAACGGGGTTTATGTTTAAACTATTGGCTATTGGGCTTGTTTCTGTATTTTTTTCATTTTAATAATGATAGTGTTTGCTAGTTTTAATGCAACAGACAAATTGTGCATAACAAGTAAAAATATAGTGTTGAAATTATTTAAGAAAATACTATTAAAGGGGTAAACAGGAATCATTTTACAGGTAACAAAGCACAGCCTTTCGTTGTGGACCGGCTTCTTCTGTCCGTATCATGCTGGTAACATATGTTAAATGCAGCCTTTTACACACTTATGTTCAAAGTTGAATGCATGGTACGTTGATTATTAAATATGGATATATAATACTCAAATATTGACAACGATTTATTTAAATTTCAGAAAGAAAATCAAGTAATTCAGCAACACATTCAAGAAACATATTGTCATAATGGCAATTTAATGAAGGATTTGCAGACAAACCGCAATAAATAATATAAAAGTTTATATTTTTAATACCATTGTTCCATTTTCGAACACTAAACAATTAAACGTAATTATTTTAAAAGTGTCTTTCGCTTAAATTGGTATGAAGAGAACTTAAGGAAATACCTGTGATAATTGCTAGAAAAATAGACAATTTTGAAAATATCCCGCACATGATTTATTTCCGTTCACTCAGTATATCTAAAGTTTAACATAAAAATCCAGGGCTTAATAATATCGCATTTATTGTTTATTGTTACAGGATGATACTTGAACCTATTATTACAATTGATACATGGCACAATAGACCACAATAATAGCAGTCTTATTAAACTAGGGTTCTACTCAATACAAGACATGACTTCATATTGATCGCAAAACGTCCTAAAACAAAAGGCACCGATCCTATTCTTTACAACGACGATAATATGCGACTTGAATGATAAAGAACAATATAAACATTTTGAAATGTAAAATTGCGGTTTATGTTCAAAAAGATAATTAGGCTTAAAGAAATGCATTATGCTATCATCCCCTATTATAGTGCTAATTGTTTTTTTTCTTAAAACATG
Source organism: Mya arenaria (assembly GCF_026914265.1). Classification (NCBI taxonomy): domain Eukaryota; kingdom Metazoa; phylum Mollusca; class Bivalvia; order Myida; family Myidae; genus Mya; species Mya arenaria. The sequence goes on from NC_069131.1 coordinate 56,164,202, forward strand.
TCTGTCATAGCTTATGACAACTGGCGTGAAATAGTCCTCTTTTGCTGTGTTTAAAGAAACTCAGAACCGCGGATACATTTACCTTTATTGTAAAGCCTTCGTCAGAATTGTATTTTCTAAATTATCAGCAAACAAAAACCGTACTGAGGGGAACCCAGTATGTGAAAATACATGACAACGAGGCAGAAAAAGCATACCCGCGTATGTAGAAGTTAAAATACCTGCAAGCCCATTGCATCTGGCTGTTTTGAGAGTGTAACAGTTTCCATGAACATTTTGCATTTTGAATGTAGGTTCGTCGGATTAACCAGACGTTTCTTCCTCAAAGTAAATAACATGTTATAAATCGATCGCAAATATTTTCCAAATTCAAAATGACTATTTTTTGTTACAATCTCTCACATTTCGGTAGAGCAATATTTTAAAGCATTTTTCACAAAGAACTTGGAAACATATTGGAACATGGCTCTCTTTTATTATTTATCATATTAACTTGATTTGCTTTGTTTTCCAAATTTGAATCAAATGTGTGTATTTAAGTTCAAAATATACCTTAATCATCCGGAAAGCAATAAAACAACAACATCAATTGCATGAGCAGCATATTGGAATACAATATTTTTACGAAGAAAGAATGCATTTTCTGATGAGATTTAACTGTTTAACAATTGACAATAAGTTACCAAATGCATCTACGCATGTGTACACAGTTGGCATTGTTATGATATTCACGATGAATTTAAAGAATTTAATTTTTAAGATTTGATAGTATACGTTTTTCAAATTAAAACGTATATAGAAAAGCAAAAAATGATATTCGTTCCACAGTAAGCTAACACAGGGGTTCGTTACAAAAGGTGTCATCAGTTATTTCAGAGAGCATACTATCTTGCCAACCAAGATATCTTGTCAGATAAAGCGATGTCATTTACCTACTGAGAAACTGACCAGAATTTCTTAAATCTATTTTGCTCTGACGTTTTCTAAAATAATTCGGCAAACATTACACAAGTTAAACCTGGGTGACTTGGAAAGGTAGGTTGAACTGTACCTATGAATACATATGGAAAAATAACTACGAAAACACATTTAAATGCCGAGAGTTTTATTTGTCACTCTCAATGTGAATTGGATTTTTTTTTTGTTATTTTAGACTGAACTATTGTTGCAATGTTTTGACGTCAATCTTGTATGACAGTAATTGCAGATATTTTCTTTTGCAAATGTTACTGCTCCAAATAAACTCAAATTATTACAATGAATCACTTGTTTTAGGGAAGTGGGCACTATTAATATTTTTCAGATTTAGGCCGATCCGAATTGAATCGTGTGAATTTGTAGGAAAAATGAAAGACGAATGTAGGCAAAATTGCAAAGCCTGTGACACTTTATAACGGTCAAAGTATTAGCATTGTCAAATGAACAAGACGACATATATTTTGGATTGGTTGACTTCAAATGCATTGAGTGTTTTGTATATATTCTATTTACAGTTTATCTTATTCAGCATGAAGAAAATCATTTGCTTGTAGCCAGATTAAATGAACTTAATTGCCTCAATGGTTGCTTCATACCTAAGCAAGTCGCGGAAGAGGAAGGTACCGTCACAAAAGCCAAATGATTAATATGACACCGATACATTCGCTATAAATTATGGATCCAATATGTTTTAATAATAAACCTGTTAAAGAACACATTTTCTGTTTAATAACTTCTATTTACTTCATTTTAAGAAAATTTACAGACGCATTTAATCATTTGCTCAATGCCTATTTATTTTACTCTTTTATAAATCATACCGACACTAAATATATGTGTTATTATACATTTGTGTAAAAATTGACGTAGAAAACGCATTGTTGTATATTTCACCACATAATGCACTTCACGTTCTTTACTGACGACATGCTTTATATGAATTTTAGTTCAATTTTGACATTAAATGGTTTTTCTTAAACAACAGTGTTTAAGAATTAAAATAAAGACATACTTTTCGTTTATTCATTCAGTAACACTTTATGGAAATGCCCTAAAATGGTTTCCGTACTTTTTAAACCGCATAACACCATACTTCCCATTTATAATTCAGGCACATATCATGTCAAAAAGTAGTTCGGACTATACCTAGTTTCGATTTGCGGTTATTAAGTATGTAGGCCTGTTTGTTCTTCGTTGCATAACTTCTCTGCAGCCTCCATTGCACAATCAATATTTCTAAAATAAAATACCTTACTCTTAACTGCTCGATTGAAATTACTACGCGATCTACTTGCAGCGCAGATAAATGTAAAAATAAGTTTTCTAGATTTCAAGCCTTAAATTGGCCAGAAGGATGTTGAAAGCAAACAACCACATGGTAATTACGAACAGGTCGTTCAAAATTTGAAGTCGTGTCCTGGCTAAAGATCACTCATTAAGACTAATAACGATATTCATCAATCTCTTGTTTCAGGCAACTTGTTAATAACATTTCCGTTTGTAACAATAAATTTCACGTGCGCCGGAAAATTAACCACTTACAGCTTTAATGTTGGTTTATTAAGTGACAGTCACACCGAGTGATCGTTTTGGTTATAATGAGTTTTAACGGAGGTAATGATTTCATGTTTAACGTATAGCTTTAATTAACTAACACGTTAAAATATAAGCCACGTAAAATTCTGTAACAAAATGTTCCATCAACGATACAATGTGAGAAAAAAATATTTATACATATAAAAAACACACCTAGTAATATTCATTCATCCCACACGCCAAAATTATTTGATCCGAATTGTATTCACTTGAAGTGATGCCAGCATTATTTATTCGATTTTCTTTTGAAAAGAAACGCATTTTTTATGAAAAGTTGCCCTTCAAAGAAATGTCTATATAGGCATTGGCTGATCAATGTTAGATCAAAAACCGAATCATCTTTCGCCTGACGTATTCATGTAAAATGAGCTTTGGCATTGTTAAATTGACATTCACCGACATCATTCGGAATTAATAAAAAAATACCTCTTAATGATGGATTGTTTACCTTAAGCAGGTTTAAATCAATTAATTAATTAATTATATCAATATCAATGTTTTAGATTGATGTCAAAGTCTATTTACATTAGATCATATTACATGTCTTTAAACCAATGCGAAATAGTTCATGCATTTGTTTCATCCAAATAAATCGAGGATGTGTTATAACCAGTAGACTGTAAGTAATCTCCTACAATAACAAGCACGTTCGTTGTCAAGAAAATGCAGAACAAACTAAAACAAACTCGTTTAAACCGATAATGGCCGTCATCCAGCTATCTTGAATGCGATGTTACATTACGAAATACAACTCATATTGTTTAGACACAGTGGTAAAAAGAAATCCTTGTTATCATTTTCTAGAGAGTATATGCCGACAGAAATGTGTACGCGGACTCTAATAACACCTTCAAGGGTCGTATAAAAGAAAATAAAAGCAAAACATGCAGATATTACGTAACATATAGACTATAATCATTATTCCTCTGAAGTTTTAACAACTTGCTCCAGAATTTATAGTGAATTGTCGCGAATGAACTTTGAAATCAATACATCAAAGACCGATATTCGGGAAAAATAACATGAACATGTCTTCTACCCATAAGGAAGAATAATTAGTTGTTGTAATAACACATTATACCTTAACTTCTATCCTTTGCACATTCGTGTCTGGTCATAAATGTGCAACAAAATATTGCTTTCCAAATTCAAATCGTTAAACGGGCATTTAGATGCTTATTATAATACTAGTTCATATTCAAACAAGCATCTCTCGTGTCAATTTCAACGCAACAGTGTGACTTCTTTGATACCGATTAGGTGGTTATTTTCCCGACGTAATATTTATATGTTTTCATGTATTACTTATACAATTTATTACATGAACAGAGCAAATGTTAATAAACAAATCCCACACATTCATGTAAAGATCTCTTATACCTGTTTAAAACACCCAATTAAGGCATAACATTTCATAAGTAATTTGTTATAACTGTTTGCATGATATCATACAGTGATAGCACAGTGATATAGATGTTTTCCCATGTACTACAAAGAACAGAAATTCGGCGGCAGTCCGATATGTTATGTTGTGGATGCCATCGTTATTACACAGGCACTATATTTGTGCTAAATGATTCCATCCATTCAATGATGGAGTAAATTCGACCAAACCATTTCCATATGGCTTTTTAATTTATCCTTAAACCACACAGGCACGCCATAATGCATGTCGCGGACAGACCCTAAACACTTTAACATGAAAAAAGATTTAATCATATTGTTAAAACTGATTTGATCTCTTGTAAAAAGTTCATTTAACGTTCTATGACGTAAATCAAGGAATATAGTGACAGTGAAATTGTTAAAAAATTGATTCAATAAATGATGCTTAATTAAAAGGTGGTTGGTGTGATACATATTAAATATTGGGCACAGGAAGCAATATCAGGTTCGAGCCTTGTACCCTTTGTCCGAATATCCTATTCGGGTCAGGTACAATACCCCAAAATATTTGTTTACAACATATCTTGCTAATTTGTTTAAAAGTCCGTGAGGACAGTTTCAACAGCTCTATAAAATAGTTCGATAAAGTCTTTGTTTTTTCGTATAAGTCTGTTTTTACTTTAAAGAAGAGAAACAGAAATCTACTTGTATATTTCCCGATAGCTTCACACTCATTTCGATGATTGATTGCTATCTCATTTAGCCACAGAAATCCGAATCTCGGCTTCAGATAGCAATATAAACTGAATGGAATTTAGCATCAGTTATACTTATCGACACATTAAGGAAATTTGGTGTTTTTTATCGAAAGCTGATCGAGGATAGGAAGTCGCAGAACTCAAGTTTTCCGGGAAACACAATTTTTGAATGTTACGGATATGTCACCTGTATTTTGATGGCGTGAGTTTGTGTTTGAGTGCCTACCGCCTAAAGCATGTGTGAGCGTCATTGTTTTTCGTTGTTTTGTTTTAGAGTTTGTTAATTCCAATTTTTTTTTTTTTAATTCTTTTAGTTTCCATCATTTTCAATCCTAAAGATGAGTCAAAACAATTATTGGGAATATTCTAAAACCTTTTAATTGCACTTTGAAGTTTTTTGCAGATAAATTGGGCAATGAAGAACGTTATTAGTTGTGGCAATTTAAACGGTCCATTTACTATCAAAAAATCTCTGTTAGCTTTCATGTGTACTTTAGCGATATAATCAACCGTTTAAAATTTAGATATTTTGCAATGAGGAAAATGAAAACAAATATTTCACAAATAAAGGTACAACATTATCCAATAGAAATTACATTTAGGTGACACGTTACGAATGATTAGTTTTTAAAACAAAAACTGACACAGCAATGTTTAAATCAACAAAACAGAATAATTATTTTTTCGTTGGAATGAATAAGAAAGAAAAAAGTCCAGTAATCAATTTTCTCAAATTCACGTTATGTTAAGAAAATGGCCAGTATATTTACTTGAAACAAGATAACTACAACAAATTTTGAAAAAAAAACAGAGATAACAAAAACCTAACACATTAACATGTAAAAATCTGCTTAAAGGCATCTATTCTAAACAAAGGCAAATTAAATGTTTTAAAGCCCTTCAACCTTGATCACACTCTGGTTTACAATAACGCATATCTCAAGATAATATTCAATGTGGAATTTCTGGTTTTGGTTTTATACATACTATATTATATGTGTTTTAGGGGAGAAACCCAAGTTGAGATGCGAAAGTCAAGGACATTCCTCAAACTCATATCATTCAGGAATATAGTATCTTATTAAAAAAACAACATTTTCCCTTGATAAGGTTATAGCAACAGTGGCAGTGTCTCGTAAACATTAGTGTTTTTCAGTCGTTTACAGTCAATCAGGGGCGAAAAACAACAGGTTGAGATCCTTATTTGTGAAGAATCGTTACTCATTGGTAAAGGCGACTCTTCATGTATTATAAATATACTTTAACTGCGCATGTCCTTATAGCCAGGCCTATTGCTTGCAAATGCAAAGTCGCAACTCCAGTGTCAACGCTATCGCATTATCGCGCCATCCAGTTTTGACATGTTCTTTTGACAGGCACAAAGATTAATTGTAAAGAATTATTTTCTTGAAAAAGAAACAAAGGTCGATACACTGCGCTTTCACTAGGTAACTTGTTCACGAAGAAATTACTGAATACACTCTAACCTATACATAACTGCCGGTAACTAAACACACACACGCACGCACGCACGCACGCACGCACGCACGCACGCACGCACGCACACACACAGACACACGCACACGCACACACACACACACACACACACACACACAAACTTACACACGCACAAAGACGAACTGACGCAGACCAATCTTTGATAACTAACGTAAGGTCGCTACAGATCACATTTAACAAAGTGAAAATATAGTGTCGAACAATGGTTTTCAGCTCGTCGTCTGTTTCCTTTCGCTGTTGAACAGTAAATTGCATGATTGCCCTAAATACCTGTCAAGTTAACCACTCACAGGTGTTTGCTGATTTCACAATTATGTTAAAGGATGTGAAGGTCATTCCGAGTACTCATTTGATTGAGTGTTTTTTTCTGGTCTAGTAGAAAAAGCGTCCGCAGTTTTTTCTTTTATCTATCATACTCTAAAAAGATAAATAATTAAGCCTTTGAATGAACAATAGGACATATTGACTTCGTAGTTTTAAATGAAAGACTCTCACATAATATAGTAGTAACAAATCCGTATTTTTATTTAAATACTACGGATATCCTGTTCATATTATGCAGTTAAACTACAACATTGGTCATAACCTATTGTATAAACAGAGGCAGGCAACTAATGTTTACGTTTAAGGATGTGAGACGTCATTCATCGTTGTTACATAACCACTGTTCTGCGGCTTATTGATTCCGCATTCCAATTAAGGAATGATTACTCATTCACCATCGAATGCATAAAATAAATTATGCGCGCACAAAAATGGTCTTAGTAAGTTTCATGAAACTAAGTTTCCACGACTTTCACAGGCATTTTGTGAGATGTGTGCATGAGTGTACTAAAATAAGGACATAAACATTATTTTTTGATGACTTTCGAACTCACAACCCTTAATCCGTATGAATTGAAGGCCAGCGCACAACCGCCACGGCTATAACACCTATAACACCTTAATAAAAATTGTGAGCTGCTTTGTTTTAAATAAGCAAACTATCCATTCTGTGGAATGACCCAAATATCTATCAATACAAAAGTACATTTACGGTGCGTTCAATCTAACTACAGTCGCAGTCCCCCTGTTCTTTTAAGTACAGAATAAGTCGTATAACACTTTGTGGAAATGTGACCTGAATTTGGAATTGATCCGTATGTCATACTGAGATTCCCAATTGACTTTGTTTCGATTTGGATAATGATAAATTTGTTTTGTTTAAACACCGATGCTAAAACCAGTAATGGATGGATATGTTATTCACTGGTTTTCCCTATATCGTTTACCCAAGAGTCTATTTACGAAAGAGTAAACTTATTTATTGTATAATCAACATGTGTTCTATTTTGTTCGTATTTCCTTTGGATATCTTGTTAGATTTATACACATAACATACCATAAATACATAATGAATAAATACAACAAACTCACAATTCAAGATACAATACATTTAGATACATTTACAAATACATAAACTAGCTTGAAGACAAAGACGAGATTGACCCGTTTTTGGACAATAATTGCTTTAGAGCAAATCATTTGTGTAAAATCTTAGCTCAGTCGGCCACAACATGTTCAATCAATGTGATTGTGATCAGCGATAGCCTGTCGTTATTAACTTGGTATGTATCACTTGCTATGACACTAAATTGTATAGGTCCACGCGGTCTTTACAGGAGGAAGTATTATCTAACCTTAATCGAAATTTGTGATAATGTTTATGGGCAAAATATGTATACTGATTTTTCTAAACAGGAACATCGCAAATAAGCTCATATAGGGCACTTTATGTTCAAAACGTGACCAATACCTTTATCAAGCTTTAGTATTTATTCTATGTCCTGTTTCTACACAGTTTTACAATGATTAATGTGTTACTCGTTTTCTTTCACATGGTTAACCTAATAATAAAAAAGGAAACTACAAGGAAAGGCCAAATAGTTTTAAAGGAAAATAAGCAAATGAACATATTGAGATCTCTATGCAACCCACACGAACTGAACAAAAAACATACCACACTAACATCAATATAGCGTTATCAACATGTTGGGAAAACGCCATGGCACAGTAAGTGAAATAATTTGTTTTGATAAAGCAACCATTGTTAAATAAAACTTCCTTACATATGGAACAAAACTATTGATATCTTTTCATAATGAAACGCTAGAATGCCAGCATGTTTTTGTCCAATTTGTATTGTTTTAAATTATTGCCAGAATTTCTTGGTCGATTTTTTTCCGCAAAGAATACAATTTAATGTTAGGAAACCTCATAAAAGCATAAAGTTGAAACAAAGGCAGATGTTTGCTTAAATATAGAATTATCTTTCGTAATTACTTAAAACGGGCCATGACGTTTTTCGGAAAAAAACCTGTTGACATAAAAACAAGTGTTATCTTAATGTGCAGCTAAATATCCCCTTGTCACGCAAAAACGAAAGGAGTAACAATCTTAGCTCTAAAGGTGTTATTTTGATATGTGATTACTCCATTGTGATGTATTTATGATAACGAGTGACAATTATTTACTCTAGTTTAATGAACAATTTACTGCTGATAGATAATGTCAAACTATGGCATGTTTTATTTTCGCACCTAATTATGACCACAAACATGAACTATTGAAATAGATCCCAATACACGAGTCATACACAAATAAACAGATACACATTTCAGTAATATAATATACATTATTAATGGCTTACATACACATATATACAGATACACATAGCATGTACGGTGATACAATATCAATTGCTTCCACGATTGTAATCTCATTTGATAACTTTGATATATATATATACAGAGTCATAACGCCAACCTAAGTGATAACAGTTTGAAGCGTGAAGTTATACCTATTTAAATCAATTTAAAGTGACTCTCTGAATCAAAATCAATACATACGCTTGTGTAAAAAAATCATTGAGTGATATGCCTAAGACTTTTATTTTACGATTGCGTCTAACAGAAATGCAATCTTAACATTCTTCAAGTTTAGGTTTTAGTCTTGAACAACATTTATTTTGAAAGAGTGATAAAATATGTCCGCGTAATTGAGTTTCAGACTCAAAACTGTTTTGCTTCGGTTTAATGTGTCTATGTTCGAAGGGAAGTCTTAAAAGCTTGAATTACGATCTAAAAAGAGATGATTTATGTCAGTATTAATATGTTTATACGTTGTTGACACCGACAACGACAACGCAGCCTATAGGGTTAAGACGTTTATTGTATAACATCGACTTTTTTTTTGCTGTTTTTGCTTTGAACAAAATTAGAAGAACTAACTAGAGAAACATACGAACAAGTAAAAGAACAAGAGTTAAAATCTTTGTCGTTCAATATAAGAACATCCTAAAAGGCGAAGGTTCACTATTTATTCGAAACATTATTTTTTTGAAAAGTGGCTGTCAAGGCTAAGATGATCAGTTCGAGCTGTTTACCTTTGACAAAAGTCATGTTGTGAGTCACCTGAAACTTAAAAAAAGTCTAGTTGTTAGTCATGTCCAACAACTTCAAACCCAAAGTATCTACCAATTTTCGGGGTAAAACGATTGTTGTCCGTGAATGTGCAATAATTGCTGACGTAGTCTAAAATTAGCCAAAATTCACAATATAATGACAAATGGCTACACCAAACTGTTTTGCACATTAATGGTTGACGACGTTGGTTTTTTTTGTCGATTCATGTGAAATGTCTTAGAGGTTTAAGTTTTATATATTAACGACCCTTTAACGAATGTTACGAACTATTTGAATTAAATCATGCTACTGTTCTATAGCCAGGACGCTGTTTTTGTTTCAAAGGCGTGTGACAACCGGGACGTTATCAGTAATATGTACAATGACAAGCATGTTTTTATCATAAAGATGAAGCCCATACTGCTTAATCGAAAAATATGGCCAATAACCAGCTTAATGCGATTGGAAAAAATATACTCATGATAGCTCTGTGCAAATGTATAAAGAATTCAGTGTTATTATGTTCTGGAAAGCATATAGAAACAGGATTTTATATGAGCACTTTATGTCAAACTCCCTGAAAAAAGAACTCGAGCAGAACCAAACGACCTACCTTCCGACCAACCAACAATCCGACCGACCAATCGACCGACAGACAAACATAGACGGAGAGCATAACTCAACAGGTATTCTGTCATGTAGGAAGTATATATAATTTTTGTGATAACAAACTACATTTAACGTTGATAAAGACTAAAAAACCAATCATCGTACATGTTTATTTGTTATCTTGCAAGTGCGTGTCTGGTTGTAAATGTGCGTGAAAATATTGCATTCTAAATTGAAATCATTGAACAAACAATAAACAGCGCAAAAATAATCGGATAAGCATCTCTGGTTTCTCAAAGTCCACGCAATAATGCAATCATTGTTATTATGATGGAGTTTTTATTGTCACTCATGTATCGAGACGTGATGTTTCTATTCCGATGTAACAAACTCGTAATGATAAAACAACAAATCGTGGCTTTATTTATTTTCAATACGTAAAATAAGCAATCGGTATTAAACGAATTGCAAAAACTAACAAACTTATTTATATCCTGTATTTTTTTGAATCTTCTTTCGAGCATTAAATGACATCATGCTATACTCAACAATACAGTTTTACATATAGCACTCGCAGATAGAAAACGACTGCTACGACATTCAACAAAAATAATGTCGACAAGTCCTTTTTTGAAGGGATACTTTTCATTTACAACAAGTTTCCAATTCAACAATGAATGATTATATAATGGACTATTTCATTAAGCATGCTAAAATGACAGGATTCACGTCACGGTGAAGTGTTTACCTGTCAGTTAACGTGATGTAACTCATCTGATGAATACTTATATGATGTGCGTGTATTGGGGGATAATTTGTATATATCTAAGGATGATCGATAGAGAAAGAATGCATGATGTGGAAATAAAATAAACAAAATTGGATAACTAAAAATAAAAACGTTGCCCAGTGTCCGTTTTAAACCCGTCCATCAGTAAAAAGTAGACAATAACAGATAAGCTAGCGTTCTTGACGATAAAATGTTTTTCGAAGAACGATGGTTTTGTCGCAATACCTTGGGATTCGTTAGTGATGTCTTATCTGTCTATGAATTCATCACCACTGGGTTGCTGAATGCCTTGTAAACTAAATTGATACGTTCTTATTTTATTACAGATATTCCGTTATGTCAGAGACGAAGACGAATATCACTGTACTTAAATGAATACAATCAAAATCCTGTTAGTAAGATGATGTTTACCAAAGACATTGTTTGCGGTATCCTGACAGATTGGAATTTTATGGCATCCGATGCAAATCTTGTTATTGCCACCAAATCTCTTCTCTAGTCGTTTTGTTCTCATTTTAAGCCTCCTGATCCCATCGGCACGGTATCACTGCCAGGAGATGAATATGACAATGTAACAAGTGGACTATAAGACTCTAGGATGAAAGAGGCCTTGAACTGTGCGTGTTTTCGAAAGAAGGGATGACATGGTGCCGTTACAAAAACTTATAGATAGATAGTTTATTCAATATAAGCTTACAGCCCATGAGCATGAGCATATACGTCGACATTGAATATTCGTCTTAAACGTGTTTTTTAAGTAAAGGCAAATATGAGTCATTCTAACATAAAATTATATTGGTCTTATTAACATGATGCAGAAATAAATGTTTACCCTAAAGTATTCTATGTAATTCGTACAAATCGGATACATATTGTTGTACTTGGAGCTCGGTCTTACACAGCCCATACAAGATTAGTCAATATAAAAATAGAGACCTTTTGTTGCTGTCCTTATGTAGTTAAAGCTGACTGAAAAACATTTTCTACGAAAAACACTTTCGCAACGTTATCAATCATCGAATAAAATCGTTTTTTTTTATATTTACTAATTGACAGGTATTGAACTCAAGTTACGACGCATCATGACGTGTAAAAAATGCGCATGCGATGGTGAATGAAATGTTTACACATGCGTGTTCAACGTCATATTGTACAGCAATGTAGACCTTAAGGTAGGCATGAAATAATATAATCCATGTGTTCCGGATCAGATCGAAAGGTCGGTCCCTCGGACACCCTGAATGTCCGGTGAGTAGACAAGCAAAGTTACCGTCTTAGGCTACATGTCAGTATATATTTAATTAATTTGCATAAATGAAACACTTAAAATATGTCGAGTAACAGATATGTCAAATGTTAAACATTTTTTATAAGAATACTTAAATGAAGGCAAATATAATTAGATGGTTGTTACACATTCTTTACGCGAAAGAGAAACATTGTAGGTAAACAAACATATGTTTATTCATCACTTTTTTAATCAAATATGCTATTATTATAACACTAGATGTATTAACAGTCAATCAATCCGAAATATGTGTCCTGTTGTTCAGTAGGCAATGCTATTGATGTATCAGTCATAAAGTTTCACAGGGGATGGGGCGTTGCGTACATTTTGTCGTCCTCTCGGTCATTTTATACTGTTTGAATTTGGAGCAATATTCCTTCAAAAATAAAATATCTGCAATAACTGTCAAATAAAAATGGCACTTAAAACTTTAAGACAATCTGTCCAGTGTACAAAAAAGAAAAGTACCCTATTAACATTGAAAGCAACCTAGATAATGTCCGGGAGTGTAAAACTGTTTTGTCATAACTTGTTTCCATATTTATGCATTATGAATATTGGAATGTATTATCTACAGTGTTCTCTGCCGTATCAAGTCATCAAGTTACCCATTTGTGCTGTTTGACAAATGGTAAGTGCAAACGTCAAGGCAAATTGAATTTGAAGAAGATAAGACTTTCTCAAAAGATCTCGTCATTTAAAGCAGTTAAATGGCATCGCCTAATTTGACAAGAATCTCTTTGTAGACCACAAAGTCTACACTCTAATATGTTTGGTGAGACCTTTCGTTTATCAGAAACCCTACATATGCTCGTGTGCTACACTTGACAGCCATTCGTACACTGACAAACGAATATAGTACTTGGCATGTCTTTACTTGTTTGTATTTATAAATGTATTCTTTCAAACTTTACGATTGATTAAACATTTTGCTAGTCTCTGTGTTTGATTGAATGTGTCTTTGCAATCATGTGAATAGTATGTCTTTCGCACAAAGTAGTATGAGAAACAAAAAAGAAAACAGTGTAACGTTTTTGTTAATTTAAGCAAACAGAATACTCGACCGAAAAACTCAAAGCAAGTTAGCTTTACAGTGTAATATCATTTCATGTATTGGTTTGGAAATACTCAAAACAGTTCATGAAATAATTCTTTTTTTTCAAATTAAAATTAGGTGAGGTTTCTCTTTATTGATCTGTAAAACATATATTTATCGAGTTACAATTATAACTTACAGTAGTGTCAACAACAGTAGCACACCATCAATTTCATTTTTCATCCATTTAAGACAATGGTATGTTTCGCTATCGAAACCAGATCGATGATGGGACACCCAAAAACTTTTGATTTTCCCACCGTTTCCCGGCGAAACCCAACATATATTAATAAATGTAGTTACTCGTATATGTCTACGTTGTCTATTGACGATGTGAATTGTCGTTGAGATTCAAATAGGCCGATATCGTGTATCACTAAACAGCTCTTTCTCCATGTATTTCTTTCAATTAAGCTTATCCATAAAATTTAATTTCAAAAGACCATATTCAAATTTCTTTTTAATATTTATTTCCGTTTCCAATATATGCCCATTATGTAACTCTATCGACGAGTCAAAATAACATTTATAATACTGAAGACATTTAATTTCAGGTCTCAGGCTTTTTGCAAAAAGAATAGCACAGAATATCATAATTGGTCCTTTCTCTCATAAGGCATGTTTTTGAGTTTAAGGAGTTTGAAGCTGTTTCCATCCATTTAACCGGTTTAGTTACGGCTTATATTCATGCAAACCTCTGTTAGCTTTCATGTGTGTTTTAGCAACATAAACAATCGATTTTAACATTGAATAGATTTCAATGAGAGGGATGTTCACAAATAAAACGTACAATGCACGAACAGAACCTGTATCAAGATAACCGTTGTACGAGTATAGAACTCGAACAAACTTACAAAGTTAATCAACTTGACAAAACATACATTTCCTACGTGTTTATTTAATTGAAACTAAAAAACAACATTCTTAAGAAAATGTCAAACCGGAGATCACTAGATCCACCAACTTATAACAAAGGCATGTTTAATGTTCGAAATGCTCATCTACCTAGAGTATCATCTGGTTTACAATTACGCAAAATATAAATCAAGTATTCGTTGTAGAAATTCTGGATTTGATTTAGACAAACCCCTATGTTTGTGAAATAAATGGTAAGTAACAGTTAAGATACAAAATAAATAAAAATGTATTTTTAAACCGTCAAATGGCAAAGTTCATAAACAAACATGCCTAAATGAAGTATCGCGTGAAAAACATGTACTGTTAGCTCAAAATACATAAACAATGTGTCATTATTTCTAAGTACAGAAATGGCCAAGTGATGTTATTCTCTCGGAACTCTTGACCTGAATGTGAAATTTATCAGCCTGTCACAATGGCATTCCAAATTGACAGGTTTCCGATTTGGATTATGATTAATTTGTTTAGTCTTTAGGTTTTATCCTTAATCATTGCTATATCTTCTAATAGATGGATATGTTATTCATAGCATTCCTTTATCGCCTCCTCGTAAGTCTTTTTAGAAAAGCTGCGAACACATTTTTGAATAGCCTTTGAGTGTTTCAAATTAATTATAGTAATTATTTTAAACTCATTTTATAAATAGAACGACATGACCGTAACCGGACATAGTTTATCATATTACGTGATAATAATGCCGGTATAATTTAATCACTTTAGTCAAATCATTTTTAATCGTAAAATCGAAATGCTTTTAACAACAATACGTTTAACGTATCATGATTTAACACTTTCCAGCATGTTGAATCAAGTATTTCGTGGTCTGATAACATAATATAAAAACTAACAAGACAAACTATTTTCAATAGATACTAATTCATTCGCGGTTATTTGCCACCCGAACATATCCGAATATGTTGCGTCCATCGGGAAATATTCGCGTATTCAAACCATACTACAATTCAGTGGAGTTGCAATGAATTCATACGATAAAATCAGTTATTTCATACGGTGTACACAGGTGATTAAAACGAAACTCACGATAATAAAGTTGTTCTTAATTTAAACTAAATGTCGCTTTTCATAATGCAGATCATTCGTAGCTTAATTAATACTTTACGCTTCTATTAATAGCACATTTTTTTAGTCCAGCATGTATTTAAACCCAAACAAAGGTTTGAAGACAAGATAATGCATGATCAATACATTGAGAAAAATATATATCTTAACTTTTTAACGAAAAACACAAACGATAGGAATTTGTATCAAAACAAATCCAGATATTCTACAATAATATTTACTTGATATGTTTAGTAACCGTAACCTAGAATATGATGAAGGTTGAAGGGCTTTATTTTTTAAATATGCCTTTGTTTTGATAGAATTTATAACTCTGTTCTTACAATTTTCGCAAAATAATTTGTTGTTTTCTACTTTCAGTTAAAAAGACATGCCATTTTTTTCACATTATATTAATTCGAGGATTTTTTTATCGGTTTTTATCTTATTAATTCATTTGAACATTAACTAATGGACCTGACTAGTTGATTTAAACACCGCTGTGTCAGTTCTTGTTTAAAACCGTTTATTTGAACCGTGTAACATTAATGCCGGTTTCGTTGGAACATTCTTTACCTTTGTGAATTATTTGGAATCATCTTTCTCATTGCGAATTGTTTTAATCGGTTGATTATGTTGCCTTAGTACCTGAACAGGTGAAAATTATCAGGAATTTGTACGCATCTGAATAGTAAATTGACCGTTTCAAATGATTCAAAAGCGTTCATTTTATTAAACCCAACCACATGCTTTATGAGATTTTACTAGTTTTGATTTTCTTCGCTCAATCGGCAGAAATTAGGGAAATGCATTTAAGAGATTTAAGAATATTTCCAATGATTGTTTAGACTCATCAATTGAATTGGAAAGTCATGGAAAATGTAAATAAATTATGAGAAAATACAGTGGAATTAATAGGGACAAGCCTTCTAGCAAAAACATAAATAACGATGGTGCTCTTGCGATACAGACAATTTAGGCCTAGTAGACACTCGAGAACAGACTCAGGCCGCCAAAGTACAACAGAGACCTTTACGTAAGACTACTTTTATTAATCAATGTAGGGTTGACCCCGGGAAGCGAGAGTGAAACATGAGGTCCGGGGTTTCCCATCCGCGATCAGCATTCGATTACGACACCATATTTTCTAAAACTGTTGAAAAATGTAATTGATGGTATTTAACTCCAACCAATGTAATTTGCTTTCTAAAGTAGAAATGCGGTCTTCTGTGGCTAAATGATAAACCAATCCCTCATCGAAATGAGTTGGAAGTTATTAGGATATTTATTGATGCATTTTTGTTTTTTTCTTCTAGCTTAAAAGCAAAAAACAACAACATATCCACAATAGCAAAGAAACTCTCGAAGGTTTTCATAGATTTGTGAAAATTGTTATTACCGACTAATAAACCTCTAAAAATAATATGGAAACGGATATGGAAAATTTCGGGGTTGGTATGTGACACGAAATGTGTAATACGGTACAAAGGGAGCAAAGCTAGAACATATATTGTTTTCTGTGCCCAATACGTACCATTTGCCATACCGAAAACCTATTAAATCAGCATCATTTATCAAAAGTATCTCACACTTACGTATACTTCTTTATTAATATCTTGAGTCTTATGCCTTTCAATGAACTTCTTACAAAGGGTCAAATAAGTTTAAACGCTATGAGTATTAAGGAAAATACGCCTATATACATGTTATAATGTTTAAGGTTTGCCCCCCGATTATAAGCAGCATTAGAGTGTGCCAGTGCAGTTTAAGGAGGAATTTAGAATATTTATGCGAAAAGCTACAGAAACAAGCTCAGTAGCACAGAGTTTAAACATAAACCCGGTATAAAGGCACTGGATAAACGCCAAAGACATAGAACATAAAATCACAAACAAGAAACATGGAAGAACAGCACAAAACTCCACAAGCAGCAGAGTGCATAAATACTATATATATATATATAAAAATAGGTATGTTTATGAAGGATTGTTAGGTACCGCCTTGGAAAAAAATAAAAAAAAATTTACAGTAAAATGTAAATTTACATTGGAAGCCCAATGAATAGGGGTTTGTGGATTTACCTTTATCATTGAATGAGGCATAACGCCCGAAAGAATTATCTAGCCTCAAAATATATACGGCACTACTTTACCAAAAAAAGGTAAAAGTAGTGGATTACCCCTGTAAAAGTATGGCGCATCCCCTTGATTCGGTTGCATTAATTGAACCATAGGAAGGCTCAGATCCTCGACTTAGTATAGAAGAGCTGCTTTTTTACATATTAGAATACTAGATATATGGGGTTTATAAATAGTATCAGGCAAGCAGTTACGACAAATGTGCTGTAAGATCTTGTACGTCCATTGGGTAAATTAAATAGGTGAAAGAAATCCGTAGCACTGTATAGCCGGGTGTGTTAACACTATATTTTGCATAAATCGCTCACTCAACAAACCATTTAAAAACATTGGTTAATTTGATAGGTGCTTACTGTCCAATAGCGTACTTGTACTGACCACGTGCTGGAAAAAACAACAGCATTGACGAAAACCTTGTTATCTGCAGCCACCTTAGACAAAACATTGAACATTTATTTGCGCCGCTTCATATCTAATTGCATGTGTTCAGTTACCAGCAAGATATACCAGTTTCACCAAAATCGTATGGGATCTCCAAGAACAAAAATAGCATTATCGCCAATGGCATGAAACAATGTCTAGCTTATCGGTGCATCGGATATCTTTAAGAAGATCACATTCAGTTTAGGCCGGGTTTTCACTATAGTTTCCATTATATGAAGAATTTTGAAAAAAAACCCATCTTTTTTGATTATTGTGTGTTATTGCAGTTTTCCATAGAACACTAAGGACTCGTTTATATTGTAAATTATTCTAAACCTGTAGTACAAATAATAAGGATGTTTTAAGTATATAAGCAATACAACTAGTTTGTTGTTTTTTGCAGCAGGTGTTATATTTGTTTTTGTTTTTAGCATTTCTTTTTAACACGTTATATATGATTTAATGCTGATGTATATGAATACTCATTATCAATAAATACTGGTTAAATTAAAGTATTCAAAATATGATATTAATACTTTGAATGATGCTTCAAAATTGTTCATATTAACGAACTTAAAATGATATATCTTTTTCTAATATTGACACCATATTTGAACACCCACTACTCTAAGGCAAAAATCATTATTATAATTATTTCGTATTGAAACAGGATTATAGTTATTGCTTTTAGAAATTATCCAAGGATTCACTATTAAACAAATTTAAACATGCAACTAATTTCATTAACTAAACGTCAATAACGTTTAAATAATCATTGCTGACATTTACATATCTGAAATAAACAAATGGTTGTTAATTTTGTTAAGGTAAGTTGTTTTCATCGTCGGGATTTGTACACTGACGTTTGAAAAGTAAAGCGAAGATATAATGACAATTTAAGCCGGGCCAAAATTGTTCATAAATGCAAAAAAAGACGGACAACGCACCAATATTATTGTTTCGAATTTTTAGCAAATCCAGCATGACACATGACAAAACCAAAGATAAAAAATAATGGTGGTCAGTGACATTTGATACAAATGTACATTCTAATACTTTCAAATATTTGATATCGAGCGAAATAGTTATACGACTCCTTTCAATTGAATTTAAAATGAACTACAAACCAAAAATAATTGTTTAACATAAAACATAAAATCACAAAATAAATTTTACAGCTTTCGAGATACGGAATGAGGCAAAATAAGCAAATAATGGAAAACGTAGAAGAAAATTAGTTCATAAGGTTTTAAAAAGCCAGAGTTATAAATAAAAGATTTTGCACAAGGAATAAATGATGGAGATGCTGTTCACAGGCAACATATTTTCTGATGTAATCCAAAGTCTCACATTAGGTGTTTTTAAATTGCCATCAATAAAACTGCCAACAAATAAACATTCTACCTTGCATGTGTATTAATACCATACATTTTCAAATCAGACATTTTTTAAAACAGAGATGATATCGTAGATATGGTTTTGAAACGATTTAAAGTACGGATCATTTGATTATTCCACATTATTTGAAAATAATGTTGACCCTCCTAGTAAGGTTAAGGCGCTATACCCATTGGACCAGTTTCATAAATATAGGGCAAGCATCTGTCATAGTGTTTCGGCGCAGACGTTACTTTTGAGGTCTTCTTGGCAATTTGTTTTTGTTCGTAGCTCTAAGAATAGCAGGTTACCTCTGTGACTCATAACATAAGTTACGATTGCGTTAGTTTGACGTGCTTCGAGATACCGAAAGAACAAAAACATAAAATTTTCTTATCTACGACTGAACGAACTCGTAACTTACAGTTGACGAGACACTCACTTTCACTTAACTTCATCAAGGGCAAAAACTGTCATGCAAATAAATTATAGTATGGCTAAACGATTGCGAGTAGGAGGTATAGGAGCGATACTTTAAAGTTGTTGAAATGTTATCGGGTCTTTGAATGAAGAGACACATGAGACAAAAAACACTGGAGTCAGGTGTACATCTCGAAATCATAATTAATTTGTTTTTACTTTAAACACTTGAAAATAGACATTTTGTGAAAACGGTCGCGTGTAATGTCATCTCATCGTGAAGGAAAAATGGCTTGTTTTCTCTAACAACGACAGTAGGATGATGGATGTGTCGGGTGGTCTTCAACTTATTTAGCGTCTGCAAAACTAAGATAATTATATGTTGTCTACCAAAGTTTGGTTATATGTTAGCAACACAATCTATTGATTTGTAATATTAGCCAGCTAGTGTTTCATTTACTGCCGAATATATGGACATACCATGTATTCACCCAAAACGTTTGGATAGAGAATGCGCATCGATTGAAGGCCATTATTCTGATTCGATTCCTTCTGATATTGTTCGTCAACTGTTGACAGACTTGGCTGAATTGAAATGGCAGATGTTTTGAATTGTTCTGGTGTACTACTGAACAATTGTTTGTCAAGAGTTTGGAATATGACGCAAATCCTGTAAAAACATTGCAGTATAAATGCAATATGCAAAAGATGCATGAGAGGTCGACGACGCCAAGCTGGATCCATCAATCAAGTTGCATTGTTTAACATTTTGCAAACGGACAGATTATGTACTCGAGGATGAAACAATTCGCAGTGGAGACATTCGGTTGATGGCTTGATCCGAATATTAAATACACAAGTTAAATTATTAAACAATGATATGAAAATCAGTTTCATTTCTCTGGAGAATTATTTATCTTGACGCTTTGATAAATGATAATTTTAAGAAATGCAGAACAAAGTGCGACTACAAGTAAATAACGTTTGCATTATGACTGATATTGTTCATATTATAGTACAAAAATAGCTAAATTAGGATCAAGGGTTTGAACAAAAATAAAATAATACAAACGAAGTGGGTCTAATCTAGAAAGTACTCCTTAACGATGTACTATTATTCATTTAACTATCTTCATTTGGAAGACTTGTCTCTGAAATAAGAGTTATTGGTGCAATTATTTAACTACTTTCTTTGGAAAAGCTTATCCGAGACAGTATGTTCAAACCAAGAAGCCATTACTAAAAATGAATAAAAAATCAAGTAAATAAGGAGAGTGTATAAATGTTGGATTATAAATAAAACGCATAAGCATTCAGTTCGGCTTTTTGCGCATACGCATTCAATATCAAATAAGATTGAATACTTGGTAGTGCATAAACTACGGTTGATTTTTGATACGCTTTGACGAACAAACAAGTGTCTGAAAAATTGTAAAATTTGTTTCCTTTTTCAACAAAAGAACAACTATATAGTATTCATTTACACAAAAAGTTGCACATCTTTAATCAGCTTTTAATTTCACCTTCTCGGTGATACTTCGTTTATTCACAAATCGTCGAAAAAACATTCGCGCGATTTATTAGAACTTTCAGTTAGAAACTTAACTTATTACAAATCGCCAATTGAAATTTCTTCAAGCACAAGAAAAATAAAGCCCGGATCTATCTAACTACAGATATAACTTGCAAATCATTCTAAAACGTTAACGTCTTATCAACAGTGTTAAGCGATTGGTTCATCAATACAAGATGGTCCTTGTTCAAAAGCATTCTTATATTTGTCATAAGACGCGTCCCAGAAATTCCCCTCACTCAATTGCCAGTTCTGTTTTGCGGTCCAATATACATTTTAGTCCTGAGGCATTTCTTACGATAAAATAGGGTTTTAAATACTGCGTTTTGATCCGGGAGGTTGTATTCGACTCGATTGGATTTTTGCAGATACGGATTTCACGAGGCAAAAATCCACGAGGCGTATTTTTAACATCGCGCAACGATACTGGTTATGACGTGACGTCACAACAGTGGAATACAGCCGCATTGCATTGGAGTGGAATACGGACTACAGTATTTTGCGATACGAATTGCGTGTGGATTTATGATGGGTCAATAATAAAGATAAGTATTATATGGAATACTGCTCCATGCACATATAAGATTCATGACATTCGAATCAGTTCACTTGGAGCTCTTTCATTGGAATAATCAATCGGTTTACCTGTACACTATACACTTAGAACTGTCTTGTGATGTGATATTGACAATACATGATTGCCCATGCATCTTACAAGTCACAATGCATGTTAGTATCCGTTAAGGAAATATTTTGACGGAGTCCAAGGCAGTAAACCAAACTAAAACACTAGCAGGCACCAATAATTGCCACTGGGAGGAACATGTTTTATTGCATAGCTATAACCAGATATTGGCATCCTAAATACATGTACTATATTATTTACGGCAAATATATTGAATACAATAAGACACATTAATCATCCTTATTGTGTTTTCTAGGGCAAAATGAAATGTATATCATACACGCTGCAATGCTCAAGGACATTATATGCGTTACCTAAAACGTTCATATTTTTCTCAAATTAACAATTTATGTACCACTTATTATTTCTGCTAGTTTTAAAAATATATTGTTTGATTGTGTTATCTGGCATATGTTATATGTCAGTGTTGCTGTTGACCGAAAATTAGCAGCCCGGTGAAATATGAACAGTTCAACACTCTGGTTTTAGAACAGTACAATTAACAACGTTAATTGGTCGGTTCTACAACAACAAGTTCTTGAACATGTATTAAGAACAAAAACTAGAGCTTGATGGTCTAAAACTGGCCGTTAAAAGTTAAGGTTTTAACACTCTTGAAGAACCTAAGCCTTTTTGGGATTTTAAGATTCCAAAAATGTATTCTACATTATGTATATCATTGCTTTGTCACAAACGCAAGACGATTAACATACAGTGGATATTTGTACCCAGGTAGGTACTTGGCGGTTATTTCTCGATCAACAGTTCAAGCTCTTAAATACTTCTAGTTCTGAATATAAGTTTTTAAATTACTAGCAGATTTAATAATCAAAATGAAAACATACGGTGTAAGCATATCAAGAAATGGCAACTATAGCGATATTTAAAGTTATGAGGCATATATTGTTCAGAATGTATCTTTATTTAACGACTACCCAACCGTTTATTACGATGGTTTGAATTTGTCTTTTATTGATCAATATTCGTAAAAGTTTCGCTGATACAATATATTCATGACAACTTCTCCCCCTAGCGTAAAGGTAAAAAGACAGACCAATAGGACACAAACACTTACTATGAGAGTCAATATTAAGTTTAATTTACTGCCAAAGTATCTGAACATATTTAACATGTTCAAAAACGATAGGAACGATGGTGTCCCCGACTTCTTTAATATAGCTGATTGGTCAGGTATGAATAAACATGCCAAGTACTACGCTGTCAGAAATGATAACATTATCTGAGTATCTGGCACATATGGCAGTTTTAATGGTAGAAGAGTATTGTAAACCACTCAATATACACTATCATGTCAAGCTTTTATGACACTTTTCCATTGAATCAACAGATACGTAACTTTAAAACAACATGATCTTTCCCATTTAAAACTGTTGCTACTGGATTGATTTGCTTGAGGTCGCTTTTTGTTACGCAATTATTTTTACGTTTTTTTAAACATATTGAAAAGCAAAAGCAATTAATTCCTGTAAGGATGTTTGAAACAATTAAAATCCCCGTTTTAATCCACCCAAAAAAAAAGATAAATAAATACATTTATTTCAACAATTGTCATAAGATTTTCAACTTAATTTCGACTTGGAAAAATGGGAAGCAACAAGACAAACATCACAATTGAGCGTCTTGTGTTTGTTTTGTATTTTTGACAATTTATTTTCACCACCATTTATTCAAACTTACTGGAAATGATACTTTTATGCATTGGACGTCAACGTGTTACTCATTCACTTCTCATCACTATAAATATCCACCATCAAAGACTGCAGCATTCACATACGAACGTATAGAAAACATTGTCGATCTAACCAGTGTTTTGTTTTACATAAATCGTATTATCTTCCACTGAAACCCAAGTGCAAGTGTAGTTTTCGACTGCACTAAAAATACTTTCAAGTATTAACTATAGTTTGTAGAAGCTAGGGAATTCGATAATATCAGAATATCAGACAAGTATTACCTAAGTTAGTTTCATACCAAATAAGGAATTAAAATTTTGAATAAGAACTGCCACTGTGGAATCATTTGTCTGGAAATAAATGGGAAATAAAACGTTGAATTTTGAAGGAACACCTTTGGTCCAATAAACTATCGATTTATATTAATACAGGCACCCAATGCGTCTGATTTCATGCCAAATTATTGGTACGATGTTACTGCATTACCTGATGGTGCCATAACACGATACTTCAATATCAGTATAGACACTAATTATGAGCTAATAATGCTTATTTAAAACAAGCCAGACGGGTTTTATTTAAAGTAGCTTTCTGTAAAATTGCCTTTAACGTTTGTGTCTCCACGACAATATGTTTATTATCTTATTCAAGCAATGAATTTAACTTAGCCGGTAGTGTTTTATCGGAAGCGCATGATTGACCTAAAGCGGGTTGTTATGAGAATGGTCATAAATATAGTTTAAAAAATATATTTGTACTTAAAGTTAAGAATGCAAGCAAGTATGTATTGACACAAATTCATTTTTAAGCGGTCACTCTCAATTCGAACGCATGCGTACTTTAACAAGCGCATGTCGTTGCCACTTGTCTGCGCTCATATCCCCGATAATGACATCAATAACGCAATTCATAACTTATATTTGCACCAATAGTTCAGTTTTTCATTCTAGAATTGTTAAAAAAACTACATTTCATTAAACAAAATCTTAATTATTATTTTTTCACCCATTTTATAAATAGAACTCCATGACCGTAACCGGACATAGTTTAATATCACATTACGTGACAATAATGCCGGAATTATTCAATCACTAACTAAAGTTAAATTATTTTTAAACGTAAAATTGAAATGCTTTTGACAACAATACATTTAACATATCATACATTAACACTTTCAAGAAAGTTGATTTAAAAACGTTTTGTGGTCTGATTACGTAATACACAAATTAACAAGACAAACAATTTTCTTATTAATATGCGATGATTCGCTATCCGAACATATCCGACGATGTTGGGTACATCGGAAAATATTCGCTTTTGCCGAAAGGCAGTTTATTTAAGGAATTGAAGCTGAGGTGTAATTATTCGTTGTGAAAAGGGACAAAACAAGTACCTATTATATTGGTGCGGAACGTAGCATCGTAAAAAAATGTGTTCAGGGATGACCTTATTCTGAAAGATGTTAATTTGCAACTAATATATAGAGGTGAACATCGTTTCGTGCGCATTCAAACTACACTATAATTCAGTAGGAGTTGAATTCTTACGAAACAATAAGTTAACATTTGTAACTACACACTATGTATACAGGTGATCAAAGCGAATCTCAAGATATTAACGCTGATTCCGCTTTTCATAATGCAGATGATTTTTAGGCTCAATAAAACAATTCCGATTATAACCTGCTTTAAAAATTATAGAGGTATGCACAATTATTTTCAGAAGTAATACAAATAGCCCGTAATAGTTGAAAGAAAATACAGATTTATTTTACAAAAGTAACATTCCTTATCATCAATACAAAGAGATGGCATTTAAGTTTAATTGAGTTAAGTTTTGACAATATATTTTGTGTAAATAATAAGCTTCTTGAAACAAAAAGACATTTCTTTTTAGTTAAGCATGTACTTAAACCTACGTTAAGGTTTGAAAACATGTATTTAGAAAAAAGATTCTGCATGATCAATAAATTGTGGAAAATATATATCTTCACTGTTTTTTTTAACCAAAAACACAAACGATAGGAATTTGTATAAAAACAAATCCAGATATTCCACAATAATATTTACTTGATATGTTTAGTAACCGGAAACTAGATTATGATGAAGGTTGTAGGGCTTTTAAATTTTAAATTTGCCTTTGTTTTGATAGAAAATATTACTCCGTTTTTACAAATTTTGCAAAATAGTTTGTTGTTATCAAGTTTAAATTTAAAAGGACATGCCACTTTTTTCACATTACATCAATTCGAGGATTTTGTTTCTATTCATTCGAACGTAGACAAAATGATCTGTCTAGTTGAATTAAACACCGCTCTGTCACTTCTTGTTTTAAAACACTTTATTTGAACCGTGTAACATTAATGCCGGTTTTGTTGGAACATTTTATATCTTTTTTTGTGAATTATTTCTCATTGCGAAATGTTTAATTCGGTTGATTATGTTGCTTAAGTACCTGAACACATGAAAGCTATCAGGGATTTGCACGCATCTAAATAGTAAATTGGCCGTTTCAAATGATTCAAAAGCTTTTATTTTATTAAGCCCACCACATGCAACTAGTTTTTATTTTCCTTCCTCAATTAATCGGCAGAAATTAGAGATATGCATTTAAAAGATCTATAATATTTCCTATGATTGTTTTGACTCATCTATTGAATTGGAAAATCATGGACAATTTCAGAAAAAAATAAGAAGAAAATAAAGTGGAATTTACAGGGACAATTCCTATAACAGAAACAATAAATAACGATGGTGCTGTTGAGATACACACAAGTCAGGCCAAGAAGACACTCAAGGACAGACTAAGGCCGTCAAAATACAACAGTGACTTATACGTTCGACTACATTTATTAATCAATGTTGGGTTTTACCCGGGAAGCGAGAGTGAAGCATGAGTTCCAAGGTTTCCCATCCTCGATCAGGTATCGATAAAAACACCATATTTTCTAAAATTGATAATATATATAATTGATGGTGTTTATATTGCTATCTGAAGACAAAATGCAGTCTTCTGTCGCTAAATGATATAGCAATCCATCAACAAAATAGGTTGGAAGCTATTAGGAAAATTACTGTTGTATTTCTGTTTCTCTTGCAACACAAACATATCTACAAAAGCAAAGAAACTCTCAAAGATTTTCATAGATTTGTGAAAACTGTCCTTACCGACTGATAAACCTCTAGAAATAATATGGAAATGGATATTGAAATTACGGGGTTAGTATGTGACCCGAAATGGGTAATACGGGACAAAGGCACCTAAGCTAGAACATAATATTGTTTGTGCCCAATAGGTACCATTTATCGTACCGACCACCTATTAAATCAGCATCATTTAATAAAAAGTATTTCACAATTTCACTGTCAGTATACTTCTTTTATTAATTTGCATTAGTCATACGCCTTTCAATGAACTTCTTACAAAAGGTCAAATAAGTTTAAACGATATAAATATTAAAGAAAACACGCCTATATGCATGTTATGGTGTTTAAGGTCTGTCCGCGACTATAAGCTGCATTTGGGTGTGTCAGTGTAGTTTAAGAAGGTATTTAGAAGCCGAATGGAAATGGGTTGGTTGATTTTCCTGCATTATTGAATGAGCATAACGCCTAAAGAATCAGTTAGCCCCAAAATAGTGTCTGTATAACAACGCTGATTGGTGTCTTTAGCACTACACATCAATAAAGTAAAAAATGATGGGTTTGCTCTGGTCCAATTATGGCGCATCAATATTTATGTGAAAAAACTACAGAAACTAGCTCAGTATCCTAAAGTTTAAACATAAACACCGTTTAATGGAACAGTACTATTATAATAGTATTATATTAAAAGGTAAAACATATCAAAATTATAAATGTTTTATATGTAGTCTCACTATGATGGAGATGCTTTTAACATGCAGCCTATCTGCTAATGTAATCTAAAAGAATCACAAATGATATCGATATTCTGGAATAAAACCATAACATTTGAACAGGGTTTGAACATTTAAATTGAATTATTAAAGCAATATTCTGAACAACTGCACTTAGTAGAAAAGAAGTGGGTCCAATTCACATATCACTCCTTGTGTACAATTAATCATTTAACTATCTGCATTTGGAATAATTTTCTCTCGTACAGGCGTAATAGCTGCAATTATTTTCCTACATTTTTGGACAACCTTTTTCAAGACAAAACGTTCAAACCAAGAAAACCAAACTAGAAATGAAAAAAAAATAATCAAATAAATAACATGAGTGGATAACTTTTGGAGTATGAATAAGATGCATACGTATTCAGTTCGACTTTTTTCGCATACGCATTCAGTATTAAATCACATTTAAATAATTGATAGTGCAGAAACTACGGTTGTTTTTGGCGACTTGACACGTTTGGACGAACACGCAAAGGTTTGAAAAAATATAAAATTTGTCTGATATTTCTTGAAAAACAAAACAAATACATAGTATTCGTTTACAAATGCGTTTCACAATTTTTATCAGCTTTTATTTCCCCTTCTTGGTGATACATCGAATATGCAAAAGTCGTCGAAAATTATCCGCGCGATTTATTAGAATTATCAGTCAAAAGACTAACTTATCAAAAATCGTCAATAGACTTTGCTTCAAGCACCAGAAATAGAACGTCTGGATCTAGCTAACTTGCAAGTCATTTTAAACCGTTAACGTCTTATCAACAAAGAAAAGCGATTTATTCATCAATACAAAAGGGTCCGTCTTCAATAACAGTCTTACCCTTGTCCTAAGATACGTCCAAGGCATTCCACTCAGTCGTTTGGCACTTATATTTTGTAGTACAATATACTCCGAGTATTAAGATGTAGAGTCTAATTTTGTTATTGGACTGTAAATCATTGTAGCCATGAGGCATTTCTTAAAATAAAGATAAGTACTTTATTGAATATATATCCAGGGCCCATATTCAATGAACATATACGATTGATGGCGTTCTAATATGTGCACTCGTAGGATTTTTAGTAGTACTATTTACAGTACAATACAATAACGTTAATTTACCGGTTATACAACAACACGTTCTTCAACATTTCAAGAAGAACAAAAACTTCGAGTGTTTTCATTGTTTTATACAATATTTCCTGAAATATTATAGAACTTGATGTTCTAAAACTGGCCGTTAAAAGTTAAGGTTCTTACACTCTTGAAGAAACTAAGCCTTTTGGGGATTTTAAAATTCTAAAAATGTATTCTACATTATATATGTCATTTGGTTTGTCACAAACTCAAAATGATTAACATACAATGGATATTTGTAAGCCGTACTGATAAGCTCATAGGTTATTTGTTGCCTTTGTCCTGGTTTTATTTTGCTTATTATTTGCATTTCCTGAAATGCACGGTTTAGATTATACATTCAAGAAACATATTTGTTACATATCAACCAGACTTTCCTTCAGTGGGGATATTGTTTTATTATAATAAACTTAATCTGATAGAGACAAATTAGTGTGTGTATACTACATGATAAATAACGTCAAAAAAGCTATGTCGGAAAGTAACAATTTGCTTCGAAAGATCAATTAAAACAAAGATAACTGTTATTTTTATTTACCATTTTAAATGATACAAAAAGCAGTTTACGCCGCTATAAGGGCCCCGTCATTGTTATAAATCTAAAATTTGATTAGGTGAAAAAAATAATGTTTTGACAGTGCTAATTAAGGCGACGGTTGTATAAAAAGGTTTGTCGAAGTGTGTTAAAATCAAACTCTAGTAAAATACCAAAGGCTGGGCTATGCAATAGGCGTAGACTGCACCATGTTTTATGTCATAAGATTAATAAACAGTAAAGGTATCTTTGTTAGAAGTCCTCATTCGAAGAAAATGTTTGCCTTCCGACGTATCATTTATGACGTAATGTATCACGTACTTCCACACATGAGCTATAACGCATCTTTAATGACTTAGTCCACTATCATATCAATCATAGCTTAAAAGAAAAGTTATCACTTATCAAAAATACCTAGTCAACCATATTCGTTTGATTGTCCTTACAGTCGCCGTCGGTAATAGGTGAGTTCTTTAACTCAACTTTATTCAGATTATATATATAAATAAATTTGTTAGTTTTAGCAAGTCGATTCGAATCGTTGGATTATTTTTAGTTATTTATTCATTGCGAAATGTTTAAATCGAAATTAAATCATAACCTCTCAATACAGGAGGGACAATATTTTTTTATCATAATAAAAGTGTCTGTCATGAATTATTGCGTGGGATTCAGAAACGAGAAATGCTTAACCGATATTATTTTAGCGCCTTTCAATGTTTGTTCAATGATTTCAATTTAGAATCCAATACTTTAAGGAACATTTTTAACCAGACAGACACTTGCATAGGGACCGAATTCACGCGTACAATTCCTTTTTATTGAGTTTGTATCAATTTGAGGTGTAACTTGATGTAATCACAACAATGATACATTCTGCCTACGTGGTAGAAGACATGTTGAAGATGTACCTGCATGCCTGCCTGCTCGTCTGTATGTGTGTGTGTGTGTGTGTGTGTGTGTGTGTTTGTCTGTCCGTGTGTGTGTCTGGTTGTATGTCTGTCTGTGAGAGTATGTGTGTGTGTTTGTGTATCTCTGTGTGTGTTTGAGTTTGTGTGCCTTTCTGCGTGTCTCTCTTTGCGTATGTGGGTCTGTTTGTATGTATGTATGTATGTATGTATGTGTGTGTGTCTGTCTGTCATTCTGTCTGTCTGTCTTTCTGTCTGTTTGTCTGTCTGTCTGTCTGTCTGTCCGTAAGCCCATCCGCCCGTCCGTCCGTCCGTCTGTCTGTCTGTCTGTACATACTGTCAACCCTTGCAAGATATTGTGAATTTCGGCTTCTACTCCGTCTACAGTATTTACATCAGGCTGATAATAATGTGCACGTTTTACCCTCAAGGCAGTCAATATTTATAGTATCACTATTTCAAAATCAATTTTATTTTAGACTATTATCTTAACTTCAAGAACGTTAAGATTTCATTACTGTGAAAGCAATCGTTACATAAAAGCCTTAAAAAACATCTTGGTATATTTACACGCTGCTCACTGTTATTACTCTGTATAGCTTTTTCACAGTGACAAAAGGATAAAGCAAAGTCGTGGAAGTCATTACAATTGAATTACTGTAATGTGTATCTGAATATTTGTGTATAACTCGAGCATAGGGATTTGTTTTCATATTTCATGTTTGTTTGCATCAACTGCTGCGAAAATGAAACATGCAGTAGTGTGACATTATTGCAGCTGTAAACTGTAAATTGTCCATTAAACCAAAGTAGACAAGTGTCATTAGCTATCACAAATATAGCAAAATGGAAATATCACATATCAACATATTAACACTTTTCCAATTAATGTTTTCACTTATCTCGTTTTTTTCGTGACAATATGATATGTAGCTGCAGCACGGTGCTATATATCGCGACCCGGATATACATTAAGATACCACGCGTTTAAATTTCAACAGGCTTTTTTGTCGATCAACGTTATAGCTCGCTTTAAATAATTACGTTAGTCGAAAGATGATTCGATACTTTGAACAAAAATCTGCCTTTGCCTAAACATACTTTTCTTAAAAGGTGTGCTTTCCAAACGTTAACTTGTATTTCTTTGCGAAAAAAATATCGACCAAGGAGTTCTGGCAAGAATTCAAATCAATCTAAATTGGACAAATTCATATTGGCGTCCTATCGTTTCCTGATGAATGGTTTGGCCTACACGGCTTTAAAGTTACATCTCTTAAGACTAGTTAATGAATATAAAAACAGTCTTGCTCACACGGTCAGGAATAATGTTGAACTTTGAGATTACTGTTTTAATTAATACGTACAAAATAAAGCAAATGTTGATTACTGAATTAATTTGTTTGCTGTTTTCTTAATAGGTCAGTTAAATAATCAATGGCCATAAATCTAGTATTAAGTTAACGTTTTGGCTGTTGATCAACTCAGTCTAATACCAATCAAAACTGTTACCGATTTTGGATAAGATTAAATACAAACTCCTCAGAGAGAGATAGAGGAATTGCCTGTGTGGCAACGCGGATGAAGAATCCAGAAAGTTTGATTCCTCCATCTCTCCTCCAACGAATATTAAAGTATTAAAATCATTTTTTTTGTGTATTGCCAGGTAATGTAATGTTTTTTTTATTGTTGGGGTCGTTTTAGGTCTTGTCCCTTAAGTTTATATATTTTGGGTCTATTCTGCGAAACAGAAGTACATACATAATAAAGTATTACAATCATTTATTTTGTGTATGAACAATTGTTGTAATGTTATTTAATTGTCGGGAGTCGTTTCATGTCATGTCCATTTAGTTTATATTATATTTGGGTCAATTCTGCAATCAGAAGAACATGATTATTAAAGTATTAAAATTATTTATTTTGTGTATAATGTTTATTTAACCTTCGGGGTCGTTTAATATCTTGTCCTTTTAGTTTATATTATATTTGGTTCTATTCTGCAAACCAGAAGTACATGAATATTAAATTCTGTTTAGTATTAAAATCATTTATTTTGTGTATTATCCGTTAATGTAAAGTTTATTTATATTTTGGGGTCGTTCTATGCATTGTCCCTTTAGTACATATTACATTTTTATCTATTCTTCATAGGGACATAAATACTGATATTTTTGAGTCCGTTTGGATATTGTTATTGAATTGAATGCTATAAAGCTCTTAATTTTATTAATAGGGCTGATAGGAATGTATGAGGCAAATCCTGACGTATTATCATTATTGCAGTTACAGAAATATCTGCAATACTATTGACCATTCGGATTTCGACGTTGACGTTTAACTTTGAGAATTCTTCATTTGTTATTTCTGTATAAATAGTACACTAATTGTATAAGTCTCACATTTCGTCCCAAGGAAGAATGAATCCAATTGAATAACACTCATTGGTTATTCAAAAATGAGTTTGCAGTTTTGGGAAATAAATTAAATAGAATATTGGTTAGCGATAAAGGAATGCTATGAATAACATATCCATCTCCAAGCCTTAGATGATTAAGGATGAAACCTAAAGATAAAACAAATAGATCATAATCCAAATCGGAAACCTGTCAAGTTGGAATGCCTTTGTGACAGGCTGATAAATTCCACAATCAGGTTGAGTGTTCAAGCTAATGCATACTTTGATAAGATTTACCATTAACGTTTTTACCTTATTCGGGATTGTTGGGATAAGAGTGGGGTTGTGCACACAAACTAGTTTAACCCCCCAGTAAATTTACATTTTACTGTCCGTTCAAAGGCGGTACCTAAAAATCCTTGAGAATCATCTCTTTTCACATAAAATAATGTGTTGTCTGTGGATGTTTGTGCTGTTGTTCCATGTTTATGGTACCGTTGATGATTGTTTTTGTGTTCTATGTCTTTTGTTTTGACCCAGTGTCATTAAACGGGCTTTATGTTACAACTTTTGACTACTGAGCTTGTTTCTGTAGTTTTACATATAAATATTCAGAAAGGCTTAAATCTCTTGGCCGTTTCTTTACTTAAAATTTATGTAAAATAATTACATCTATGGGTTGTAAAAAAGGTAAAAGCGTATTAATCATTTTAATGTTAGATGTAGCGTGCTTGCAACATACTCAGTGAAACATTTATTCTGAAATATAAGTTTGTCATTAGTTTATTGAACTAACTGACGTTGAATGTTTATTAAATCTACACCTTACCAAATTTCAGTAGGTGTAATGTCGCCAAGAAAGCATTCGATGAATTAAGATATCATATGTTTATAAATATCATGTATATAGCTGAGCTCAATAAAATTAATGAACGTAAATGTGTTTTTATTTCTTTATCAATGTCGACCTTAAAGAACTATACAATTCCCTTTTCCTTATTCATATTCATACAAAAAAGATCAGTTTGGTCAAAACTATCATTACAATGTTTTAAATTTTATTTCAGAATCTGCTCAAAACACAAATGGGTTTTTATAAATCTAAAATCTTAATATTTCGTATTTTCGATAGTGATTTAACCTTTGTTTATGTATTTTGTACAAAAAGTAAGTGTTTGTCCTGCAATACCTCATTTAAGCACGTTCGTTTATGTATTTTGCCCTTTAAAATCTTGCAAACAGAAACGAGACTCTTTTGCAATATGTTAACTGTTAAGTAGCAGTTAATACTTCAACATAGAGTTTCGTTAAAATCAAATCGAGAAATTTTACAACGAATAATTGTTTTGTTTGTGTAAATGAAAACCAGATAATTATTTCACTAGTAAAGCATGTCGAATTTTGCGAACGCCTTTATTTTGTTAAAATATAATTATATTCACATTGAATGTTTGTGGATCTAGTGATCACCGTTTTGATATTTTCGTAAGAAATACTTTGTTTCAATTTAATGTACGTGTAAAAAAATGTGTGTTTTGTTAAATAATGAACTTTCTCAGTTTTTTTAGTTCGTTAATCGTATAGCATTTGCATTCATGCAGGTTCTGTTGGTGAATTGTATGTGTTAGTTTGTGAGTAATTTGGAAACATCTCTCTCATCGAAACTGTTTCAATGTTAAATTGGTTGTTGCTCAACTATACATGAAATCTAACAAAGGTTTGCACGCATGTGAGCAATACATGCAACGGTTTAATTGATTTTGAAAGCTTCAATCTCTTCAAACTCATAAGTATGTTTAAGAGATAAAGAAACCAGCCATGATTTTCTTGTTTTTTTGTAGGGAAATGTTGTTTTAAGTATATTTCTGAATGTTTGTTTTGGCTAATCCATAAAATTATAGAATTGGCAAATGTTGGAAAAGATATTAAGAAAATAAAATGAACATTATAGGGTTAAGCGCAGTAAAAAGAAGAAATAGTTTAGATACACATTATTCCGGCCTTTTAGACTCTCAAGGACAGCTTCACATCGTCAGAAAACAACACATATGACACAAACGAAAAACTACATAAATAAATAAATAAATGTTGGGTTTTTGAGTTCGTGGGCTTCCTTTTATCGAGCAGGTTTCGAGTTTTAGTCAGAAGAACTTTAAATTTTGTTGTAACGCATATAATGTCCTTGAGCGTTGCAGCGTGGAAGATATATGGCATATTTTTCGCGAGAAACAAAATGATGATGTTTATTATGATTAATGTATCTTTTTGTCTTGAACATAATTGGCGTCTACCAAAATAGTATATTATGTGTATTAAGGATGTCAAGGTCTAATTATATCTATACAAAAAAACATTATTCTTCCAAGTGGCAATTATTCCTGTCTGCTGGTGTTTTGGTTTGACTTACTGCCGATTATTTCGCCAAATATTTGCTAATCAGATACAGACATGTGTTGTGACTTGAAAAAAAAAGACGTATATTCAATATTACATCATAAAACAGCTTTAACTATACATTGTTTCGGTCATCGGATTGATATCTCCAATGGATATGATCGTAGTTTTCTCATAACAATGACATTAATCATATATGTGCATTTAATGCGACCCTTGGACAGTATCAAATATAATACTAATCTTAATCATTAAAATTGCCTCATGACTCAAGCTTTTTACAGTCCAATAGCACAACTTAGATTCTACTTTTGAATTTAAGTTTCTTAAATAGATCAAATGTTGTTATTGAACACTATGGGGTGGATTCAAAAACCACCTTAGATATACTCAAATTATATTGTACTGCAAAATATATCTGGCCAATGATAATTATGCAAACAGGAGCACATTTTTGAGTGTTTTGTATTTTGTACAATTCAAAAACGACAATCACAGGGTCTGCCCAAATATCAAAGGAATGTGTTTTTAGACTCAGTATTAACAGCAAATTGACGGGTATTAACTTATGATTTGTACAAATTTAATAAAATAATTGTTGATGTTTTTATTAAAACATAATGAATTAATATTAAATAAACGAATTGACACTTTAGCGTTTACGCATTTAGCACGTGTGTTTTTCAAAGAACTTTTCCTTTACTGCGCGTCAACATTGCATCAAGAATGTTGGAGTCAAGCAAAAATTGGTAATGACTCAACGTTCCAGAGAGTTAAAGTCGTCTGATGGTAGATATGTCCGCCGATCTCCCGATAGCATGATTTTTCGATATCCTTAAGGGGTATTTTAAAAGGACACCAGTACTGGTCCATATCCATTAAATGGAATCAAGAGCGAAATACATCAGTTTTCAATTGACCTAGTTTAATAGTTATATACTAACTATCAACGTACCGTAACACCATTCAAGATATTCATATGAAACAAAAAAAGTGGCAAAAACAAAAGCAATGAGAAGCAAGAAAAAGATTCTTCCTTCCTTCCTTCCTTCCAACCGAGAGTACTTCTGACAGCAAATTGTTGCATAATCGAGTACACATCTTGTCCGTTTGCGGTTAATCTGTTAAACAAAGCTACTTGAATTATGGAATCAGTTTAACGTCGATGTCCCATAATGTTACTTTTGTCATTCTTGGTTGCAGGCTTGACGTCATATTTTCAACAGTAGATAAAAGAAGGGAAGCACCAGAACAATTCGAGAAGATGTTCCCATTCAATTTTGTCTGCCGACTGTTGAAGAAGCAGTAGTTGTTTAATCAAAAACAATAACCTTTCAACAATAATCTTTCTTTAACTCAACATGGCAAACGTTCTGGAAGCATACATGATATGGCTCATGCATTCGGCAGGAAATTAAACCCTAGCTGGCAAATATCACAGCTGAAGTTGAATCAGTTTATTTTGCATAAATGTAACCCGTCTTTGGCAGACAAAATAAAAAAATAAATGTCTTACTTTTGCAGATTCCAAGGGAGTTGAAGACAAACAGAGGCATACATCTTCCTAGAGTTGTTTTTTAAGGAGGCAAGCCATAGTTTGATCAATGCGATGATCAAGGACACTTAAGGCGTGCCATGTGAACCTCATCTCCATAATTAAGAGATAAAATAAAAAATATAATTTAGATTTCGAGATGGAAACCTGTTTCAAGTTTATTCTTGTGTCACTTCATTTAAAGACCAGAAAACATTTTATCAACTTTCTCGTATCCTCATATACGTCATTCTAACAGTCGTTAATTCATATAATAACCTATTTTCATGAAAGCATAGTTAAGTGAAAGTGGCGATGTCTTGTTAATGGTAAGTTACGACTTCGTTACAACATCGATAATAGTTTTGGTTTTGATTTCTCGTCTCTCGTAGCACCACAAACTAACGCAGTCGTAACTTACTTTATCATACACAAAACTAGGCTTATACACACATTTTAAGCTAATGTTCCCCGGGTAAGGGAAAGTTTATTGTTTCTTTTTCTTAAGATTGAATAGTTTTTATGAACTTTTAATTACCTTATTAACAGCTCTAAATAAGACAAACAGTAAGGCAGACTTTCATTCCTATTTCAAAATGATTATAACATATAATACAAGATAGGAATTACAGCCCAATAATTATTAATTCACCAACCACTTATTTGCTGGAAACGTACAATATACGTCTTGGTATTTCTTTCAAAAAAATATTCTGTACACCATTCCCCTCCGTGGTGAATTTATTGATATTCCATGGTATAAATATATCGTTTTATCAAAGCATTTTGTCAACTAATTGAGGCAACATTTAGAACTTTGTAGATAATGGAAGCTATATTTGATTACATGAAATTGGTTCTTTTGACATTAAAAGATGCATTAAACAACTCAAGTCTTGGAAAAAATAAATGAAAATGCAGCAAGCGACTCTTTGGATAATATCATGTTGCTATCTTTTTCACCGATTACGGACATATTTCTACCAAATTGCCAGACCTTCAACGATAAGAATCTTAATCGGAATACGGGCCTAGATATCAGCCATATTATGTTTTTTTAGTATTATAGCAAAA
The DNA here is from genome assembly GCF_026914265.1 of Mya arenaria. Classification (NCBI taxonomy): domain Eukaryota; kingdom Metazoa; phylum Mollusca; class Bivalvia; order Myida; family Myidae; genus Mya; species Mya arenaria. Next base: position 56,201,827 of record NC_069131.1, read on the forward strand.
GAAATACTCTTCAACTTAAAGGTAATTCTGATAAAATGCATGAATGTAGAAGACATCATGTTTGTGGCGTTTTGTACTTTTGTTCCATGTTTCTTGTTTGTGATTTTTCGTGTTTGTGTTCTATGTCTTTAGCTTTTACCCAGTGCCATTAAACGGGGTTTATGTTTACACGTTTGTCTACTGAGCTTCTTTCTGTAATATTTTACATAAGTATTCATGATTTTTCTAATTGTTAATTATACAACACTGGATATTTCTTTTAATATTGTAATAATTTTCAGAGATTATTCCAAGTAAGCAACGAGCAATTTTCAACGTAAAATCATCCCAACCGAAAACAAACAGCGATAGTTGAACATATATGCCGATACTACATTTCATGAAGAATCAAACCTGGCACGCTTTGAACAGAACCGGCTACTCAATAGGGACTTCCCTCAGTTTTACAGTACTTTCTATAATGATTGTGAAAAACCTCCAGCCACTTTAAATTTGTGCAAACTGCCGCGTTACGTATTTAGGAAATACCGATTTGTTAATACTAAAATAAGTGCTGTTTTATTTTGTTTTTGGCTTGCGTTCTGACGTTAAATAGTTAGCAATTTGCATTTTTTATTTTGCTGGGATATAAATTTTTCTCTTTTAATTTCGCTGGAGAAGCCTCACTTGACTTCAATACAAAAAAGTTCGTAACATATTTATACGCAAACCGTTCCATGTTTGAGTCGTAAATTTAAATCAAACTGAAACCGTATAAAACGCTGACGTGTTTACACACCGACCTCGTGGTGATACAGGTCACCAGAAAAGCGTCCTTAATTAATTTCCATATATATATGTTTATTACTTTTCAGATTAGAACTTATATAAAAGATCATTTTAAAAAGAAAACTGTTTAGATATATTGTTTGTTTTATCGTTTAATTAAATGGTACAGGTATACCTTTTTATGGATAAAAGGGGGCTTGACGTCATAAAATGCATCCTTATACAGTAATAGTTTGCTTTGCTTATTTTTAATTCGATAAAAGTTTTGAAAGCATAAGACCAGTTACTTAACAATAAAAAACGTCCTCAAGCATATCATTCCAGAAACAACATTTTTAAATAAGAAATATATTGTTGTTTTTAGTTACGTATCTGTTGATTTATTGGGAAGAAAAACATCATAAAATCTTGACATTACGGATATGTTGAGTGGTTTGCAATACTCTTCAATAAAACTGCCATTTGTGTCAGATAATCTGATAGTTATCCTTTCTGACAGCTTAGGACTCGTACTTGGCATGTATTTTCATATCTGACAAATCAGATAATATGACACCATCGTTCCTGTCGTTTTTGAAAGTGTGACAGATATCCAGACTAAAGAACAGTGCATTACTGGTTGATATGTAACACATTTGTTTCTTGAATGTATGTTCAAAACCGTGCATTCATAAAGAAAGGCAAACATTTAGTAAAACATAAAACCAGGAGGAGGGCAACATGAGCTAAGGCTGACAAACATCCACTGTATTTTATTCATCTTACATTTCTGACAAACAAAATGATATTTGGTTATATCTGACTATGCTATACAACACAGTCAATCAACCATTGTATTTGCACAAATTGCAGAATAAATCAATGGTAAAGTAAAGTAATTGAGAGAAGAACAGGAACGTTTTAGGTAACACATTAAATGTCCTAGAGCATTGCAGCGTGGGAGATATACGGCATATTCTTCCCCAGCAAACGAAATCAGGGTGATTAACGTTTCTTATCGTCTTGAACATAATTGGCGTCTGTCAGAATAGTATAGTGCGTGTGTTTAGGATGTCAAGGTCTGCCTATAGCTATTCAATATAACATGTTCTTCCCGGTGGCAATCATTCGTGTCTGCTAGTGGTTTGTTTTGATTTACTGCTGTTTGTTTTGCCAAATATTTGCTAATCGGATACAGGCTTTTGTAATGACATGAAAAATGATTCAACAAACATGTAGTTTTGTAATTATTATATCACAAAACAGTTTTGATTGTATACTGTATCGGTCATCCGATTGCTTATCCCAGAACATTGTTCCTAAATCACTTATTAGAACGACATGAATCTTATATTTGCATTGCATACGGACCCTGTGTCAGTCTTTAAAAAATATATTTCTCTTTTGGACCGCAAAACAACTTGCAAATGACTGAATGGAATAACTATGGCGTGTCTGATGACAAGGGTTAGAATGCTACTGAACACGGCCCCTGTTGAATCGATGAACAAATCGCTAAACTCCGTTGAATAGCCGTTAACGTTTAAAAATGATTTGCAAGTTAGATAGATTCGATTCGATGTTTTTCACATTTGCGATTCTCGTATTGTTGTCGAAGAGAAAGGTTGGTTTACTATGCGTCAATTTCGCGTCACCAATGTTGACGTCAAGCAAACACTTAAACTTAAGTCACAACTGAAATGTTCAAGAACGCATAATGGTAAAAATGCCCAGCACATTCCCAATAGGATGTGTTTTTTAAGATCTCCATCTCATGGCTTTTGAGAAAGGACACCAGTACTGGTTAATATCTACTTTTACAAAAAGTGTTAACAAGCAACATTTAAATATGACGCCTGACTCTTGTTTTTAGGTATCGATTAATTCCCCGTGTTCGACTTTAAACAACAGTAACGAAAAGGCGTTAACGTTTGGTCCGTGATGCTGTTTCAAGAATCCAAACCAAACAAAACTAATGTACATGATTCTAAACATTAAAATTTGAACAAACGCATATTAGATAGGAAAGGATAATACCATGATTAAAATCGGGTTTATTGGGCGAACATAAGCAGGAAACAACAAAAACTCTTTAAACATGTGATATTAATTGCGGCGTTGATCGTGCTCTCGGCAAATTATGAACTGGTTTTAAGTTATTTTGATTCGAAAGACACCAACAAACAACTTTCTTTTCCGCACGAAACAACAAGTGCATTAAATGTATAAAATCAATTTTCCCCACACAGAATAATATGTAAATGCTCGTGATACTACCTACGTATATTACACATACAACAATCCAATGATATCAAACAAAGCAAGTCACATACCAGTTTGGTATTGAAAAAAAAAGACTAATTTTCAGTTTCTCGGGTATTTTAAAAAAACATATAAAGGAAGGAGTGCTTATTTCTTCGGTTCTCCTATCATTTTTACATTAATTTATTCATTCGTTCGCTCGCTCGCTCGCTCGTTCGTTCACTCATTCATTCAATCATTCATTCATTCATTCATTCATTAATTAAACTTTTCTTTTAATCTATTTTGAAGAATTTACTTGTACTCCATTGATGATAGTCATGCTATTGAATGCGTACGCATTTTACTGAAACATGTGTGCACTCGTCATTTACTGGATATATTTTTTATTTATGTCTTCTTGATTTTAACATATTGTCTCGGAAAGAACTGTCCTAATATAAATAAAAGTAAATGCAACTATTAATGTTTTCGATAGAAAACTCTTCCAAATACAGATAGTTAAATGATTAATGTCTTCATTATATAGGAGTGCTAGCTGGATTGGACCCACTCCTTTGAACTAAATGCATACGCGATTGTCAATTACTGACACATTTTGGCTGCATCAGCGTATAATTAAACGAAAACGCCAGTTGTTGAGAATAGTGATTAATGTTTTGATAAAAAATCAAACACCGGATCAATTCTGAGAGGTAATTCAGCTATGAATTGTCCCATTTAATATGAAAAAATAGTTATATTGCAAGCTTTATTTACTCATAGTCGCCTTCTTTCTTACATTATCAAAAACTATCATATATCAAAGAGGCTAGGTAAATCCTTCTGCAGATGAATATATTGCTTTATTATGCTTATGGGAATTTAGAGTTGTGTATTGTTATTAATTTGGATCAAACCACGTACAGTACGTCTCGACTGCGAATTGTTTTATTCTTGGTGGATGAATGAATGGATAAATGGATAAATGGATATATGAATGCATGGATGGATGGATGGATGGATGGATGGATGAACATCCTATGTCTTTTATATGTTAAACAAGGCAACTGGATTGATGGAATCAGCTTTGTGATGTCGACCTTTCATGTTACCATTGTCATGATACTACATTTATATTGCAGTGTTCTAACAGCCTTTGTGTCATGTTTCAAACTGTAAATTAACAAGTAGATCATCGGAAAACTTCGAAAACCTTTTTACTGACGAGAACGAACCAGAAGGTATCGAATCAGTAGCCCTCCCTCATTGTGCATTCTCGATTGAATCGTTGAAGATGAATAAATGGTATGTCTTATATAGTCGGCGGAAAATGAACTGCAAATATAACAGGCATTGTAGAATAAGGTTAGAGGTAGAGGTTTTGTTGTATATACGAATAAGCGTTGCAGAAAAATACAATTATCTTACTTTTACAGACACCAAAAAGTTGAAGGCAGCAAAACACATAAATCCGGAAAAACAAGTTATATTTGGTTCACGATACGAAGCTCAAGGACAGTACAAGTGTCTCTATACACATCATTTTATTAATCAAGTGATTCAAGTAAAAGAAATTTGGTAAGATTTTGAGACGGAAATTTAACTCCAGTGTATTTTTTTTATCATGTGTCTCTTCATTTAAAGAGCAGATAACATTTCATCAAATTCCTGGTATCGCTCCTATGCCTTGCACTCACAGCCGCTTAGATATATTGTATCTTATTTTGAAAACAGGTGTCCTTAATAAGGTTAAGTGAAAGTGGCAATGTCTCGTTAACAGTAAGTTACTACTACGTTATTACATCGATATATTACCATAATGGTAATTTAACTGCCTGGTGACTCCATACGATTTTGATATATCTGGTATATATTGCTTATTACTATATATATTGCTCATTACTAAACACACACAATTCCATATAAATCGACGCATATACATGTTTAATACTGTACCTAATGTGACTGCAGAGCACACATAAAAACGTTAACAGATGGTATCAATTAATGTTTTTTGCTCAGAGCGTGTTCCATAATCCGTTCCTATGGAAAATGAAATGCATAAAAGCAGTAAGCACCACTAAAATTACACAAGTACAAACGTTTGCTGATCTTAAACTGCGACGACACGCCATACAGCAACTGATGGTAGCTAAAATACCTTAACTCCCATCCCCTCCTTTAGGGCATCTAAATTATACTGATGTCGCGGGCAGAATTATACTCATATACACAGGTGCATTTTTATTACAGGCATATGGCACAACAAAGTAAGTAAAGGTATAAAGTAACAGTGAAATTGTTAAATACTTTTAAAACATGATGCTGTGTTCAGAGGTTGTCGGCGTGATGTATGGAATATATTAATCGCCGGAAACAATGTCAGGTTTGAGCTTCGCTCCCTTTGTCACCTACTATCCCTCCGTGTCTATATTATATAAAGGGATTTAATAGTTTGAAGTGGCAGTTTCCACAACTATATGAGAACATTCGTGTTGAGATTGTGTGTAACTTTGCTTGAGTGGATTTTTTTTATTTGGTTTAAAGAACTAAACAGAACTTTATCAGTAATTTTCATGATAGCTTGAAACTTCTAATGTTGTTTTTTTCTATAAAGTAACAGATGTTCGCATTTTGTCTCCATATAGCAATATTTATTGACTGAAGTTGAACCTCATCAATTATACGTGCCACAAGTCTTAGAAACTAGAGTGAACTTGATCGATGATGGGAAACCAAATAAGTTTATTTCACTGCTATATTTCGACGTTGTAAGTCGGTCCTAGAGAGCCTTGTAGGCCAAAATCATGTGTCCCTCAACAGCTATTTCGAGTTTTATTGTTTTGCTATAAGCCTGGTGCCTGTTATTTTCAGTTCATGTTATAGCAGTTTATTTTCATTTTGAGCATTGTCTTATTCTATATATGGGTGAAAAAACGTTTGGAAGTACTCTGAAATCTTGTAATTGCACTTTCATAGTTTTTTGTTCATAAATTGAGCAAAGCAAATCACAATTAGTTTCTCTCAGAAATCATCTTGTTGAGTTTAATGCGATTGAATTATTTTAAACGATCCATTTACTATCAAGATTCATATAATCCTTTTAAGCTTTTATTTGTACTTTCGCACTTAATCCACCGAATTAGAATAAACCTTTTTACAATGATAAACATGAATCAAAATAGCTCACTAACTTAAACTTAAAATGCACCGGCGTTCAGGTTGTACGGCCAGGTACAGTCTTTTAATACAAGAACAGACACAGCAGCGCATTGTTTCTACTTTTAAATTTCTGAAAATGAAGAATATCGTTTGAGTTGTCATAATGCCAAGTAAGAGGCGAAACTTTGTGATTGAAACAAGAAAACAAAAATGTCAACAAATATGTGTCATCAATGCGGAATTTATCGGCATCTCACAATGGCATTCCAAGTTGACAGATTTTCGATTTGGATTATGATAAAAAAATTGTCATAAGGTTTCATCCTAAACTACTTCTAAAACAAGTAAAGGACGAATATGTCATTTATAGGTGTCATGGATTGTTTACATACAAGTTTATATACAAAAGTGCAAACTAAGATTGTTTTCTATTTAATTTGTTTTTATTTTGTGATGTTTCTTCATTAACCAACCCATTTTTACCGAATTAACCAATTCATCATTCTTAAAAGTAAATGATATTACAGACCAAATTGTCAACAGCTTCTTAAATACTTGATCATATACAATTACTAGTTTACACAGTTAATTGCAGTTAAAACAGGGATATATTCTATCAGAACGATTGTTGAAAAATGATAGTTTTAAAGCAACCTCATTTCTTTAGAATCTTAACTCGGATTCAAAATTATTAGTTTAAGTGTCATTAAGCAGTATAGACCAATAATATAATATAAAATAGAGGGACAAAAAACATAACGACATAAGAAAGCAAATACATTTGGTATTGTATCTTACCCGAGACTGGTTAGAGTGTTGCTAGACGTAATACTCAACTGATGTCAATCAACAGCCTCATCGAAAATAAACGCTCTATTTATGGCTCTTGATGTTTAAAATTTGACAAAATCCATGTTGACATCTTCGGCATTTATTATCTAATATTTACAACATGTGTCGATTGGTCAGCATTATGTTAAAGATTAAACATGTTGTAACGTTCGTATGCACTTTATTAATTTTACAACCATTGCGAAAAAAGCTTAATTCGCTTAATATGCACGATAAAAGTCAGGTTTGATGACCAAACAACTAAACACATATGCGTTTAGGTCGGAAATCGAGCTGGTGATGCGTTCTGACTGACAATATATGTTTGAATTGCGGGGACTGCTTAATTCATTTCCGATAACATATACACGCTTGCATCCTAACATTCAGGTTCAAAATGACAACCCGCTTTTGAAAATGTTCTGTCATGCCAATGTATCAGACTAAGCCTTCCAGAATGGGCTATTCTTGAGTGTATCCTCACAATACAATGTAAATTACGGGGGAAAGTCCAGAAGTTAAAAGTCAATAAGCAAATTTCCTGCTGAAGAGGCTCAAGGTAAGTACCCAATCGACACCAGACAAGAAACACAACACGCAATAACAAAATACCCAGACAATACTTGAATCGACAGAGCTTTATCAACACACGTTGTACAAACGCCTTGAAACACTGACCAGTATTAAAATAGAGTCATTGTAATATAAAATGTTGCTGCCCGGGGAAATAAACCTATTCATATTCATTCATCCCACATGCCAAGATGCTTTGATACAAACATTTATTAACATAAAGTGATGCCAGCATTTCTTGTTCGATTTTCTTTCGCAAAGAAATACAAGTGTTTATGAAACGAAACCCTTTAAAAATGTCTGTTTAGGTATGGCTGATCAACGTTAGATCAAATACCGAATCATCTTTCGCCTAACGTAATCATGTACAATGAGCTTTGGCTTTGATAAATTGACATTTACCAAAATCATTCGGTATTAATCGAAAACTCACCACTTAATGATGGGTTGTTTACCTTAAGCGGGGTTTAAACATTAGTTCTATACTAATGCTTTAGATTGTTGTCAAATTATGATGTTGAAGTTCTATTTACATAAGATCCTATAACTTGTCTTTAGAACTATGCACTTGTTACATCCAAATAAATCGAGGATGTATTATAACCAGTAGACTGTTGTAAGTTATGTCCCACAATGACAGGCACGTTTGTTGTCAAGAGAATGCAAGACAAACTAAAATGAAAGCTCGTTTAAACCAATACTGAAATATGGCCGTCAGTCAGCTATCTTGAATGCGATGTTACATTACTTAAACCTACTCATATTGTTTAGACACAGTGGTAAGAAGAAATCCTTGTTATCATTTTCTAGAGAGTATATGCCGACAGAAATGTGTACGAGGACTATAATACTGTAACACCTTCAAGGGCCATTTTTCCTAGAAGAAAATCAAAGCAAAACATGCAGATATTACGTCACATATAGACTAAGCTCATTATTCCTTTGAAGTTTCAACAACCTCGCTCCTGAATTTATAGTGATTTTACGCGATCAAACTTTAAAATCAATACATCAAAGACAGATGTTCGGGATGAATAACATAAACATGTCTTCTACCCCTTAGGAAAAATAATTAGTTGTTGTAATAACACATTATACGTGTTATCTTCCATCCATTTGCACGTTCTTGTGTGGTCATAAATGTGCAACAAAATATTGCTTTCTAAATTCGAATCGTTAAACGAACATCTAGATGTGCTATTATGTTCATATTCAAACTAGCGTCTCTCGTGTCAATTTAAACACAAAAGTGTAACATCTTTGATAACGATTGGGGTTTTTTTCCCGACGTAATATTTATATTTTTCAATGTATTGACTATACATTTTATTACATGAACAGAGCAAATGTTAATAAACAAATCCCACACACACATGTTTTTAAAACATAGTAAATAGTATACTTATCTGACAAATTGACTTACACATTACATAATGTATATACTAAATAAAACAATTTTCAAGGACGTTATGGAATTATGATGTACTCAAAAATTAAGCTATCCATAAAGCATTGATTGTTACTAAAATCAATTGATTAGACGGTCACAAGAATAATGTCCATAAGTCAATTTTCACATATGTGATAATATATCACTATAGATTTAAAATAATATGTTATAATTAGATACATCATGTGTAAAGCTAAACATAAAAATGCCCACATTTAAAAAAAACTTAATTTTTTAATGCACTTGTTAATTACGTGTACTTTTATTTTTAATGAAGAAATATATTAATGTATGATAGGCCTGTGGCGACTACTTTCCAAATGCCCGACAAAACTCATCTTTTAGTGGACCTCGTTTGTTTTGCATTGTGTTCTTAAATCAAATACTTAATACGTGTCAATTTGAAGCACTTGTCCATTTACATCTTAGGAATGCATATATCTTACGTGCAGGCAGCTACAATGGGATAGCAACATAGTTACCGTAAGGACATTTAACAGTATCAGTAAGTACAAGATTGTATAAGATAAGATAATTTCAGTTGGAAAATTTGATTTCATCGGTTTTGTATAGAAGAAGATCCTAGAGGTCTGACGTCGATACACTGTCTAATTATTTGAACACATCTTTGGAGTGTCGGTAGAAAAAAACCCCAACAGAATCGAATGTGTGTAAGAACCTGGTTACAAACCTAAACACACTGCATGTACTTATTCAAATTTTACAACGTATAGGTCAATGTATTATATATTGTGATAATGCAATTTAAAACTACTGGCTATACAGTTAAATTTGAACGTGATTTGGCGTAAAGCACAATGCCTGAAAGCCATAATTTACATATTTCATTCCCCTGACTAGACTTTCTATCAATTATGGACTTAAAAAAAATGAAATCCAGTTTAGTATTATTTCAGATGTCAGCAACATGTACGAATTCGTTTCAATCTTGGCAGATACTTGTAAAGGTATGTATAAGTGTTTTGGCAAAACTGAACACTGCATCATCCAAGTATGAGAACATTGCTGTGGTAAAGAATGAAGTAGACATTGCACTGCGTTTTGAAAAAAAAAAAAACTTTTGTTGTAATAGTTCATTAAAAAAACTAAATATCTGCTATAAAGATCTATACAGTTATTCGTTTATGTAAACAATACAAACATTTTGGCACGTTTTAACGTTGTGTTGGATGAACGATTCTAACACGCTTGATTTTAAATTGAAATGCTATTGATATTTCATACCTGTTTAAAACACCCAATAAATGCACAACAAGACATCTGTCATAACTGCTTGCATGATAGCAAAAATGTTGATTGCACAGCGTTAACAGTATAGTTCCATGGGCTACACTGCGCACATATTCAGCAGGGGCAAGTCGGATGTGTAACGCTTGAAAGCCATTCGTCGTTATTACACAGAACTAAATGATTCTTTTTATTCAATGATAGGATAAAAAACTCACACCATTTCCATTTGGCTTTTTATTTATCATTAAACCACATTGGCACGCCATAATGCATGTCGCGGACAGACCTTAAACACTTTAACATGCAAGAAAATTTAATCATATTGTTAAAACTTATTTGATCTCTTGTAAAAAGTTTTAACGTTCAAGGATTATAGTGACAATGAAGTTATTAAAACAAGTCTTAATAAATGATGCAAAATTAAGAGGTGGTCGGTGTGATACATATTATATATTTGGCACAGGAATCAATATCAGGTTCGAGCTTCGCATCCTTTATACGTATATCTTATTCGGGTCAGGTACTAACCCCTAAATATTATTGTACAACTTCATATTAGGCTAAGAGGTTTAATTGTCTGTGAGGACAGTTCCAACAACTCTATAAAAATAGTTTGATAATGTCTTGTGTTTATGGGTATGTCTGTTTTTGCTTTAAAGAAGAGAAACAGAAATCCATCAGTATATTTCCTGATAGCTTGAAACTCATTTCGATGATGGATTGCTATCCTATTTAGCCACAGAAATCCGCATCTCGTCTTCAGTTAGCAATATAAACTAAATGGAGCTGAACATCAGTTATATTCAATGAGCATTTAGGAAATATGGTGCTTTTATCGAAAGCTGATCGAGGATAGGAAATCGCAGAATTCAAGTTTTCCGGGAAACACAATTTTTGAATGTTGTCTTACGAATATGTCACCTTTGTATTTTGATGGTGTGAGTTTGTATATGAGTGCCTACCATGCCTAAAGCATGTGTGAGTGTCATTGTTGTTTATTGTTTTGTTTTAGATTTTGTCCATGTTATTTCCAATTTATTTTCTTAAAATTTGTTTTAGTTTCCATCATTTTCAATCCTTAAGATGAGTCCAAACAATTATTGGGAATATTCTAAAACCTGTAAATTGCACTTCCCAAGGTTTTTGCAGATAAATTGAGCAATGTAGAACGTAATTAGTTGTGGCAATTTAAACGATCCATTTACTATCAAAATGCCTGCAAATCCCTATTAGCTTTCATGTGTACTTTAGCAACATAATCAACCGTCTTAAATTTAGATATTTTGCAATGAGAAGTATGAAAACAAATAGTTCACAATAAAGAATACAACATGTTCCAATGGAACCGGCATTAAGGTCATACGGTACAAATGATGTGCTATTAAAACAAGAACTGACACACCAATGTTTAAATCAACTAGACAGAATAAATATATCTTCGTTGGAATGAATAAGAAAGAAAAATTCCAGTAATCAATTTTCTCAAATTCACGTTATGTTAAGAAAATGGCCAGTCTAATTACTTGAAACAAGATAACAACAAACAATTTGGGAAAATGTCAAAACAGAGATAACAAAAACCTAACATATTAACATGCAAATATCTGCTCAAAGGCATCTATTCTAAACAAAGGCAAATTAAATGTTTTAAAACCCTATAACGCATATCTCAAGCTAATATTCAATGTAGAATTTCTTGTTTTGGTTTTATACAAATTCCTATTTTCTGTGTTTAAGGGGAAAAAACCCAAGTTGAGATGCGATAGTCAAAGGACATCTATTGAGTGCCCTATACACATCATTTTCATAAGAGAGGTTTAAAAGGAAAGTGTTTTTTTTCGGATGCCGAGATTTGAACCTGATTCTAATATTCACTGGAACATATTCTTATTGAATACTTGGCGTCTGGAATGTTCCCATCAAAATTAAGTTGGAAAATAATTCTGAATACAAATGTGATAAAAATGGAGAAGACTAAAATAATGGATCATATTAGAGACAAACATGGTGATGTGACAAGAGATATTCTGCGAATTGACGACTGCTCAAATTTATGGATTATATGCAGGAACACTCCAAAATTAATAAATGTATGTGCACAACTTTTAAGATATTTTGCTTTTGTACTCTCAAGACAATACCGACAGATTTGCAAAAAATGTTCACTTTATGTCGAAAACCTTTATGTGCATTTAATGTTCATATGTCATGAGAATGAGGCAAACCAAGTGAAACTGTGTGAGTCTGTGCTGGATTCGTGTACCATTGATGCCTTTACTGAACTAATAAGGTATCCAATTGAGGAACAGTGTGTTCGCATATTTAAACTAGCGACTGAGAACGATGGTGAAAAATTAAATAATGTCAGGGTGGCATATTTCCTGAAACAAGCATTAAATAGAAACGTGGCGAGTGTGTTATAGCTTAAATAATATATATTTTTGACATTGTGTATTAAATGTCTACTGAGCATTAATTATTGCAGCTATTGTTCTGTTTCACTACAGTATATACATGAGCTTGTTGATAAAATATAAATTCAGTTGCATGTACTATATTTCTATGACATGCACACTCTAATTGTTTTTGCTGTTGCGTAAATGCTTTATTTATCATTGAAATATGTGTTGTAAATACGTTGTGCTCTTCATTACTGGAGGAAATAAAAGTATATCTATCTATCTATCATGTGTCTCTTCATTTAAAGACCAGATAACATTTCTTCAAAAGTCCGGTGTCGGTCCTATTCCTCCAACTCACATTATTCAGGAACATTGTAGCTTATCATAAAACAACATTTTCTCTTGATAAGGTTTTAAGTGACACCTTTATCCAAACTTAATGCAAACACATTGAACTACTTACTAAATAATGCATTTGTGGAAACTATTTATTTCCGATAACAATATTGTAACCGTGTATTTAATAGATGAAAACGCAAAATTATTAAAGGATTGGTAAATGCTAAAATATTTACTGTGATCACTATCGTCGCATAAGGCACCGTGTTTTCTGCACCTTTTTTCAAATTAAACCCTGTATTCTTCACAAGAAGAATTGTTTTCGACATTTATTTATCCTTTTCAGTATTTAAAACAATTGTATTACATGTGGTAAATCTTATTTAGAATAAGAGTGCACCTTAAGGTAGCAGTGGCAGTGTCTCGTATACATTAATGTTTGCCATACGTTTTCAGCCAATAAGGGGCGCTAAAATAAAAAAAAAATGTTAGGATCTTTTCTTGTGAAAAATGGTAACTCATCGGTGTAGACGACTCTTCATGTATTAGAAATTTGCTGTAACTGCGCATGCCCTTATAGTCTAGCATATTGCTTGAAAATGCAAGGTCGCAACTACAATGTCAATGATAACGCGTTGTCGCGCCATGCAGTTATTGACATGTACTTTTGATAGGCGCAAAGCTTTCAAACAATGTTTTTCATGGAAAAGAAGCCAAGGTCGATACACTACGCTTTTCTCCGATAGGTTACTTGTTCACGAAGAAATTACTGAATACACTCTAACCTATACATAACTTACGTTTATGTTGAGAACGTTATGGTTTTGTTACGCTATGCCCTTCTGGTGTATTCAAACAGGTACTATTTGCCGGTAACTGGACACTGACACAGTAAGACATAGCGGCGCAGACCAATGTTTGATTAATAACGTTAAGTGGCTACATATCACATATAACAAAGCGAAAATATAGTATCGATCATCTTTTTTCCAGCGCGTTGTCTGTTACCCTTCGTTGTTGAACAATAAATTGCATTATTGCCTGTCAAAATATCCAATTACAGGTGTTTGCTGATGTCAAAATGGCGTTTAAGGATGTGTAAGTCATTCCGAGTGCTCATTTAATTGAGTCGTTTTTTCTGATTTAGTAGAAAAGGCATCTGCATTCTTAAATACATACTTTCTTTTTACAAAACTTTTATCTCTGATACTCTTAAAAGATATACAATGAAACCTTCATATGAACAACATGAACATTTGAGTTTGTTGTTTTGAATGAAAGACTTTCACACAATATGGTAGTTACAAGTCCGGCTTTTGATTAAAATGCTAAGAATATCCTGTTCGAATTATGCAATTAAACTACAACATTTATCGTAACCTCGTGTATCAACAGAGGCAGGCAACTCATCTTTACTTTTAAGGATATGAGACGTCATTCATCGTTGTTACATAACCACTGTTTTGCGGTTTATTGATTCCATTAAAAATTATTTCTCATTCGAAATTAATGTATTTAATAAGCTAAATTGAGCGCGCAAAAAAGGTCTTAGTAAATTTGATGAAACTAAGTCGAAATTTGTACGACAGTCCTGCGTTGAATGTAATTACAGTTGCAGTCACTGTAAACCTTCTAAAGATGCCGTACTCCAATATGATGGTTACTTGTTGTGTCCTTTTTCACAACGAATATATGTCAACATGTGACCGTTCTTTAAGTACAGAATTGCCAATGTCGTGCAACACTTTGTTAATAAGTGACCTGAATTTAGAACTGATCTGTATCTTATACTGACATTCCAAATTGACTTATTTCCGATTTGGATAGTGATACATTTGTTTTGTTCAAACACTGATGCTAAACCCAGTTATATGGATATGTTATTCATAGGTTTTTCCTGTATCGTTTACCCATAAATCTATTTCCAAAAGAGCAAACTTATTAATTGTATAATCAACATTGTTCTATTTTGTTCGCATATCCTTTAGATATCTTGTTAGATTTATACAATAAACATACTATTAATACATAATTGATACATACAACAAACTCATTTCTAAGACCGAATGATCAACATCTTTTAGATAACTTTTCAAATACAATAACTAGTTTTAAGACAATAGACGATATTGCCCGTTGTTTGACAATGATTGCTTTAGAGCAAATCATTTCTGTACACTCTTAGCTCATTCGACCAGAGAATGTTTAATCAATGTAATTGTGATCAGCAATTGCATGTCGTTATTAACTTATGATGCACCACTTGTCATGACACTAAATTGTATCACCAACTTCAATTATCATGATTGTTTTACATAATGATAAATTAAAACCAATTCAATATGCATTTGTTTGTCCATGGTTGTCATGTGACTAGTAAATCCCTCCACTAAGAATATAGTCATCAATTTATTCATATTTGTTTGGTTCAGCGTCATGTCAAATCCCCAAGAGGTAAAACAATTCGTCGGCATCAGTATTTGTTTCCTTGTCTAGTCAAAACATATACTGTAATTTAATCTAAAGGGATAAGATACGAAACGACACAAGAAAGTAACTATAGGCACTTCACTTAAATTGACAAAACAAACATGGTTTTATATTGATACATTAATATTCATGAACGTATGTGTTGTTGTATTTATTGTTAAGTTATTTGCGTTCTTTGACAAACATAGAAGAACCGATTTGTCCGGCATCCGCATCTAAGGGGTCTTTAACGTAAGCATTTTTTACCAAACCTTTATAAAAAATTTTTATAATGTATATGGACATAATGGCGAATGAAGTGTCGGAACAGGTAAAACGAACATCAACTCTGACTGTTTAGCATTTTATGTTCAAAACGTGACTAACACTGTTATTAAGCGTTAGTATTTGTTCTATGTTTTATTTTCTACACAGTTTTACAATGATAAAGGGCATACTTACTATCTCCTTTAATTTTATATTTATATGGTTCAGACTTAACGCTGAGTATAAAACAGTTTTTAAGATAGCATTGGCTATGTGATTTAGGATGTTGTTAAAGTTAACAATGTTGATAACGTCATGTTAGTTCAAACTTTATTTACATAACAACATTTGTGACGAGTTAACTCTTGCGAGTTTACACGATTTTGCGTGAGAGTATGATTTTATGGTGTAGGGAAAACCGGAGTATCCGATGAAAACACATTTTCCAAGTTTGATAACAACAAACAAAACACATATACCTCCAGCTTGGCAATCGAGCCGTAATGCCTTTCAGGTTGACAGGTAGTATTTTAATAAACAGCGCGACCGATTGAGGAATAGACGTTCGACAATATGTCGACGATTGCGTAGTACACTTCAAGCACAAGTTAATTGGTTTATTTATACATTTGAACGTTCTTTTTAAACCAGCTTTTGGTAAAGTAAGTGCAACCGAGGTTTTAGTCTTTCATGATGTGTTACTCTTTCTCTAGCACGTGGTTATCCAAGAGAGGCCCAATGGTTTAAAGGAATAAACAAACGAACCTGTTTTATGGATGCATAAGGAACTGAACAAAACCAACAGACCACACTTGAATCAAACAAGCTGGACGGGAATGTGCTTTAAGAGCTCTAAGTCTTCCAGAATGTGCTACTCGTTCACTATCACGTGGTTATCCTGATAATAAAATGGAAACTACAAGGAAAGGCCCAATAGTATAAAAGAAAAGTAAGCAAATGAACCTAATGAGAGGCATTATGCAGCCCTCACGAACTGACCAAAAAAAACCAGACCACACTTGCATCAAAATAGCGTTATCAACATATGTAGGGAAAACGCCGTGGAACAGTCAGTGAAAGAACTTTTAGATATTAAAGCAACAAGTGTAAAATAAAACACTCTTTACATTTGGAACAAAACTATTGATATCCTTTCATCACGAAACGCTTGCATGCCAACATGTTTTTATCCAATTTGTATTGATTTAAATACTTGCAAGAATTTCTAGGTCCCTTTTTCCGCAACGAAACACAACTTAATGTTTGGAAACCTTATAAAAACATAAAGTTGAGGCAAAGGCAGATGTTTAATAAAAATATCGAATCATCTTTCGCCTAATTTTGCAATTACTTTAAACGGGCTATGACGTTAATCGAAGAAAAGCCTGTTGACATAATAACACATGTTATCTTATTGTGCAGCTTAATATACCCTTGTCACGTAAAAACGAATCGAGTAACAATCTTAGTTCTAAAAGTGTTATGTTGATATGTGATTTCTCCAGATTTATATATTTATGATAGCGAGTGACAATTTTTTACTTTAGTTTAATGAACAATTTGCTGCTGATAACTGAGATAATGTCAAACTATTGCATGTTTTATTTTCGCTGCAATTCATGACAACAAACAGGAACTATTGAAAGAGATCCCAATACGCGAGTCATACACAAATATAAAGATACTGATTTCAGTAATATAATATACAATATTAATGGCTTACATACACAGGTATACAGATACACATAACATGTACCTTAATACCATATAAGTTATATCATTTTATGACTTTTTTATTTTTGGCAGGCTATACAGAGTCATAAAGCTAACCTAAGTGATAGCTGTTTTAATTGTGAAGTTATTCCTAGTTTATTCTAAGACTTACATGGAAGGATTTCGTCTAACAGAAATGTAAACATTTTTCAAATTAATGTATTAGTCTATAACAGCATTTATTGTCAGAGGATTATGCAATATATTCACGTAACTAATTTTCAGACGCAAAACTGTTTTGCTTCTGTATGATGCGTCCTTGTTCGAAGGGAAGTCTTAGAGGCTTTGATTTTGATCAAAGGGAAGTCTTAGAAGCTGTGATTTTGATCTAATAAGAGATGATTTATGTCAGTATTTATGTGTGTTACACTCTTTACTTCACTCATCGAAAGGCTAACGTCATTATAGATATTCTGCAATAGGGCTGCATAATGGACTGCAACCTTTGTCAACTTTTATCAGGCGAGCACGGTAAAGCACCTCAAGTACTAAAGCCGTGATTTTTTACATCTTTGTATTGTCACTGGCGTATATACATTTGTATATCATGTATACTTAGGGCTATGGTTGAAGTTGTGCAAGAAGTGGACGTTGACACCGACAACGACAACGACGCCGACAGGGACTGGACGTATATCGCAATACCTCGACTTCTTTGCTTTGAAAAATAAAAGAACTAACTAGAGAAAAAACAGGAGTAAACATTTATGTCATTCAATATAAGAACATTTTCAAAGGTGAAGTCTCACTATTTAATTCAAATTATTTTATGAAAAGTGGCTGTTAAGGTTGTAATGATAAGTTCAAGAAATTACCATACGGTCAATAAATAGATACTTACGCAATAACCCAATGTTGTATACATTTCATGATCTTAAATTATTTCCGGAAGTATTAACACCGATCATTATGATATTTGTTGAGTTTATGTTATCAAGGAACATAATTAATATAAATATAATTTGATTTGAACAATGTTGCTAGTATGTGAATAAAGGGCAGACGTGTGTACACATAATATACGACTAGACAATATGTGAATAACAAAAGTCATGTTGGGTGTCATTCTACATTTAAAAAAAATCTTATTGTAAGCAAATTCAAATCTAACGTATTTACCGAATTCCGGAGTAAATCGATCGCTGTCTTTAAAGGAGCAACGATTGCCGACGTAGTTCAAAATTAGACAAACATTCACCATACAATTTTAAATAGCTTTTTCATACGGGTTTGCACATTTTGGCTTTTGTCAATGTTTAAAGTCGTTCGGTTGTTGTCGGCTCATGCAAATTGTCTAAGAGGTTCAAGCTATAACTATGCCAATTAGATCATGCTATTATTTAATGCCAGGGTGCAGTGTGTTTTTTACAGGCAGGCAGGCAGACAGGCAGGCAGACAGACAGACAGAGAACACATCAACAACATGCTGTTACTTGGCGGAATATTAATAATTGTTGTGATAACAAACTGCATTTAGTGTTGATAAGGACTAAATAAACAATCATTGTACGTGTTTATTTGTTCCCTTGCAAGTGCTTGTCTGGTTGTAAATGTGCCTGAAAATATTGCATTCTAAATTGAAATCATTGAACAAACAATAAATAGCGCAAAAATAATCGGTTGAGCATCTCTCGTTTCTGAAATTCCACGCAATAATGCAACACTTGTTATTCTGATGACGTTTTTGTTGTCACTCCTGTATCGAGACGTGATGTTTCTATTCCGATGTAACAAACTCGTAATGATATAATAACAAATCGTGGCTTTATATATTTTCAATACTCAAAATAAGCAATCGGTATTAAACGAATTGCCAAAACTAACAAACTTATGTATATGCTGTATCTCTTTGAAACTTCTTTCGAGCATTAAATGACATCCTGCTCTATACTCAACAATTGAGTTTTACATAAAGCACTCGCCGATAGAGGACGACTGTTACGACATTCAACAAAAATAATGTCGACTAGTCCATTTTTGAAGGGTAATTTTCATTTACAACTACTTTCCTATTCAACAATGAATGCTAATATAATGTACTATTCATCAAGCATGCTAAAATGACAGGATACACGTCATGGTATTTTTAATACTTATCGGGGTCTGTCAAAATAACACATAATTACTGAATATTCCTTCTCTTGAATTGTTTCCTGTCAATTTTATCGTGATGTAGTAAATGTTTAACTCAGCTGATGAATAATTATATGATATGCATGCATTGACTAATAATGTGTATATATCTAAGAATGATTGATAGAAAAAGAAGGTATTATTTGGAAATTATATAAACTAAATTGGATAACTTAACAAAACGAAAAGGCGCTTCACTTAAGTATTTCACATATACTTTACAATGCAGAAGCACGTCCTGCTTTTCAGCTGAAGAGCGATCGTTTTAAAACCGTCCAGTAAACAATAACAGACAAGCTTTCGAGGTTGACGATTAAAGCTATTTTCGAACAAAGATGGTTTTGTCGCCCTACCTTGGGATTCGTTAGTGATGTCTTATTTGTCTATGAATTCATGGCTACTGGTTTACAGAACAAAGACGAATTTCTCTGTAATTTAATGAATACAATCATATTCCTGTTTCTATAAGATGGTGTATACCAAGGCGTAACACAGACATTGTTTGCGCTATCCCGACGGACTTAATCTGTTATTACATCCGATGGAAATCTTGTTATTGCTACCAAACCGCGTTTCTGACCATTTTTTTCTCCTTTTAAGTCTACTGATCCTACGGGCACGGTATCAGTTCCAGGAAATAAATATGGCAATATAACAAGCGGACAATAAGACTCCGAGGTGACAGAGGCCTTAAACTGTGCGTGTTTTGAAAGAAGGGAGTGCATGATACCGTAACAAAACCTTCCACGTTGAACATTGGTCTTAAACGTGTTGTTTAGGTTAAAGAATATTTGAGTCATTCTATCTGACGTATTGGTCTTATTATGAAACAGAAATAAATGTTGATCATATAGTATTCTAGATGATTCTTACACATCGGATAAATATGGCCGCACTTGTGAGTTCCGTCTCTCACATCCCATACAAGACTAGTCAAGTTAAAAAAATGAGTCCTCTTGTTTGGTGTCCTTAAAAACATTATTACGACTGAAATACATGATTTAAGAAGAATCCATTTACACAATGATATCAATTATCGAAGATAATCGCCTTTTAATATTTACAATTTGACAATATTGAACTCAAATTACGTCATGACGTCGTACACGATGTCGCATGCGCTTCATGAATGAAGTGTATACACATGCGTGTTTAACGTCACATTGTACAACAATGAGTAGACGTTAATTTATGCAGAAAATAATATCATCCATGTGTTCCGGTTCAAATCGAAAGGTCGTACCCTCGTAAACCCTGCATTGCCGATGTATAGACAAGCAACGTTACCGTCTTAAGCTCGTGTCATGACGTGACATGACGGTTTCCTTTATATTCGATGAATTAGACATATCAATCAATCCTGGATAGGCGTTTAAGTTAATTTGCATAATTAAAGCACTTAAAAACATGTCTAGTAACATATGTCTAATCAAAAACAATTTTTATAAAGAACTCTATAATGAATGCAAAAATAATTCGATGTTGGTTACACCTTCTTCACGCGAAAGAAACAATTGTTGGTAAACGTAAAACCTATTTTTTTATTAATCAGTTTTATTATCTAATCAAAAAGGCTGTAATTAAAACACCAGATGTATTAACAGTCAACCCATCCGAAATATCTTTCCTGTTGTTCAGTTGACAATGTTATTGTTTTATCCGTCATAAACTTTCACAGGGGATGGGCGTTGCGTACATTTTGTTATCCTATCTCTCATTTTATACTGTTTGAATTTGGAGCAATATTCCTTCAAAATTAAAATATCTGCAACTACTGTCATTGGGGCTTAAAACGTTAAGACAATTTGTCCAGTGTACAAAAAAAGAAGAGTACGCAATTAACATTGAAAGCGACCTAGTCAATGTCCGGAGGTACAAAACTGTTTTGTCATAACTTGTTTCCATCCGCATGCATTATGTGTATGGAAATGTATTACCTACAGTACTATCTGCTGTATCAGGTCATCAAGTTAACATTTGTGCAGTTTGACAAATTGTGCAAACGTCAAGGCAAATTGAATTTGAAGAATATATTCTCAGACGATCTCGTCATTTTTAGCATCGCTTAATTTGATAAGAATCTCTTCGTAGACAACAAAATTTACAATCTAATATGTTAAGTGAGACCTTTCGTTTCTCAAAAACCCTATGTATGCTCTTGTGCTACAACCATTTGTACACTGAGATACAAATATAGGTCTTGGCATTTCTTAGCATTTTTGTATTTGTAAAAACAAATTTCAAACCTTACGATTGATTGAACCTTGTGCTAGTCTCTGTGTTTGATTGTATGAGTCTTAGCCATCATGTGAACTGTCTGTCATTGGTACAATGCAGTATGAGAAACAAAAAAAAATGAAAACAGTGTAGTGGTTTTGTTTATTTAAAAGGTCATCAACTAATATAAGTCTATTAAAGTCAATGTTAAAGTTTGAACCTTGGTGTAAAAATCATACTTGGCCGAAAAACACAAAACAAGTGAGCCCAACATTATGATATCATATCATGTATTACTAAGTAAATTTGGTAGCAAATGAGTAACAAACACACTTTGAGCAAGTTGCCCGTCCCAGGCTTTTCGCAGAACAAATTGCACTGAACATCATAATTAGTTCTTTCTCTCTCAAGGCATGCTTATGAAATTAAGGAGTTTGAAGCTGTTCCAACAATTTAACCGGTTTAGTTACGGCTCACATTTATGCTAATCTTGTTAGCTTTCATGTGTGTTTTAGCAACATGACCATTCGGCTTAACATTGAATTTTTTTTCAATGAAATATATGTTACCAAATTATTCACAAAATAAACATACAATGCACCAACAGAACCGGTACCAAGGTAACCGCTGTACGTGTAAAGAACACGAACAAACTTGCAATGTTCATCAACTAGCCCGAACATACATTTTCTACGTGTTTATTGAATTGAAACTAAAAAAATCTTAATAAAATGTCAAACCGGAGATCACTAATTTTACCAACATTAAATGAAAACATATATTCAAAACTAAGGCAAGTTTATAAATCGAAATGCTCATCTACCTAGACTATAATCTTGTTTGCAAATACGCAACATATAAAGCAAATATTGATTGTAGAATTTCTGGATTTGATTTTAACAATACCCTCTGTTTGTGAAATTAGTAATATGTAACAGTCAAGTCAACATAAAATGTGTGTTTGTAAACCGTTAAATGGCAAAGTACATGACAAAACATGCTAAACTATCGCGGAACAAACATCTACTGTTTGCTAAAAAAACATTACAATGTGACATATATTTTAAGTACAGAAAGTGATGTAAGTCTCTCGGATATCTTGACCTGAATATGGAATTTATCAGTCTGTCACAATGGCATTCCAAATTGACAGGTTTCCGATTTGGATTATGATTAATTTGTTTTGTCTTTAGTTTTCATCCTTAATCATTGCTAAATCTTCTAATAGATGGATATGTTATTCATAGCATTCCTTTATCGCCTCCTCGTAAGTCTATTTAGAAAAGCTGCAAACACATTTTTGAATAGCCCTTGAGTGTTATTTCATTGTATTTACCTTCTCTTCGGATATTTTGTGAGATTTAAACAATTTACATACTTTTTTATACAGAACAAACAAACACAATTTTCTCGATGTTCAAGGTCAGCGAAACCCGAATAATCAACAATATTGCTTGATACTTGTTTGATAAAATGGCTAGTTTTTACATCTATACCTGCAATGATGTTAATACAGCAGGGTTCGCCTTATCCGTTACTATCAGGCCATTTATTGAAAAATAAAAGCTTTAAAGCAAACCCTTTCTTTACAATCTTCTACGGACTTAACATGATCAGATATAATGTCCTTATACAGAATTGACCAATAATAAAATTTAAACATAATAAAAAAGACATAGAAACACAAACAAGTTTATACGCATTACATTAACTGGCCGTACACAAAAGCATTGATACTATTTTTTAAATATTTGTGTGCTTCTATTCTTTTGTATTTATTATTGTATATTCTGCAGAGATAAAGGAATCAAACTGTCCGGAGTCCTCTTTGCCATACGCAAATTTCCACTCTCTAACGTTAGGAGTTTGTATCTTATTTTGATATCAGAAATTGATAAAATTTGATTACTCTAAACTAAACATTCATACGTACGGGCCGGGATCCGAACCAAGGATGTAATATGCCAATTTATATTAGAATAATACTAATGTGAACTCATACCACACGTTCTCTTCATACATTTAAAGTAAAAAGGGTTGGTTTACAAGTCATATTGACATTTTCGTAAAACCAACTTTTAATAAATTTGTACTATTCCACTGTTTATATCACATACCATACCGTCTCCGAACAATTGTAACTTCTGGTCACAGTCCTATGTGTCCCATATGATATTTTAGAAGTTAATTTGTGGAATTCAAAATAAATTCCTGATTTCTTACTTGTCGTGCATACAACAACAACAACAACAACAACAACTTTTAATGCATTCAGGCAATAATGCCTATAGCATACAAACAGTTTATGAGCAATCAGGTAGAATTTAGCGAGAAGCATAAAAATAAAATGTGAACATAAAGATGAATGATTGTTAGTCAGTAGTAGTAAATTATTTTGCAATTAAAGGTAAATCTAGAATGCTTAAATAGAACATTTTGTTTTTAACAATTTGATAGAACAAAAATTAATTTACCAAAGTCCGAGTGTTTGTTTAACAGAAGTTAGATGTAGTAGTATTTATCCAGTCGTGAACATCTTGAGCTAACTCGTGTTTTTGTATGTACTCAATAACTTGACATACGCATCAAACAGACATCGTTCTTTGAACCTGCGATAATAGCGTCAGCATCGGTTAGCTCTTACGGGCCTTTCAGTGATATGAATCTTCACGGAACACGGTGTCACATTTACGGTGTCCACGAATCCTCTACGCGGTCTAACCATCCGTGCAATGTTTTATTTTATGTTGCAATGTTTTATTTTTTACGTCTTCATTTCCCCTTCTCGATGGTACATCGTAAATATAATCTGATTATATCTAAGATGGTTATTGAATACACTTCTAAAAGTTGTTTTAATGAACTGTAAAAATAGCATTGAATGGAGTCATGCGGCCATTCATAGGATAAATGTAAATATTGTATTGGCCCGTATTCAATGCATATACACTGTACAAGACTTATGTCGGTCAAATAAGTAAACTCTGAACATTTGCATTTGTGACCGATTCACTGTACACTTACAATTGTTTAATGATATTATATCAGCTATTCATGTTTGTTAAAGCAATTTTCAGGTCAAAACAAATGTCTGTATCCGATTAACAAATACTTTGACAAATAAACGGCATCAAATAACACCAAAACACTAGCAGACACGATTTATTGCCACTAGAAAGAACATATTTTATTGCATAGATATAACCAGACCTTGGCGTCCTAAATACACATAATATTTTGACAGACGCCACTTATGTTCAAGATAATAAGACAATATAATATTCATCCTCATATCGTTTTCTCGGGAACAATTAAGCCGTAAATTGTAACTCTGCAAAGCTCAAGGACATTACATATGTGACATAAAAAGTTCATGTTCTTCTCAAAATAACAATAAATTAACCACTGATTTATATTGCCTGTTTAGCAACTTAATTGTTTGATTGTATGGTCTGGAATGTGTAGTATGTCAGTGTTGGTGTTGGCCTAAAATTAGCAAACCAGTGAAATATGAACAGATAATTGGCCGGTTATAAATAGCAATTTCTAGAACATTACAAGTGCAAAAAGAACTTCGAGTTATTGTAATTGATTTTAACATCATTTCCTGAAATAATCTTGAAGTTGAGGTTCTACAGCAGGCCATTAAATCTTATTGTTTTTACACTGTTACAGAACCTGAATCCCTTGAGAGCTTCACAAAAGTATTCTACTTAAGATTAAGACAATCAAGCACTACAGCAATCACATACTGACATATATAATACCATTGTCGATATAATCAGTGTTATCTTTCATATAAAACGTATTGTCTTCCATTGAAATACAAGTGCAAGTATAATTTTCGACTGCACTTAAAACACTTTCGCTTATAATCTGTAGTTCGTAGAAGCCTATGGAAACTGGATACATAAGACAAGTATTACTATGGTAAGTTTCATACCAAATGAAGAAATAACATTTTTCACTAGAATTACCATCTGTGAAATCATTTATCTGGAAATTATTATCTGAATTGACATCTTTGCTCTGATATTCAATCAATTTATATAAAAATAAGCACCCAATGTGTCTTATTAAATGTCAAATAGTTTGTACGATGTGCCTGCATTACCTGATGGTGCCATAACACGATACTTCAAAATTATAAACACTGAATATGAGATGATAATGCTTTTTAAAACAATCCAGACGGTGGTTATTTAAAGTAGCTTCAAATTGAATAGCTTTCGACGTATTTGTCTCAAGGACGAAACGTTAACAAATATTGTATCTTATATTCAAGCAATAAATTCAACTTGTACTATTTAGAAACCAGTGTTGTTTTAAGCAATTATTGTTTGTTTCTTGTAAAAAAACTCATGAAATATAGAGCCGGCGCATATTTTCAATTATCTCTGTTATTTTATATGCGATGACTTTAAAAGGCGTTTGATACTACTTATTGCTAATTTAGAGGAGTGTCCTAAAATATTTTGAATATTTTAATATGTGAAAACCATTACCATTATGGAAAATACAATGTTGTACAATGCACTCTGAAAAACTTTTTGAAGTCATTTGGACTAAAATATGTTGGAATGTTTGCGTTTCTTAATGTATGGATGTAATTAATTTTGCTTAACAAATCAAGACAGTGTTTTATTTACATTGAGTCTCTATCTTTCAATGACCGTTCCAAGGCGCTTTCACAACTTGTAATGTTATATACGTTGATGCGAGTATTGTCTTTTTTTATGGTTTTTACACGTTGTGTTTAATTGTTACTGTAAACCCCTCTATATTTACTTTAATGTTTACTTCTGGCTCATCCCTGTAGTTTTATTCGTATCATCAAGTTACCCCTATGTCGGTGAAAGAAAAATAATTCTCAAAGACTGATACATCGGAAGCGCATAAATCACCCAAAGAGGGTTCGTTTGAGAATGGTCATAAATAAAGTTGAACTTATATTCTTGTACCTAAAGTTTAGACTGCAAGCGAGTATATATTGTCGGAATTTTATTTTACACGATCACTTTCAATTAGATTACAGGCGTTTTTTATCAGCCCATCTGCGCCAATATCCCCGATGAATACATCAATTACGAAATTCATTACTTCTATATACACCAAAAGTTCAGTATTCCTTTCCAGAACTTTTAAAACAACTTTTTCATTAAACGAAAACCAAAGAGTTATTATTTTAAATCCATTTTATAAATAGAACGACATGACCGTAACCGGATATAGCGTATCATATTACGTGACAATAACGCCGGAATTATTTTATCTCTAGGTTAAATCAATTTTAAACGTAAAACATTGACAACAATACATTTAACGTATCATAAAATAATAATTTTCAGCATGTTGATTAAAGTTTTTCATGGTCATAATACTAAAAATAACAAGATAAACAATTTTCTATAGATACTATTTAATTTGCGATGATTCGCATTGCGAACGTATCCAAAGATATTGCGTCCATCCAATCATATTCGCTATTACCGAAAGGCAGTTTATTTAAGGAATTGAAAAAGGACATTACAATTACCTATTATATAAGTGCTTGACGTAGCATCTTAAAACGTTGTACAGGGATGAACATATTCTGATATATATTAATTTGCACCTAGTACATTTAGGTGAACATTGTTTCATGCGTATTCAAATTACACTACAATTCAGTGAGAGTTGCAATGAATTTATACGATACAATAAGTTAACATTTGTAGTTACATATGGTGCATACATGTGATCAAAACGAAGCTCACGATATGTACGCTGTTCTATTTTCTATAGATTTAATTTAAATTAAATACGCTATTCATAATGCAGATCAGTTGTCGCTCGATAAGTATTTTACATTTCAGTTTATAAGCTGCTTTAAAAACAAAAATTAATGCACTTTCGTCATATTTGTCTTAAAGAAGAACATCTGGACATTCCTTATCATCAATACAAAAGTATGGAATTTAGGTTTTAGTGAGTTCAGTTTCGAAAATATATTCTGTGCAAATAGTATTTTTTTTTTTAAAAAACCCACACTACTTTTTCCATTTAGGCATTTTTAACCTACATAAAGGTTTGAAAGCATGTCTTAAGAAAAATTCTCTGTATGATTACTCAATTTAGGAAAATATTTATCTTTACTGTTTTATAATCAAAAACACAGACGAATATAGTATAAAACCAAATCCCGAAATTCAACAATAATATTTCCTAAATATATTGCATAATTGTTTCAAGTTTAAATTGCCTTTGTTGTAATAGAATGTAAAACTCCGTTTTCGCAATATTCCCAAAATAGTTTGTTGTTTTCTAGTTTCAATTAAGAAGACATGCCACTTTCTTCACATTACGTCAATTCCAGGAAATTTTGTATTTTTTTATTACATTCGCCTGTAGATAAATTGTTCTGTCTAGTTGATTTAGACACCACT
Organism: Mya arenaria; assembly: GCF_026914265.1. Taxonomy (NCBI): domain Eukaryota; kingdom Metazoa; phylum Mollusca; class Bivalvia; order Myida; family Myidae; genus Mya; species Mya arenaria. The sequence continues at coordinate 56,230,110 of NC_069131.1, forward strand.
ATTTCAGTGTATGTTTTAAAACTCTTTATTCGAACCGTGTAACCTTAATGCCGGTTTTGTTGAAGCATTTTATACCTTTCTTTGTGAATTATTTGGATTCATCTTTCTCATTGCGATATGTTTTAATCGGTTGATTATGTTGGTTAAGTACCTGAACACATGAAAGCTTTGCATGCATTTAAATAATAAACCGTTTCAAATGATTGAAATGCTTTCATTTTATAAAACCCACACACATGTTTTATGAGATAAACCAGTTTTGATGTTCTTTGCTCAATTAATCTGCAGAAATTAGAGGTATGCATTTAAAAGATTTTATAATATTTCCAATGGTTGTTTTGACTCATCTATTAAATTGGAAAGTAAGTAAATAAATAGAAACATAAAGTGGAATTAACAGGGACAATTCCTATAACAGAAACAATAAATAACGATTGTGCTGTTGAGATACACACATATAAGGCCAAGTAGACACTCAGGGACAGACTAAGGCCGTCAAAATACAACAGTGACTTCTACGTTAGCCTACAATTATCAATGTTGGGTTTTACCCGGGAAGCGTGAGCGAAGTTCCAAGGTTTCCTATCCTCGATCAGATTTCGATAAAAAGTCCTATGTTTTATCAAATTGGGGATAAATATAATTGATGGTGTTTATATTGCTAGCTGAAGAAATGCAGTCTTCTGTGGCTAAATGGTATAGCAATCCATCATCGAAATGAGTTTGAAGATACTAGGAAATTAACTGATGGATTTCTGTCTCTCTTCCAACAAAAACATATCCACAAAAGCAAAGACTCTTGAAGGTTTTTATTGAATTGTGGAGATTGTCCTAACCGACTGACAACCCTCTCCAAATAATATGGAAACGGATATTGAAAAGTACGGGGTAAGTAATGCATGGGATATATGGGACAAAGGGAGCTAAGCTAGAACATAATATTGTTTTCAGTGCCCAATATGAACCGTTTATCATACCGACCACCTATCAATCAGCATCATTTATTAAAAGTTTTTCACAATTCCAGTATACTTCTGCATTTGATTTCTTGGGTAATTTGCCGTTCAATGAACTACGTTCAAAAGGTCAAATCTGTTGAACGATACGAGTATTAAGGAAAGTACGCCTATATACGTGTTATGGTTTTTAAGGTCTGCCTGCGTCTGTAAGCTGCATTAGAGTGTGTCATTGCAGTTCAAGGAGGAATTAAGAAGCCCAATAAAATGGGTTGGTGGATTAACTTTCACCATTGAATGAGACATTATGCCTAAAATAATCATTAAGCCCCAAAACAGTGTCTGTGTAACAACGATGACTGGCGTCTACAGCACTACACATCCAAAAAAGTAAAAATGAGTGGATTGCTCTGGTCAAATCATGGCGCATCAATATCTATGTGAAAAACAAAGAAACTAGCTGAGGTGTCTAAAATGTTCAACATAAACCCCGTTTTATGGCACAGTACTATTATAAAAGTATCATATTAAAAGGTAAAAATACTAAAATTATAAATGTTTTATAGGTAGTCTCACTATGATAGAGAGATGATGTTTATATGCAGCATATTGTTTGATGTAATCACAAATGATATCGATATCCTGGAATAAAAATCATAACATTTTCTTATCGACGTATAAGAGAAGTAGCAACTTACTGTTGACGAGGCACTTTTACTCCCACTTAACCGTATCAATGACAAATGATTTCCATGAAAATAATTTACAAAATGACTGAACGATTGTGAGTAGGAGGTATAGGAGCTATACCAGAAAGTTGATGAAATGATATCTGGTCTTTAAATGAAGAGACACATAATCAAAAATACACTGGCGTCAGGTTTGCATCTAGAAATCTTAATTAAATTTTCCCTTTAACATTTGATAATAGCCCGATGTGAATAGGGACGCGTGCAATGTCATTGAGAATCTCAAACAACGACAGTAGGAAGATGGATGTGTCTTGTGGTCATCAACTTCTTTGGAGGCTGCAAAAGTAAGATAATGAAATTTTGTCTACCAAGATCTGGTTATATTTAAGCAACAAAACCAATATATTTGCAATATACCATTATTCCTCCAACACGTTTAAGTAGCGAATGCTTTTCTTCCAACTCAGATAAGTAGATCCAATAATTAAACCATGCTAGAAATTCTTATCTTGCCCACGGGCGAAGATAAAATGCCCGTATGGAACCCCTTTTTAATGGTCGCCACATTGTAATTACCTCCCTTGTTGAAGACTGACGTCTGTAGCACCATCGAAGTCTTGTCTTGTGGCAATATTTAGATAGCTAATTAATTATTTCTCGCTTCAAATGCCACTATAAAAAAGTATTCACGCACCTTTCAAGAAATAATGCTTCACTCTCCTCAGAACTATTTAAAGACCGATTTGAGTGTTAACATAACCCAAATCACTGCGCGCATATATATGACGACCACGAATCATCACATATCCATACGCATTTATTTTCAATAAGCACAAAAGAGTTCCAGCAAAAAAATACATTTTTACTTAATTTTGTTTAACTGAGGTGGGAGAAAAAGCATCTACCATAGCCGCTCGTGTAAGGTAGGTTCATCCCGACCCTCGCACAGGGTGTTTTGCGGAAACTCGGTAAATCTCGTTTCCGCAAAACACCCTACGCTCGGGTCGGAATGAACCTATCTTACACTCTCTGCCATGGAAGTTACTTATAATCTATGGAAGGCCATTGGCCTTCTGATTTGTTTTCGTCAACTGTTGGCAGAAATGAAAAGGAAATTGTTTTCACATTGTTCTGGTGGCCTACTTAATCATTTTTATCAACAATTTGGAATATGACGCAAAACCTGCAAGAACATTGCAGTATAAATGCAGTATGACAAAAGTAACATACGAGGTCAACGACGTCATGCTGATTCCATCAATCAATTTGCCTTGTTTAACTTCTTACAAAGTGACAGAGGATAAATCATAGTTTCAACATTGTCAGAAAAGTATGTGATTAAAACTAATTTACGTTTGAATTTTGACTGTTTTTTTATATTACATAGTACTAAATATATAGCTGATTTTCTTTTAAAATTAATCAGGTGTTTGAACACAATTAAAAAAACTCAGGTATTATTTAGAACAACAGCAGCGTATACCAAATGAGTGGGTACTAAAAATGAAAAAAGTTAATAACGAGAGTGCATTAATGTTTGAGTATAAATAAGACGCATACGCCTTCAATTCGCCGTTTGTCAAATATTCATTCAATAATAATATGATTGAATAATTGGTAGTGGATGAACTATATGGTTTATTTTGTTAACTGAACACGCTTAGACGAACATAAAAATGTTTGAGAAATTTTAAAGTTTGATATTTCTTAAAAAAAACCACGCAAATATATAGTTTTTGTTTAAAAAAGCGTTTCAAATCTTTCATCAGCTTCTTGGTGGTACAACTTTTATTTGAAAATCGTTGAATATATTCCTCGGGAATTATTAGAACTTTCACTTAGACAAACAACTTATCACAAATCGTCAACTGACATTTCTTTAAGCACCAGAACTATAATGTCCAGATCTATCTAACTTCAAAAAGAACATGCAAATCGTTATAAAACGTTAACGTCTTATGAACAAAGTTTAACAATTTGCTCATCAATACAACAGGGGGTTTATTCTATAGCATTCTTACCCTTGTCATAAGACACGTCCCAGACATTCCACTCAGTCATTTGCCAGTTATTTTTTGTAGTATATACTCTGAGTATAAAATGTAGAATCTTAATTTGTTAATGGACTTTTAATCATTGAAGCAATGAGGCATTTATTACGATAAATATAAGTATTGGATAGAATACTCTCCAGGGCTTCTATGCAATGCACATATAAGATTCAAGGCATTCAAATAAGTGCAAGCGGAACGTTTTCATTGGAATAACCAGTCGGTTGACCGATACAATATACACTTAGAACTGTCTTGTGAGGTCGTGTTGACATTATATGTTTGCCAAAGCATTTTGCAATTCATAACAAATGTTTGTATCCGATTAGGAAATATTTTGACCGTCGGGAATGAAAAGCAGTAAATAAAACGAAAACACTAGCAGACACAAATAAATGCCACTGAGAAGAACATATTCTATTGTATACATATTGCCAGACCGTGGCATCTTAAATACACGTACTATATTATTTTGGCAGAAGCCAGTTATCTCCAAGACAATAAGAAACATTATTCATCCAAACTCTCGTTTTTCTCGGGCAAACACAACTGTAAATGGTCCAATCTGCAATGCTCAAGGACATTTTATGTGTTACCTAAAAAGATCATGTTCTTCTCAAAATCACAATTTATTTACCACTGGTTTATTTTGCTTGTTTTGAAAATAAATTGTTGGATTGTCTTATCTGATATTGGGTTTGGCGTCAGTGCTGCTATTGACCTAAATTTTGCAGCCCAGTGAAATATGAACAATTAAACACTCTAGTTTTTGAACAATACAATTGCGTTTATTGACTTCGAGTGTTTGAATTGTTTTATACAATATTTCTTAATTTTTTTAGAGCTTGATATTCGAAAGCTGGCCTGAGTTGCCTGTGTCCCAGTTTTAATTTTCTTATTATTTGCATTTCCTGCAATGCACGGTTTAGAGCATACATTAAAAACACATATCTGTTCCATATCAATCAGAATATCCTTATGTGGGGATATTTATTTCATTATAATTATTCTCTATTTGCCAACAAATTTAAAACAAGAGTTTATACGGTAAGTGAAACATAAGTTGAAATCAATTAAAAAATTAAAACGCCAATGGCACGGCAAAACAGGATGAATTAGCCGTGCATGACTGCACGTGTTTTTTTTAAATATCAAAACAGTGTTACACCATCATGTCAGAAGGCGAGGGAACGACATGAATCAGCATTAAGCAGGTTCCATTAATGTTTAAGAACTGGAATAAATACCTTGCAAAAAGTCAAGTTCTTGAACCCTGGCATGTACTTGGTGGTTATTTCTCGAACGACAGTTCCAGTTCTAAAATACTTGTTGTTCTGCATAATCCTTTTTTCAAAATCGATATAAACGGCTTTATCATATTAAATATGGCAACTGCAGCGATATTATCGGTATGCTTACCCTAGTTAAGTTTATGGGGCATATATTGTCCAGATTGTATCTTAATTTAACGACTACCGAACCGTTTATTAAGGTTGTTTTAATTCGTCTTTTATTGAACATAAGTCATAAAAGTTTCGCTGATACAATATATGCATGAACATTTCTACCCCTAGCGTAAAGGTTTAAAGACAGACCAATTGGACTCATGCATTTACTATTAGAGTAAAGAGTATGTTAAAATATACTGCCAAAGTATATGAAAGTATTTAATGCTTTCAAAAACGATAGGAGCGAGGGTGTTCCCGACTTCATTCACATATAGCTGATTTGACAGACATGACAACACGTGCCAAGTACAATTCCTAAGCTGTCAGAAATAACATTAACTGAGTATCTGGCACATATGGCAGTTTTATTGGTGAAAGAGTATTGAAAACCAGTAAACACACCCTGACATTTCAAGCTTTTATGATACTTTTCCATTAAGTCAACAGATACGTTACTTTAAAACAACTGGTTATTTTTCACTGCAAACTGCAGCTGTTGGAAAGATCTGCTTGAGGACGTTTTTTGCTACGCAATTAGATTTTCGTTTTTTTTTTAAATCATATTGAAAAGCAACAGAAATCAATTCCTGTAAGGACGTTTGAAATAATTACAATCCTCATTTTAATCGACCAAAAAGTGATATATAAATAATTGTACATATATTTCAACAAATGTCATAAGATTTAATTAACTTTCGACTTTGAAAAACGGATGCCAACAAGAAAGACATTATTATTGAGTGTCTTGTGTTGTTTTGTATTTTTGACATGTTGTGTTCGCCACCATTTATTAAAACTAAATTAATATAATACTAGTATGCATTGTACGTCAACGTGTTACCCGTTCACTGCTCGGCACTATAATGAACCACCATTAAAGACTGCAGCCATCACGAACTGACGTTTAGAAAACATTGTCAATCTAACAAGTGCTTTACATAAATCGTATTATCTTTCACTAAAACCAAAGCGTAAGTGAATCTTTGACTGCACTAAAAATACATTCACGTATTAACTTAAGTCAATTAGCTGATATAGGCCAACGTTTGTCAATCGCGTATGACGTTAATTAAAAAGAAGTATTCCAATCCAGCTAGCACTCCTAGATAATGTACAATTGCTCATTTTAATATCCGCATTTGGGATTTGAATTCTAAGTTTTCTCTCAAAAAAGAATAAAAGCTGCAATTGTTTTCTTACATTTTTTGGACAATATTTTTACGAAACAATATGTTTAATGCAAGAACACAAAATAAGAAATAAAAAGTTAATAAAGAGAGTGCATACATGTTGGATTAGAACAAAAGCGAATGCGGATTTAACAGTATGGCCATTTCGAATGGACTACCATTAAAACCATTGAATGGACAACCATTTAAACTATCAAATATGAGTGAATGGCAGATGAAATAGATGGAAGGTTTGATAGACGAACGGACGGGCGGACGAAAGAACAAAGGAATGAATGGTCATTTTTTTAATGTATTCATAAATAAAGTGAAACATAATAAAAGAAGACAAGACAAAAACAACAATGTAAAAATGCAAAAATGAATAAGTAGAAATAAAAGGATGATGGAAGGATGGTGGATGGACGGATGGGTGTAAGAATGATTGATTGATTGATTGATTGATTGATTTTTTTGTACTGATTTTCATGATCTATAAATAACGATAACACCCGTTAAGAGTCATGATATAATCATTGCAAATGAATTGTTCGTTAAAACTTTAATGATTATAAACAATACATAAAAGATTCTTATTCAAATGAGAGTGTCGCTTTTCAAACGCATCACGCACTTTTTTACTAATGATTTAAGTCGAACACTGGGAATGAACTTAAACATATTAATTCAAGGGTTACGCGCTTTGCTTTACATGTGAATAATATGTTTTTACAACAATTGTACGAATATTTATATGAAAATCTTGAACGGATTTGTAAGTTGATACTGAGTGTATACTTATTGATTTTAGCTTGATTGTGCAGACAAAAGAAAGCTGATCGATTCCGTTCCCTGCATACAAACTGGTACTGGTGTGATATAGGAAATGAGATAGCACCCATGATGAAGATCGAACAAACATCCTATTGAAGGACAGTTGGGCATTTATACCATTATAATCTCTGGAACGTTTATGCTATGGCCTATGTTTAATAATTTGCTTGACGCCCACGACAATGACGCAATATTGACGCACAATAAACCTTTTATTCTTCTTAATCACACGAGCTAAAAACGCCAAAATCAAAATGTGTATCGGTGATATTTAACATGCTCATTTTAAAATCTTCTTTGATCTATGATAATAATTAAAAACGTATACACTATATTTAAAGTTATTATAAGTATTTGATCAACAAAATTGATCAACCCCTCATAGTAACTCAAAGAACCATTACTATTCAAAATTTGGATGGACCCTGTCATTTCTTCCTTTTAAAACTAAAAAATTAAAAAATACAGAATATTTTAAACAATGTGCAGGTAAGGGTCGCATAACCTACGGTTTATGTTGTAGATTTGAAACGCTTGGACTAAAACACCACGGTTTAAAAAAATGTAGATTTTTTCTGATATTTCAACAAAAGAAGATATATTTAATAATTGTTCACATATTTCATCAGGTTTCTATTTTGCCTTCTATTTTATGTACAAATGGTCGAAAAACCTCCGCGTAATTTATTATCAGTTAGAAAGCTTACATATCTTTAGTTTCTAAAACACAAATACTGAATTATTCTCTTGAAGAAGAAACAACAACATAAACAACAACAACATAATCTCATACGTGGTCAAATCAATGAATGGCTCATTTGTACCTTCAAAATATTGCTTCAATTTCTTATTCGTACATATTTCAGTGGCAGTGACAAAAAACCCAGTTCGTTTCGAAGGGTCGTGACTTGTTAGTAAACGAAAACGCTTACAAGCCATTATATACGTTTATGAAAACACCTTTTGACTGATATACTATCAATTTACATAAATATATGCACCCAATGCGTCTGATCAAATGTCAAATAGTTGGTAGGATGTTTCTGCATTACTTGATGGTGCCATAACACGATACTCAATATCATTATAGAGATGGATTATAAGATGATAATGATTAAAATAAGCAATCCAGACTCGGTTTATTTAAAGTAGCTTTCTAGAAAATTGCATTTTGACGTATGTGTCTCGTCGACGAAACATTTACACCTTTTTTATCTTCTATTCAAGCAATAAATTTAACTTGTCCGTTTTTAGAGGTTGGTGAACTGTTATTTTACATTGAATGACTTAAAAAGGCGTTAAACGTTGAATTTTCTAATTGTTTATTTGGACGAGTGTCTTGACATATTTTAAATATTTTAGTATTTTACAATCATTACAATATTAAAAGAAGTGTACATGTTGCACCATGCCCAATAAATTTATTCTTGAAGTCGTTTTTACATAAGCATGTTGGCTTTTCTTGATGAATGGATATAATTAGTTTTGCTAAACAAGTAAAGACAGTTTTTTTACATTGAGGCTCTATCTTTCAATGACCGTTCCAAGGCGCTTAGACAACATGTATTGATATATAAGTTGATGCGAGTGTTGTCAGTTTGAGTTGATCATAAGTGTTGTGAATTATATTCATCAGAAATAATATGAAATGTTATCTGGTCTTTAAATGAAGAGACACATGATACAAAAATACACTGGCGTCAGGTTTGCATCTCGAAATCTTAATTAATTTGCTTTTCCTTTCAACACCTGATAATAGACACGATGTGAAAAGGGACGCGTATAATGTCCTTGAGCATCTCATTGTGAAGCAAATATGGCTGGCTTGTTTTCTCAAACAACGACAATAGGATGATGGATGTGTTGGCGGCTGCAAAAGTAAGATAATTAAATTTTGTCTACCAAGTACTTAATGGGCTGACCTACACATTGTACACTTTTTGGTCGGAATGAAAGGTAGTAAATCAAACCAAACAACTAGCAAAAACGAACAATTGCCACTGGGAAGAAAGTAATTTACTGCTATATATAATCAGACATGTGCATCCTTAATACACATTTAATATTATTTTGCCAGACGCCAGTTACGTTCAAGACAATAAGAAACATTAATCATCCTTATTTCTTTTTTTCGAAAGAAATAAGACGTTTATCATCCACGCCGCAATGCTCAAGGACATTACATGCGTTACCTTAAAAGTTCATGTTCTTCTCAAAATAACAATGTATTCACAATTGATTCATTTTGCTTGCTTTGCATATAAATTGTTTGTTTGTCTGGTCTGGCTTTGTCAGATATATTCAACTATTAAGTCAGTGTTTCAGTTCAACGCAAATGAACAGCCCTGAAAAAACGAACACCGTGGTATTATAACAATACAATAATATTATTGCCCAGTTCTTTAACAACAAGTGCTAGAACATTTAAAAAACACACAAGAGATTCAAGTGTTTTTAATTAGTTTATACACCATTTCTTGAAATATTGTAGAACTTGGTTTTCTTAAATTGGCCATTGAATGTTAATGTCCTTACACTTATATAGAACCTGACTAATAGGAGTTTTTGAAGTTCTTAAAATAAATTCTACATTATTTCTATTATTTGGTTTGTCACAAACCCAGAATAATCAACATACAATGGACACCTGTAAGCCTTTCTAATAAGCTCATAACGTAATTGTTGCCGTTGTCCTGGTTTTATGTTACTTTTTATTTGCCTTATTTTATGAATGCACGGTTTAGAACATACATTCAAGAAAAATATGTGTTACCTAATTTGTATCAATCAGACCATCCTTAAGACTAGATATTTGATTCATTATAATAAACCTAGTCTAGTAGAGATAACTAAACGTTTCTCCAACATTGGGCTAATTAATGAAAATCGTTGATAAGGGTGATAACATGATTTTGACGATTGTGATGCAAGAACGGGGTACTGCGGCAATGCTATGCTGTAATTGTTGGTTGTGTTTTTACAGCAAGGAGGCAAGATGACGACAAGAATAAGAATTAGCATGAATCAGTTAAATGCATTACAGAACCCGTAATAACCAATTGATTAATATCATAAACGCATAGTATGCGTATAAATGCTTATTTTTTTCAGCGTGTTATGATATCAGTCAATATGTGATCCGTGCACAAAATTATTTTGCAGATTTACAAGGACGGAAGCGTTTACTATGTAATTTACGTATACGTGCATTATGCATTTAAGTCAGGAATATATATCGCATTTCCTTTTGTTTACACACATCACATCACAATATATCAAATGCCGCTTAAATGACAGTAGGGAGACCTTGAACAAGCCCATGGCTTTTTCTCAATTATGTCTGAAATACCTACGTACTTTTGCATTTATGTGTTTAATTTCCTTGCTCATGTATAATGTGTGTATATTCTCACGTGTACAAACTGTTTAATAAACACTGTTTCAACCAAACTATATTGAAAATTAAAATAAAGAAATTGACCAATCAATAGCATGAACAATAACCCGATATGTACATGGAGACGTCATGAAGTTCAGTTTGCTGAATGATAAATCATCTGACTAAGTATGCACACTCACATATTATTTTTCAACAACGTTAGCTATTTGGTTTGCTATTGTATTTTTTGACAAAATCTAGTTCATACTCTTATCACCTATATTACCGAACTTTATTGCAATCTAGAACAGGTCATCTCCAACATGGAAAGTAACATATATAAGTATTTATAATACTTGTTTTCCAATCCATTCAGAATAAATTCTATGCTTCATTTTTGGGTACACTGTGCATTAATTTATAGGTTCAAGTTCTTGGCGGCTAGTTCTCGAAGCCACTGTTCAAGTCCTAAAATATTAATAGAAGTGAAGGTAATTTCGTAATTTACTAGCAGGTTCTTTAACGCTCAAACTTCTAAGCTATTTTAATACTCATTTTAAGTAAATACAAATTTAGAAATAGCAACTAAAGCGATAATTTAAAGATGCTAACCTGTTTCAAGTTAAGTCATCTATTGTGAAGAATTAATCATCATTAATTTAATGACTGGCGAACTGTTTATTAATTTTATTTCATTACCTCTTTTTTATTAATCATTCAATAAAGATTCGCAGATAAAATATATGCATGACAACATTTGCTCCTAGCTTTGTGGTTTCAAGACAGACCCATAGGACACATACTATGAGAGTCAATATTATTGTTGTCAAAGTATCTGAGGGTATTTCACACTTTCCAGAACGATAGGAACGATGGTGACACCGACTTCAGAATTAAAGCTGATTTGTAAGATAAGAAAACGCATTTTCGATGCTGTCAGGAACGATATCATTATCAGAGTATCTGGTACATATTGCAGTTTTATTGGTTAAAGAGTATTGAAAACCACTCAACACCCGCTGTCATGTCAAGATTTCATGATACTTTTCCATTAAATCAACAGATACGTTACTTTAAAACAACAGGATCTTTCTCATTTAAATCTGTTGTTACTGGAATGTTTCGCTCGAGGTCGTTGTTTTGTTTCGTTATTGGTTTACCATTTTCTTAACGTTTACCAAAGTGAAAGAAAGCAAAATCTTCCTGTAAGTATGTATTTAACAAATACAAGCCCCCTTTTGAAAGGGTTGTGCATTGTCATTAACCTAAAATCAGAATGATATGTATTGTCATCAATTGGAGATATCCATGGAAATTGAACGTACTGCACTTAACTTAAACTTTTTATTTTCATAAAGACCTCAATATTAACAGGAAACAATACATACCTCCAAGACATACATGACCATTGCGATTCCTGTGATTTTATACTTTTGACATATTGTTTTCACTGCCAATTATCAAAACTAATTTGATATGATACTTAATTACATTGTAAAAATACCAAAATGATACTATATTACATAGAACGTCAACGTGTAACCCGAGCACCGAGCAGCACTACAATAAACCATCTCCAAGCACCGCAGCGTTCATATACTAACATATAAAACCATAGTCGGTATAGCCAGTGATTATTTATATAAAACATATTATCTTCCACTGAAACACAAATGCAAGTGCAGTTTAAGACTGCATTAAAACACTTTCACTTATTAACTTGAGTTCGAAGATGCTTAGGGGAACTGGATAAAAAGTATTAATTAGTTGTGTTTCATACCAAAGGGAGAAATACAATTTTGTTTTAAAAATTGACATTTGTGTTATCACAAGATTGTTACAGTGTATTTAATAGGTGAACACCCCAAAACATTCAATGTTTGATAAATGCATAAAGATTTACAGTGTCCTACTGTAGTCTCATAAGGTAGAAATATCGTGTTTTCTTAACATCTCTTTCAAATTTAACTCGGACTCCTTTTTTTAAAACCATTGTTTTCGACAGTTATTCATCCTTAATAACATAATTGCTTGATCTAAAGAAAAAGAAAAAAAGTATCCCTAACCTGAGGTGCATTACCTTAAAATATGTGTAGTGCATGGAAACTAACCTATATTTTGGGGAAAAGTGTGAATTCATGCTGTTGTTTGAAAAATCAAATGTAAATTTGATATTCATTCTTTTACCTGAAAATGTGTGTTTTCATTAAAATGTGTTTATTATAAAAAATATTAGTATATAAGAATTGAACATTATTATTCTACGTTTTATTGATGTGTGAAGTGTCGGAAAATTTACACCTAATTTGCATAAACACCGTGTTCATAAAATAAAAGATCATTTTTATTTTGCTATTATCCGAGATCCGCAATTCATCTCTCGATGAATCCAATTAGTTTGTAGCCTTCCCACGCGTAGGTATACATCATCGTCTTGGAGACACGTGAAGCTAAATTTAGTAACAATGAGACAAGTAATGGCTGCCGACTCCTCATTTTTTCCCATATCGAAGGACAATTAAAAAGGTCTGAGTTTTTGACCAAGATTAGTAAAATGTACAAACGGACTGTTAATGGATTAAAATCAATACACCTGGTGAACTAGATTATGAACGATGTTACCCCTATGACTGATGTCCAGACAATGTTGGCAACAATCATCCTAAGTCCTATACGCTTTATTTCTTCCTTAAGACTCATTTTTCCATCACATGTAAATGCAAAGAAATATATTCTTAAAGCCATTTGTGCACAAAACTATCCACGTCACTCTCATTTGTGTGCTCAGGACCAAAAGTGTTGAGTCACTGATATGGTTAAGTAAATGTAACCCTTTTTCTAAATATTTGACAAAGTGACCTCAGTAGATACTATTCATTTCAAGACAATTTCCTTTTGCTTTAGTTTTTCATTTGTTTTTGCGCATTTTCTAGATTGAAGTAGATCTTCTAATAGATAAACAAACATTATCGTCTAAGGTGATTAAAAGCTGTGAGCATTAACAATATTTGTCTCAATATTGACCTTTTGTTATTAACAACTCATATATTTGCACGACACTTTAAAATCGTGTAGTAACACATATTCAGTAACTTCCTGCTCCTTTATACTCTGCTAATTTCCTAAGCAACGACAGTACCTTAATAAAGATGGGGATTTGTTTAGGTTGAACCTAGATATATTTTCAATCATGAACCCGCTGGTGGGTAGACAAAACACCTTCAAACATTTAAGCCGCCTTTGAGGCGGTACAAATAGGCAATCTCGTCGGTGCAAAATGATATTGCAGTCATGGTTTGTTTAACTGATTGAAGATCATATTTTGCCAACAATAATACGTTGAACCTAGGTATGTTCAGTTAGATATAATCGTGTCAATCAAGAACGAATTGAAATAGAAGAAAAGATTTATATAGTATTTGATGTTTTAAGTGCAGACATAATTTATCTTAAAATCAAGTCTTCATAAATCTGTCTAATTGAGCTGTTACTAGCTAAGCCATGTTTTGAAACATTCTTGCGATTCAGTTGAAACAGTTGTGATTCCTTTATGCATCACCTTCCTATCTAAATTATTGTGTATTAAGTGCAGACCATGTTGTTGTTTTTAAATGCCTTGTTTTATTCAATAAAAACAATTTTAACAACTTATCAGTAGTTCTTGTTGCCAAATCAAGCTTTGAGACGGATAGCGGTTTGCAATTTCCATTATCAAATGCAAACTTCATGTTATATGAACCCTGTTACCTTTACATTCGTCTAAATAATTGTAACTGTTAAATTGATTTAAAAAGAGGCGAAATTCTAAAAAAATATATTCATGAATTTAATTATAAACAAATTGCCTAGTATTCGACTGAATGGGGATTTCATTATAAAAAAAACAACATATAATGAATTTTTTATTGCAACAATAAAAATAACGGACTACATTTTATGGATTCTATGATAATTTAAAGGATTCACGGAATTAACATACAAACAAAATAGATACGACCGCTATTTGTTAGAAATATTATGTCATTTCCTTTTTTAATTCATTCATGATTGTCAAATTAATACCCCAAGTTTTAAAAATCGAGTATGTGTGTGATAATGAAGTACTTCATAAAGTATATCATATGAACAGTGAGATAATTAAAATAAAAGTTTCCTTAGTTATAAAAAATAATTAAAGCTGTTATGGATTGCGGCTTACACTATATCACTGTACCTTCTCTACGAAAACATATTAAAAAAGTAAACTACCTTTTTTATCGGGATAGGGATTACATGTCATCCGGTTTCAATGTCTGTCCACTAACATACTTGTTATGCGTTTACCTTTTTTGATTTATTTGGGTCAGTTGCCTTTAGCCATTAGCATTGTAAAACATACAACTTGATGGCTAAGACATGAATTCATATGAGAAAACAAATACAGAAACATATTTTGAAATCACAGCATACATGATTGTATACGTAATCTAATCGCAATGTTTAACTGGCATTCATCCACAATTTGTTGACATTCGTTATTTTCCAACGACTGATTTTCAATACTGTTATCGAAATGAATGCAGCACAAGGTGGTTGCAAATAATGCAGCCTAAGGGTCAAGCTTTAGGTATTAATTTCCGATGCATAATATGTTTCCAACATAGACATTCAAACATCTTAGCAATGGCAATTTAGCGACGAATGGACATCCAACTTCAGAAACATGTCAATGGACCCGATAAATGTATATAATATAGAATAATCTTGGACATAATCCTTACAAGCTATATTCTGCCTATCATTGTGTTATGTAAGGTTACAGGGACAACCCAAACTATAAAATAGTTAAATACCAAAATATCTAACATGATTATGGCAACAGTATTAAAAATTAATAGAGATCCTTATGTTCTAAAAGTAAAATCAATAGCCTTCATGGTCAGTACTTTCATACAGTTTCAAGCAGTATTTTGTTTGGTTGTGTCGTATTTCAAATAATAAGTAAATAAGATAGATTGTTTGAACAATAAAGTCTTTGATTCATATCACAGGTCGCTTTATTGTTAATCAACTTAAATATTAACAAGAGGTAAAGAGGATCCTCTAAAATATGTACTGTAAAACTTTCTTTTCTCAAACAAGAAACTATGCTTAATATTGATTTTCCCACGCTTTATCACAGTAATAAACTACTGCGATAATTTGAATATTAAAACAGGTGCAAGATATTCCTTGCAATTTGAATCAAACAAAAAAAAATCTTTGTTTATCTCGTTTGAAAACAGTTTTAATTGGGATCCAATTTAGTATCAGAATCTACATGTTAATATAACATTTCATAAAAGAAATTTATACATGACAAATATTGTAGCTAAATTAATTGTTAAACATAAATTCAGATTTTTTGCCATTACGTTGGCTCGAACTTTATAAGAAGGACCGATTTCTTTGTATTGAAAGTGCAATTCCCGCTTGGCTCGAATTTAAGCAATTGTAAACAAAAACCTTATTATGTTACATAACTACTTACATAACTTTCAAGTTAATTAACATGGATCATTCAATTTATAGGAAACAGTTCAATAAACAATAAGATTCAAAACGTGATTTTCTTAGAACATGGATTTTTATCACTGACATAACAACAGTATTAATATGGGTATTTTCATTGCAAGATTAGAATTGAAAACAACACTACTCTAGGCTTCTTTCAGTATCAATTGTAGTTTCTTGCATTTCAATACTTTTGAAAATGCGAATCATGTAAAGGGTTTAGACATTAAAAACTGAATATGCTTTAATAAAGATTAAAAAACACACCATAACGAAACGTTTTTATATTAGGGAAATGGTAATCCTAGTTTGCAGACATTTTATTTTTGTAAATATTCTTTACAAAGGGCAAGAAATGCTCGAACATTAATTAGTTATTATTTCATCCATTTGGTATCTTTTCAAACTCTCTGAGATTTCAATACGAACTTTCCGAAGAAAATACACAACAGTTAAATGGTTATTAAACTAAAATGCCTGAATTGTCTGAACCACATCAAATGCCAACAACGAATCGTGGTAATATCTCTTTATTTGGAAACGATGCATTTACAACCAAATCCGACTGATCTCTGACAATGGGAGAATTTTAATACCATGAAACAAACGTGTTTTGTACAATAACTTCGATTATTTCGAGTAAAAATGAGCTGATAAATGTATAAAAAGGCCGAATTGAAACACGAGTAAAACATGAAATTAAGAACAAAATCTTATTTTGATTATTTTTTTTCGGTACAGTGAAGCGCGTATTGACAGTTGACGTGATCGTCGATCAAGTCCGTGCTTGAGGGGCGTCCCACGGGTATTTTGAAAATTGAAAACATGACCGATGGATTTTCGAAAATAATAAAGAGAAATAGACAAAACATATAACAGAGAAGCGAACGTCCTTCATGCAAATTGGTCACGTGCCCTACTGCGTGTATACAGAGTTTACGCATATAATGCAATTAATCCTTAATTGTATTCGAAGCTCATTTTATCTTAGAAATGGGACATAAGGAGAACTGCTTGGACAACAAACATGAAATTCAGACACAATTAATAGCAAAGCCTGTTTATTTTTTTGAAACGTTTCAATTTTGACATGTGTGTCTTATTGGAAGTTAAAGAACAAGAACTGGCCTTCGTTTTCTCCTGTTTTACATCGAAAAAGCTAAAAGCGTGACATGTACATTCTGAACGATCCTCTGGCATCACGCCTGATGGATAATGAGTTGATTTGACAGATTGTTGTTTTAGCAATGGGAATGTATTGTTTACATTAGAATACGCTATTGACAATGAGCCAATACTTAGAAATGATGAATGTAATTCCTGTTTAATTTTTCGATATGTAGGACAAATTGTCACATCAACCAGATAATCGACTTTTATGTACTGCCGTTCTACTTGCGTTAAGTTATTTCAGCTTCCAACCATATTCATCTCTAAGCTTCGCAACGGCTAAACAAATCAGTCGGAAATTGTTATTCATCTGCAGTTAGATTTGCTCACAAATTAAATGTGATTAGTCCATTGTAGGCCAGTTCTGGTGTAATATATTTTTAAGCATTTTCCCCGATTACACAGATCTTAGGCATTGTATGTTAACAAATTCTTAATAATTACACACACACCTAGCTTTTCGTTGATAGTTTCGTTACTAATACAGTAAAACATATGTATGAGGATCTGATGCATTAAAGTCTGTCAAATGACCAAAATTTCATAAAAAGTATGACAACTTGAATCACGCCGTTTTTGTAATGTTAACTTTCCTTTTCAAGTTCAAATATTACTTAAGTTGCTTTATTTGTTTGTAAACTGATAAAATGAACTTTATATGAATGCTGCTGTTCAATTCGACGTAAACGTAAACGTCTCAAATTTTGTATTAATGATTACCTATAATTACCCAGCAACAGACCTTAATGGTCGGCTGTTGAGTCTTAGTATTGAACCTCCCCGTCATTTCAGACCCATTGAGTGAGCAAAAATGCAGAAAGTGTATCTTTTTAGTAATTCAAATGACCCGAGATTTTTTTTTATGTTTTTACTCTTATGTGTGAATGTGGCACTGTTCTAAAACTTGAGACAAATATATTCCGTATGGTAGTTTTTAAGATTTTCGTGATTTTACCATACATTTTACCAGGAAGATTCGAAATGATTGACACCTTCTCAAATGATCCTTCAAGGTATAATATCAGCCTATTCAAAATTCCTCTTGACATATATGAAAAATCAAGCTATACTTTTTTAAAATATATTCTTATAAGTGTTATCTATTTTCGCCTATAGTATGTATGCACTGTGTTGTTTGTGGGGTTTTGTGCTGTTCTTCCATGTTTCTTGTTTCTGATTTTATGTTCGTTGTCTTTGGCGTTTACCCAGTGCCATTAAACCGGCTTTATGTTTAAACTATTTGCTACTGAGCTTGTTTCTGTAGCTTTTCGCATACATATTAAAAGATGAATGTATGTGTTTTAACATTTTAAAATGTTTTGAAATAAATTATGTCGCATGCAGACAGAAACGAGTGGACATAACGAGATAATGCATGGTGGTACTGGTTAACATTATCAAAATTGCTCATCTAGTGAGACAAAATTGCGAGAAGAACAAATTTAATTTAGGCTGGATAAGTTTATTGCTTTTCCTTCGTTTATATTTACCTTGTTTCGCAATTATTTATCCGTCGTCTGTAAATACCCTTTCTACATTATGTTCAACGGAGCAGTAATTCAATATGTCACCATTATGTACAATTCACTACAAATTCAATGTTCTGTCACAATTAACGATGAATTATACTGCTGCAGGAAACAATTTTACTTTGAGTTAAAGACAGACAACATTGAAATTATAAAGAAGTGTACATAATTGTGTAATATTGAATTACCACTACGTTTCCTTAAATCGTTCTCTGTCTTCAAAATAGAATGGCGTTCCGTAAGAATTACCATTTTGTGTTGGATAGACCCTGCATTATGTACTGAACAAAACACACCGAAATACCACAAAAAGTTTCCAGTGTACCGATATAATATGTCGCCAGCATATACAATAACAGAATGGTAGGTACAAACAAGTGAAAAAATACATTACTATTGAGGAGGCGAATACTACCTTAATTTGACAGTTATTTCGGTTTGATAAACACTACACTCTGACAGTATTGAAAGCATTACAACACACCAACCCACAGAGGTAATCATTAGGACATATTAAAAATGAGTTGCAAATAGTTATTAACATACTTGATGCTTAACGCGTAAAAGGAGATATTCGATTACAAAAATTAAAACTTCAAGATCTGTTGTTCTAAGGCAGTATGAATTAATTTAGATAACTGAATTGTGACGTTTATTGATTATAATAAGTTGTTTTATTCTTATACCCTTTTTCAACCAATTGGGTAATTATTCGTTTTATAAACGTAGGGAATACCACAATATTTTGAATTTCTGACGTTCTGTGATATGCCGATTTCGGTGCGAAAGCAATTATCATTGTTTATTACACGGAACGAGACGTAATACAGGTCTTCTGAAAATAGTCCTATCGTAATAGTCCTATCGTTATACGATAGTCCAATCACAATACTCTTATCGTAAAAGTCCTTTCATAATATCTCCTTGTGCATTGCCTTATTTAAATGCAATTCCTTCACTTTCAAACAAGGAAATTGCAATTTCCGAAATATGACGTTATATATCAAATAATGATATAATGCATCCTCTTAAATGTTATAAACGATCGGCATTTGGACATTCTATAAGGAAGGAGTTAACACCCAAAGAATATTTCTAGACGACAAGCTGTATTTTCATTGATCGATATGAAAAAGGAAATGTATAGACGTATAATAAATCATATTAATAGTATATCAATATTTAGCTTGATCATTTTAGAAAACGAATGATATGTTTCATTTAGTCTTTCGCTTATTGGTTTAAAACTATATTGGTAGGTTAAAACTTATTTCGATAATCGTTACCGTGACGAATGATTACATAACCACGCTCTTTTTCTGGGTAGTAGAAATGATGTCCTCATTGAGAGATCATGATAAAGGTTACTAGTTGAACTCTAACTCGAAACCTCTTGGGTGAGAGGCAGGCACCCTTATCACCAGATCACTCTCATGTTCGTGTATGATTAAACCATAACACTATGATTCAAAGCTTAATGGAATGTTTTTATGTAACCCCTGATATTGGACATTTCTTAAATAGACATAAGAGTCTTCGAACGTTGTCGAATAGGGAAACAAATGCTTCTGGCCTGTTTCTCCGAATATTGATAAAACAGATTTGCAAAGGAATTGGAAGACGAAGATATAAAGGTTGCCAGACAAAATTAATAACAATATGTTAAATATATACGGAATGGAAATTTAGACGAGATAGCCTTATTTAAGAAAAAATTGAATCAGCATGTAATTTGTCTGTTGTGTTATTCTAATTTTGAACACAATACTTTGCTGCAATATTTTATGAATATACAAAATCAATATACATGTCTACAAAACCTTTAAAAAATGGCACATGAAAGGCATTCCATATGAGAAAAGTTGTTTATTTTTTATATGAAAAACTACAGAAACAAGCTAAGTAGACAACAGTTAAAACATAGATCCCGTATAACACTCATTTTACGGCTACTACGTCAAATAAGTAGGAACCAATTGAAATGGTTCAGATTGACAGTAATTTATATCTAGTCCCGTTCGCTGATTAAGACTCTAACAACGATAAAGGGGCTATACACACTATGATGAAATAGCGAAAAAAAGAAAAGAAAATTGTTAAAAACTGACATAAACTTGGTATCGATGAGTACAATGCATTGAAACTAACTAACTTAGGTACCACATAGTTTACAATTAATTTATTTTTCGCATTTGTTTCTTATTTTTTCCACTATAAAATATGACTAGGTATGAATATCTAGTAGAATTCATACTTATGCGTGATTGGATAGTCGATGTTATCACGTGATATTACCAAGTAAAGTATATAGCTTAAATATTCCAATTTTAGGGTAAACCTTCGTAGCACACTGGACTGCAATTTTGGCGACCCCGTTTCAAAACCGGTCTCCGACTCGATTTTTGTTTTACATTTTGGTATTTTTTACAATTATGATATCAAAGACTCAAACATGCTATTAAATAATTGTCCTCAGATTCGCTACAGAAAAACCTTTTTTGGTGCCAGCCTGGTGTTTATTCCCTTTAAAAGTCATACTTTACCATGATGTAAGCTCAGATTATATTTGTACATTGTCAAAAGAACCCATTTCTTGTAATCAAAAATAGCTACATTTACCTAAGAAGTTCAAAAACGTGGCCTTTATGATTTGGCAAAACGCTTAATTGAAACGATATTTTTATACCGAGGAATGTCACTAGCCCCTACCTAAACATTCAAAATGTTGATAAACAGTGAAAAACAATCCATGCATATTAATGAACAATCCGTTATTAGTTTGAAAAGACCATGAATATTCATGAACTGTTAATGTATGTTTACAAAATATTCAATGTAGGGCATGTTCAAGGACCGTTCAGGATGTTGAACCAAGACTCAGTAAATAGACTTAATCATTTTCTTGAACCAAGGCTCAATTTCTTGGCGGTTATTTCTCGAAAAAATCTTCTCAAACAGTTCAAGGACAAAATATTAGTTATCAAGTTAGTGGTAGATGCTATAACCGAAACATAACTTAATAATGTCATTTCTAATAATCGTAACGAATTAATACGATGCAAGCATGTCAAGAAAAAGCAACTATGGCGATACTTTTGAGTTGCTTACCTGATTCAAGTTTATTAGTCATCTTTTTCCAACATGTATATTTATTTCATGAATAGCAAACAATGTATTAAGGTGGTTTGATCGCGTCTTTTTAAGCATCCGTCATTAAAGATTCGTGGGTAAAATATAGTCATGACAATATTTGCCCCAAGACACTTACTATGAGAGCCAGGAACATGTTCAAATACCTTGCCAAAGTATCTTAAAGTATTTTAGGTATTTTAAAACGATAGAAACGATTTTGTCTCCGACTTTAAAATCTGATATGGCAGAAAACACATGTCAAATACAATTCCTGTGCTGTCAGAAATGATAACATTATCAGAGTATCTTGTACAAATGGCAGTTTTATTGGTTGATTATTATTGCAAACCACTCAACACCCGCATGTCATAAGATTTTATGTTACCTTTTCATTAACTCAACAGATACCTTGCTTTAAAACAACAGGACCTTTCTCATCTAAACTGTTTTACCGTTTACCGATTATTGCTTTTTAACATAAAACGTATTGACTTCCACTGAAACACAAGTGCAGTTTCCGACTGCACTAAAACCCTTTTGCTTATAAACTATAGTTACTTAGGTAGGTTTCATATCAGCAATAAATATACCCGTCCCTTTTGAGATGTCGGAGTTGTTTTAAGCATGTCAGGTTTGTTTCCTGTTGACACTCATGAAATACAATGCTCACACATATTTTTAACTATCGCTGTTTTTTTTTAATTGGGATGACTTTTAAAGGCGTTAAACCTTGAAACTGCTAAATACTAACTTGAACGAGTCGCATAAAATATCTCGAACATTTAAATACATGAACACTATAACTATGTTTAAAAGAATATACAATGCTTCATATTGCACAATAAGAATCATCATGAAGTCTTCTGCATACGTATCACATCTTTACATTGAAGTTGAACATTATTCCATTTGCTCTAATGCTATACACACACACAATGTGGCTTAACTGAATGCCTGCACGCTTGCGACTCTTATCCTTTAATTGTCGGTCCATTTGGTAGATAATGCAGTTTGTGAAGAAGGCAAAAAAACCTGAATGAATTATGTATGTTATCGGAGAAAAAAATGCAAAGTGATATCATCCGCATATTGCATTTTCATCTTATTTTTTCAAAGGCCTTGAGTGGTTTAAGTATGTCTTTCAACATGATTTAAGTCACAATAATATGTCTAAATTATCTAAACAACCCATTGCCTGTATTTCAAAATGGCCTCAATTATCTACGAAATTCTTAAAGTGGCCTCCATAATAACACAATACTTTTAATTGAAACGACATTTTCATACCATGGGATATCATTGCCACCCACCACAGGGGAAATGTGTACATTATGAGTTTCTGAATGAACAAGTGAATTCTACTTAGTCTAGATTTTGGAAAAAAGATATTAATTCATATGTTACTGTTCCATCTTCAAAATATAATATATATTAATGTTTTATCTATACCTTACCTGAAAATGTTTTTTTTTTATTAAAGTGTGTCTATTTTGAGAATATTTTTAGCGAGTTGACCGTTTTTGTCAGTTTGTGCCCGTAAAGAGTCGTGTTCTCATTGCATCGTGTAAGTTAGAACGTAACACCATGAAAAATGGTAAAGCCTGAAACGGAGGTAGAAGATTCTTTTTGATTTGTAAAAATCTGCAAAATAGGGATATTAAGGGAAAGTTATGGATACACCCTGTTTTATGCTTTAAAACAGACAAAAGAAAAAAAGTTTTGTACAGATTAAATTATATACACCCATCAATATTTCTATGATTGTTTATCACGACAATAACTGAGAAAGAATGATTATTACACTTTGTATAAAAGGTCTTGTTTTGATCGATTTGTGAATGAAATGTTTGTTTACTTGATGATTTTGAATTCTTTGCTTTTCCCTTTTTGACTTTTGAGTTATTGGTTGAGGTCTCAATAGTTTCGCTTCATCCTAAAGTCATATCCTTAAAGATTGTCGCCCCAATATCTTCTCTATCTACATGTCGGTAAGATTGGTAGTTCAAATCACCTGTAAATAGATAACAATGGATTCAAATCAATTCTTCTGGTGATCTAGAGTTTGAAGATGTTACCCCTATTATATGGCTAATGGGCGTTGGTCAAGAGCAGACAATGTAAGCAATAAAATGGCAAACTATTGTAATAAAAACCCACAAAATTGATCTTTCTGAGTGTACTGCCTCATATATATGCTGAATATACTCGCAGCAAGTAATAACCATTTCCAAAGGTGGAAAATATAGAACGAGAGGTGGATTAACTTCGTCTATTCCAGTCTTGGTGTACACATGTACGTGCGATTGTGTGTGGTAAAATAGATTATATCACTAGAATATCAACACAAAATTACATATAGATTTGCCTTCAGTTTAACTCTCTAGAATTATCAAGGAAAATATATACTTAACATCTCAATGAAGATATAAAGTGTTAATTTCAATCCATATCACTCAAGAGATTAAATCTAACAAATAAACATTTTTCTAATGATACGAAAGTTTTTAATACAAATGCGCTTGACAGAAAAATAACGATTATGAAAAATATCAAGACAAATGAAGCAACACATTTATAACAACGGTCAGGGAGTTTACAATACATACATTGTTGTGAATGTCCAAGCATCTGGGGTCGAATTGGACTAGAATTTTCGGTAGAAAGAAAACTGAAAGCCTCGTGGTATGATTTAACCAGAAACTCCAAACAACTGCGCAGAACAGCCAAGGTTACACACAACTTAATTAAAAGAATCAGCATACTGAGCATTATTTTAAAGGTTGTGAGTATTTACAATACTTGTCTCAATATTGACCTTTTGTTATCAACAAATAATATGTTTGCACGATCGTGTGGTTAAAATTGTTTAAAACTCTTATTTTGGTGTGCGCAGTTCATACATAAATCAAAAAGTTAACACAGATGAAGGTTCGTTAAGGCTGAACCTAGATATATGTTCCATACCAGAGCCTTTTGGAGACAAATAACACCAAGGAGAAGGCGAAGCCGCCGTTGAGGCGGTACAAACGGCAGTTTCCTCGGTGCAAAAGGGAATTGCGATCATTGTTTGTTAAACTGATTGTTGATCACCTTTTGCAAAGGTATTTGCCAACGTATGTACAGGTAGGTTATCGTGTCAATCATGAACGATTGTACTAAATAAAAACAAAACAAAACTGGTTTTAATGATTACTTGCCGTTTTCAGTTCACTGTGCTTTTTGTGGAGTTTTGTGCTGTTCTTCCATGTTTCTTGTTTGTGATTTTTGTTTGTGTTCTATGTCTTTGGCGTTAACCCAGTACCATTAAACCGTGTTTATGTTTAAACTTTTTGCTACTGAGCTTGTTTCTGTAGATTTCACATAAGTATAGCTTGTCTTAAAATTTCATCCGTCTAATTGAAATGTTTGCAGATAAGCCTTGTTTTCAAACATGTTCGCTACATTTGTGATTAATGTATGTATCACTTTGCCAGCTTAATCCTTGTGTTTGAAGTTCAAACCATGATTTTGAATGCCTTGTTTAATTCAATTAGAACAAATTAAATAACTTATCGGTAGCTGCAAATTCCAGCGTTTAGACGGATAGCTATTTGCAGTTTCCATTATCTAGCAAGGTTCGTGTTATATGAAACTAGTTACATTTGCATTCGTCTTAATTATTGAAATATTTAAATTTATTTAGAAATAAGGCAATATTTCAGAAATTTAATTTATCCATTTTATTAGATAAATAGTGACACATGCTCGAATTAAATAATTTATTGGCAATTGATAAATAATAAAAAGGGGGATTTCATGAAAAAGAAAATATTCTTCAATGAATTTTAATGCAACAGAAACTATAACCGACAACATTTTATTATATTTTTAGTGATTCACGATGTAAACGTACAGACAAAAATAAAATGCCGCTTTTAATGAAATTAGGTAGTTTTCTTATTTAAGGCCTTTTTCTTAACATTCTTACGTCAAATTGATATAAAGAATTTCGTTTTTTAACACTGGAGCTTTTATTTTTTTATCAATGATCAATGATGATTAGGTACTTTAGAAAGTATTAAGTTTTAATTATATTATATCACCAGTGAATTACTTAAAAGGAAGGTAACCTAAGTTAAAAAAAATGTCAAAGCTAGTGCTATAGCCTAGTACTATAATACTATATCTTCTAATGCTTTCAACAAAATATTTAAAAAGTAAACTACTAGCTTTTTATCGGGAAAAAATGATATAATGTCATCCGTGTTAAGGTTACAGGGACAATCCAAATTGTGAATTAGTTAAATACCAAATACAAAATATGATTCGGGGAAAATTATTATAACTCAACACTCTTACATCAGTACCTCTAATGGCCAGAAGATGGACTTTTATTTCAAATGGAATTTTGTTCGGTTTTGACTTTTTTCAAGCAATTATCAAATAGATTGTTGGAATGTCTTGATTCATTTCAAAGTTCGCTTTCTTGTTAATGAATTTTAGTATCAACATCAAGCAAAGAGTATTCTGTTAACTATGTTCTATTAAAATATCTTTTATCAAACAAGTAACTATGCTAATAATCGATTTTCCCACGCTTTATCACAGCAATAAACTATTGCGATAATTAGGATGTTGAAACAGGTGCAAACCATTCCTAGCACTTTGAATCAAACGTCGGTCTTTTAATTTATGTTTTGTTTATCTCTAATGAAAAAAAAGATTTTATTAGGATTAATTAAAGTAATAAAATACGCATGTAAAACTACCGCTTCATAAAACAATTCATTATGTATAACAGATATTGCAGCTTAATTAATTGTTAAACATAAATTCGGAATGTTATGTTTGCCTATACAGTCGGAATTCCGTCGGCACAAACTCACTTGATTCGATTTCCTCGTTGGCTCGAACTGGATGTAAAGGACCGAACGACCGATTTCTTTCTACAGAATATAGCATTCCCGCTTGGCTCGAATTAATAAAATTGTAAACAAACGCTTAATAGAGGTACATAACACAGTTACTTGGTATTGGGACAGCATTTTTGGCCAGTCGGGATACCTGATTCGAGCGATTAGGTCCCTAAGCTTAACTCTTGGACTGAGAATCATAAAAAATGTGTATTAGTACTCTATGATACACATAATAAACAAATAATCCACTTTTGGTCGTTAATTTTTACATATTAAATATTTTTAAATTTCATACACTCTTTATCATTCACAAGTTATGAAGGTTAGCAGACATATGTATGGAAACGAGCTCAGATATACAACATTTTTTCGATAAAACAACTGTATACGTCGCACGCATGTTCAGAAGGAAGTTATCTCCAAGGTGCAATCGCTCAACAAGCACAAACTAGTAGCGTTTTCGCAATATTTGTTGATACTCTGACAAGAATACTGTTTATTTACCGACTCACTGATTTTGACCATGCTCACCGGCCAGACCCGGCATGCGCTTTTCAACTTAACGCATGAACAGGAACCGGGCATATGTTAACCTCGTGACTGGTACCCGTCCGCACTTAAGCCAAGAAAGCGCATGCCAACAACGAAGCGTGGAAAACGACTCATTTACAAGCAAATCCGATTGATCTCTGACAATGGAAGAATTTTAATACCATGAAACAAACGAGTTTTGTACACTTACTTCTAATCTTTAGGAATAAAAATGCATAAAATGTCCGAATTGAATCACGAGTAAAACATGAAATTAAGAAAATATCTCATTTTGAGTATTTTTTTCTATACATAGAGGCACAGTAATGACAGTTGACGTCATCTTCGATCAAATCCGTGCGTGAGGGGCGTCCCACGGATATTAAAAACTGGTACTTTGAAAATTGAATACAGTACCAATAAATCTCCAAAAATAATAAAGAGAAATAGACAAAACATATTACAGAGAAGCGAGCGCCCTTCATGGCAATTACTCACGAGCCCTACGGCTTCTATACAGCAAAAACGCAAACATGCAATTAATCCTTTATTGTATATCAAACCCATTTTAGCTTAGAAATAAGGCATAAGGAGAACCGCATAAACGACAGACTGGAAAATCAGACAAAATTAATAGCAACGCCGGTTTATTTTTATGAAATGCTTCCTTTTTTGTTATGTGTGTCTCATTGGAAGTTCAAATAAAAGAAACTACAACTGGCAATTGGCTTCTTTTTCTCAAGTTTTACATCGAAATGGCTAAAAGCGTGACATGCAACCCTCTGGCATAACGACTTAATGATAATTGGTTGTTATGACAGATTATTGTTTAAGCAATGAGAATGCATTGTTTACATAAGGAAACGCTATTTACAAGAGCCGATACGTAAAAATGATAAATGTTATTTCGGTTCAATTTTCGATATGTAGGACAAATTGTCACATAAACAGATAATCGGCTTGATGTACTGCCGTTCTCCTTACGTTGAGCAATTTCAGCTTCAAACCCTATTACCCTCTAAGGAGCGCAACGCCTAAGCAAATCAATCGGAAATTTTAAACCATCTGCAGTTAGATTTCCACACAATTAAAACGTGCAATAATATTAAGACTATTATATGGAAAGTTCAGGTGTTTGTTTTTGTTATTATATTTTAGATAATTTTTGATTGTATACACATAATTCATAAGATTTAAGGCAAGCAAATTTAACAAAAACTAAGTAATTAAACGTGCAGAAGGTTTCGGTATTAATAGAGGAAGGTGAATACATATATTTGAGGATCTGATTCATTAATATCTAAGGTTTTCCAACACATGAATAATTAAATCTCAATATCTAGGTTCAACGTAAAGAATATTTCTGCCAACTAATTTCCCAAACAGTTCGACAACTGGAAAGAAGCAGTATTTTAATGTGAACGTTCCTATTCATGTTCAAATATAGCTAAAATTGCTTTATGTGTTTGTAAATAGGTGAACTGTTCTGCACAAATGTGGGAAGGGTGTGTATTGTGTCTGTTAAATCATTATGATATACAGGATACTTGTTTGTTTCTGTGAAAGATCGTAAAACATTTCACCGAGTGAGCACCAAAAGCTACATTAAATATTCACTTTCGGAGCTCACGAGGTAAAATTTATTGCGAACGTATGCTAAAACAAATAATTTGTTTTAATAACGTGCCTACTTTGGGTCGTACGTGAACGTTACTTCGTTTAGTCGTTGAAATTGTGTCCCAGCGCTGTGCGCGCTGCGTTTTAATTGCAACTGACAACGGGTTAAAACTTAAAAACAGTGAAAATAATCAATTTGTTATTTCACTGTTCGCTTTTATTTTGACTAATAAATCTCTATAGATCACCGGAAAGCTAACGAAATGTATCACAGTTTGAACTTGAAATAACTAATGTTAGTAATTTAACAGTATTAAAATACATATAGATCGCGTGCAGACACAAACGAGTGGACATAGCGAGATAATTCATGCTAGTCTGGTAAGCATAATCAAATTTGCTCATCAAGTGAAACAGATTTGCGGGAAGAATAAATTTATTTTAGTCTGTATGAATTCATTCCTTCTCCTTCGTTTGTATTGAATTTTTTTTTCCGGATAGTCTACAATAAACGGACCTGTAACATAATATTACACATGTATGTTCAATTCTTTAAAAGTTCAATGTTCTGTATCATTTACTTAATGTAGAATAGATGCCTAGATCAGTTTCCTTCAGCGTTAAATTGTGAAGAAACTAAGATAGATTTCCTTTAATTGTTGTCTTAAAATATTGCGTTCCGAAAGATTTACCGTTTTGAGTTGGATAGAACATAAACAAGGACATACACTACAAAAAGTTGCTAGTGTACAGATATAATATGCCGTCAGCATAAAAATAATATTTAATTTTAATTAAAATATAAAAACAGAATGGTAGATAAAAACAAATAACAATACATTACTATTTGTTACGGTTAGTTCGGTTTGATTAACACTGCCCTCTGATAGTATTAAAAACTTAAACATTACAACACAACCACACATAGAGGTAATCATTAGGACATATTTAAATTGAACAGCAAATAAATATAAAAATACATGATGTTAAAATGCGTATTTATATATCTTTCTCTTAATTACCTTTGCAGCTCATATACAAAAAAAAGAACACAAATACACTTGACAAAATGCTATTAAAATCGTACAAAGAGTTTTTCTGTATATCTAATAACTGCAATTTGAAAAATACGAGACCAAAGTCTAAAATCTTGAAGTGATCTGGTTTTGATTATTTGTTTCCTTCTAAGAACTTAACCACAGATTGAAACTTGCAAGAAACGTGAATATTAACACGTAGATGAATAAAGAAACAGAAATTTGCGAGAATAAAACAACATAAACATCAGTTGATTAATGAAACTGAAATTTTCAAGAAATGCATATACTTAAGCGTAGATAAATAAAGAAATTCAAGTCTGCAAGGAGCGCAAACAATATGCCCTAACTGTACCTCGTAGGGTACATATTTCCGCATAATACAATATTGAGGATATATGAAAAGATGACATTTTCTGGGATCTATTTTGTGTCAAAAATAATTATATTCTTTTTTTGTAGCCGTCAGTGTAAAGTGGAAAAAAATGGAAGCTACACGGATGAGTCTAGAAAAATGAATACGATATGAGTCCGTCCAAACAGAAAATATACGCTAAAAATAACATACACGGTTTGATGAAATGAAATTCTTCAATAATGTTCATATCTTCTTGGAAGGAGCTATAAATCTTTCAGAGGCTGAGACTTAACGTACAAATGTTCAGATTTATAAGAAATCCGAAAACCAAAATTGGAGCTTCTAGATATGTTCTTCTCTGTCAATATTAAATTGATTTAGATAACTGAATTGTTACGTTTAATAAGATATTTTTTTCTTAAGCTCTTTTTTAACCAATTGGGTTATAATGCGATAAATGAATATCGTAGGGAATACTACGATATGACGATTTTCTGACGTTTTGACGTATCCATGTTTATACCATCACAAACGAAACGTGATACAGATCTTCAGAAAATAGGCCTATCGTAATAGTACTGTTTTACATGTCTACTTTGTGTATTTCCATATTTAAATAGTTTCAACAAGAAGTAAAGGGGATTATTTGAAATTCATTTGTATGTACTGCTGGAATATCTTTTATCAAACAAGTAACTATGTTAATATTTGATTTTCCCACGCCTTCTCAAAGCAATACACATCTGCAATTCTTGGGATATTCAAACTGGTGCAAGATACCTTGTCTAAAATCATTCTTTGTTAGTCTCGTTTGAGAAACAGTTTTCATACGGATCAAATTTAGTAATAAAATGAACTAGTAAAAGTAACGCCTCATAGAGGAAAATTCATTACATATGTCAAATTTTGTACTTAGAATGTTTTTTTTTGCCTAAACAGTCGAAGCCCTTCTGCTCAATCTCACTTTATCGATTTCCTCGTTGGTTTGAAATGGATGTGAAGGACCATTTTTTTTCTTCTGAAGATAGCATCCCCGCTTGGCTCGAATTGGAAACTAACGCCTTATAATATTACATATCTACTAACATTACGTTTAAGTTGATAAAGATGGATACTACAATTTGAAGAAAACTTTTCAATAAACACATAGTTGTTATGCAGACGACAAATGGAATGTATTGCCGACATGACTTTCTTTGAACAAGGATTTTTTTCACTGACATAGCAATAGTATTAATATGGGTATTTTATTTGCGAAAAAAGGATTGAAAACAACAACAAGCTTTTGAACTTCTTTTAATATCAATTGTAGTTTATTTCGTTTCACCAAATTAATGCTACGTTCATCACCTTTGAAAAAGCGAATCATGTACTAAAATATTTAGGAAATAAAAACGGAATATGTTTAAATTTATTTAAAAAACCCCATAACTTTTCATTTATATATTAGGGAAATGCATACTCTATTTTGCAAAAAATATTGTACAATCTCAATTATCAATGTTTAAACATTATTTTTTGTAAATATTCTTTGGAAACGGCACCAAAATAAATTAGAAATTATACCATCCATTTAATATCTTTTCAAACTATCTGACTTTTCAATACAACTTTTCCGGAGAAAATACACAACAGTTAACTGATAATAAAACTTAAATACTTGAAGTACCTGAAACACAACAAATGCCAACAACAAAGCATGGTAATAACTCTTTGTTTGGAAACGACGCATTTACGAGCAAATGAGACTGATCTCTGATGGGAGAATTTTAATTCTTGAAACAAACGTGTTTTGTACAATAACGTTTATTATTTGGAGTTAAAATGAACTGATAAATGTATAAAATGTCCGAATTGAAACACGCGTTAACCATGAAATAAAGAAAATTGTTTATATTGAGTATTGTTTTCTAGAGTCGGTCGCGGTAATGACAGTTGACGTCATCTTCAATCAAATCCATGCGTGAGGGGCGTCTCACGGGAATAAAAATGGGTACTTTAAAAATGAATACAGTACCAATAAATCTCCGATAATAAAGAAGATATAAAAGACAAAAAAAATATTTGGATATTGGTATTATAGTTTTTGTGTCCATATGAAAACACTATTTTTTCCATTGCGGCTTCACTAATCTCTATGATGGAGTTCGGATGAGTATCGTTGTTTGTAAATAATATTTTGAAAGATGTTTTTAAAGTAATAACTCATCTGCCTACGCATGGTGTAATGTTATAATTAGCATGTGTGTTCTATTTTCAAATCCTTACGTTTTAACATCAAAACTAGTGTTTTGTACATTAAAGTAAAGTCTTTAAATAATGATTAAAGTGATTTTGAGTCATTAAACTGATTATACCTGATCCGAATGAGTCCGTGTTTTGTAATAAATCATGAAGTTGTATGGTAAATGTTTTACGAAAAAAACGTTAAATATAGAGAGTCTATTGTGTGAACAAACATCAAAAGAAATAGTGGTTTTTTTGTTAATTTCATTTTAAGATTGTATTTAATTTGACTGCTTTCAAGGAGAGTAGTGAAACCGCAAAGGTAAATATAGTGTTTTCCTGTTAGAACAATGCCATATTAGAACACAGTGCTCATTCTTAATCGTAATGATTTTTTAGGATGTAAATATTAGTATTTATGATATTTTTCCTTGCGTCTATGCTGTATGAACGCTGTTTACAGCGAAAACGCAAAAAGCAAGTGATCCTTAATTGTATATCAAACCCATTTTATCTTAGAAATAAGACATAGAGAGAACCGCATGAACGACAGACAGGAACTTCAGACAAAATTAATAGCAAAACCATTTTTCTGAAACGCTTCATGTTTTACATGTGTGTCTCATTGGAAGTTGAAATCAAAAGACCTGGCAATTGGCTTCAATCTCTCGAGTTGTACATCGAAAAGATGATCAAAGTTACATGCTCATTCTAACCGACCCTCTGGCATCACGACTCAATGATGATTGGCTTATGTGATAGATTGTTTTTAGCAATGAGAATGTATTGTTGACATAAAGAAACGCTATTGAGAATCAGCCGATACTCAAATGTACTTTAATGTATGATATAGAGGACAAATTGTCACATCAAAACAGATAATCGGCTTTGATGTACTGCTGTTCTAATTACGTTGGGCTATTTCAGCTTCTAACCGTTTTTTCTCTAAAAACTGCGCATCCCCTAAGCAAATAAATCTGCAGTTTTAATCCACCTGCAGTCAGTAATATTGCACATAAATTAAAATCGCAGTAATAATCAGTCTAGTGTGGGAACAGCTCAGGTGTTTGAATGTGTTATATATTTTTAAGACTTTTTCACTGTAAACACATTTAGATCTAAGGGAGGGTATGCTTACAAAAATAATCATTGCAGGCGCACAGAGCTTTTCTTGTATGGATTCGTTACTAAAAAGGAAGACTGAATACATGTTTATGAGGATCTGATGCGTTAATGTCTTATCTTTTCCAACACGTAATAAAGAAATGCTCAATCTACGTTCAACTTAAAGAATACGTCTGTCAAATGAGTCTTGTTTATTTAAACGTGCGACAACTGGAAACAAGGCGGGGTTTTTTAATATTCACGCTCAAATATAACTTAAATTGCTCTATTTGTTTGTAAATGCGTTACATGTACTTTATATTCAGACCTGTTGTTAAATTCTAATGTCGAAGATATCTGTAAATTGAATATATTTTTTTTTGTTTATTCATGTTGACCTTCAATTAGCAATCAAAAGTCCGTTACCTCTTTGTCATGCTGTTTAACCTTCGGTTTAATCCAATTGGCCGTGGGCGAGCACAAAATTTGAAAGGGTGAGTACGATGTCTGTAAAATTATTATAATACAGAGAGTAATTTTGGTTTGTACGAGGTTAAATATATTGCGATCTCACGCTTAGGCAATACGATTTTCTTTTCTATAATAGGCCTTAAAAATAGGATATAAAATGACTAAATAATTTTAATGTAGTGTTCAAAAAGGCTCACGAAATTGTATCCGAACGTAACGCCATTTCGGAAATGACGTCATTGACATTGTGACCGAGACCTGTGCGCGCTGATGTTTGAATTAGAGCTGAGAGCGGGCTTACATTTCGAAAAAGTGAAAAATATCAAAATGTTATTTCACTGTTTTTCATACAGAGAAAATGCCAATTTTATTTTGCTGATAAATCTTCATTTATCAATGGATTTACTAAGAAATCTAAATGACCGGAGACTTTTTTCATGCCTTTATAAGAATGTGGCGCTATATTAAGACAACTGTATTTTGTTAAGTATCTTTTCAGAATTTTGTCCGTGAATTTTCCATACTTATGACATCAATCTTAAGACGAAAACCATAATATAGCTTAGGAGAAAAATAAATTACCAATCTCTGTTTTAGAACAAATTGAATGAGAATCATTAAGATTGACGCCTTGTCTAATGTTCCTTAAACGTAAAATCCCAGCTTTTTCTACTTAATAGCGTTTACTACAGTTTCAACGTATGATGAATGTATTTAATTTAACATCGTTGAAACAAATTTAGATCGCGTGTAGACAGAAACGAGTGAACGTAACGAGATAAATCATGGTGGTTCTGGTTAACTTTATCAAATTTGCCCAGCAAGTGCGGGAAGAACAAATTCAATTTAGGTTGGATAAATTCATTAATTTTCTGTCGTATGTAAAGACCCCGTTCCGCAAAGTCTACAATATACGTAGCGGTAATACAATATAACACGAATAGGTATAATTATTTATATGTTCAATGTTCTGTGTCATTTACTCAATGTAGAACCGTTTCCTGCAGCATTTTGAGTCAGCGATAAATTGTGAAGAAGCTATAATAAATTTCATTAAATTGTTTTATGTTTTAAAGCTAAAACTGCGTTCAGGGTTGCCTTCCTTAAGAATTACCGTTTTAGGTTGGAAAAACACTGAATAGCATAAGCATCGATATGCTTAAACAAGTTGCCACTGTACCGCTTTAATATATACTATCTAATATATATTAAAATATAACAACACAATGGTAGGTTCAAACAAATTTAAAAATCTATACATCTTAAGGAGGCAATACTACTTCCATTGTAAAAGATATTTCGGTTTCATTTACACTTCCCTCTGACAGTATTCAAAACTATAACATTACAACACACCCACCCACAGAGTTAATCATAAGAAAATATTAAAATGAACAACAAATAATTATAAATAAATGATGTTAATACGCGTTTTCATATATCTCACTCGTAATTGCCATCGGAGTTCACATACACAAAACGAACACAAAAAAAAAATTGACAAAATGTAATTTAAAAAGTAGAATGAGTACTCGAGTATATCTAATAATGGTGCAATTTTCCAATTTTGAAATAACCAGACCGAAGTCTTAAAGCTTAAAGTTATCTAGATTAAATTATTTGTATTCCCTTTTAAGACCTTTACCACATATTGATATACGCAAGAAACGTGAATATTTACACGTAGATGAATAAAGAAACTAAAATTTCCAAGAAACAAAATTATTTTATAGCTGTTGATTAAAGAAACTGAAATTTACAAGTAACGCAAATACTTTACCGCAGATGAATAAAGAAATTGCATTCTGCAAGGAATGAAACAATATGCCTTAACTGTACCTTTTAGGTTTCATGTTTCCACATACTACAATCAATAATATGAAGAGAAGACATTTTCTTGAATCCATTTTTGTTCCCTAAATATTAAATTCTGTCCCTGTCTGTCACTGTTACTTGGAAAATGAAAGGGAAGCTTCTTGGACGAGCCTACTAGAATAAATGCATGAATGACTATGTCCAAACAGAAAACAGAATACAAAATACAACATGCACGGTTTCATAAATTCAGTTACACGATAAAGTTACATATCTTCTTGGAAAGTACCATTCACCAGCAGATGCTGAGACTTTCTGTACAAATATTCAGATCTATAAGAAATCTGATTACACAAATTGGAGCTCATAGGTCTGTCAGTATTAATTTGATTCAGATATAAACTGAATTGTGACGTGTATTTAGGTGTTTTTTTGTTTTGATCTTTTTCAACCAATTGGGTAAATAAAGAAATGCATATCGTACGAACTACTACGATATGACGATTTTCTGACTTCCTGACGTATCCATGTTTATTTCACCAAACAAAACGTGACAGAGGTCTTCAGAAAATAGTCCTATCGAAATAGTCCTTTCGTAAAAGTTCTTTTTTACCTGTCTACTTTGTGTATTTCAATATTTAAATGCGATTCCTTCACTTAAAAACAACATAATCGCAATTTCTGAAAAAAACTATTCCAGAATGACGTCATAAATAAATTACTTATGTATTGAATCCACATAAATGTTATCAAAAATCAACATTTAGACATCGGAATCAAGTAGTTTAAAACAACAGGAACGTGATACGGATATTTCTAAACGACGTGTTTTCATTGTTTGCAATGGATGAGGAAATGTAAAGGCAAATAATAAATATGATACATATTTATATCAATATTTGGGTCTATCATTTTACATAACATATGACGCCTTTTGTTTGTTTTAAATTATTTTTGCTTAGTTTATACTTATTTTTTATTCCTGATCGTGACAAATGGGTACACCTGATAGTTCATATAATCACGCTCGTTTCCACAGTAGTAGAATTGATGTCGACATTGAAAAATCATAATAAAATTTACTGGCGGGATCTAAATCAAAATCTCTTGGGTGACGGGCAGACACCTTTACCACCAGAAAACTCTCATCTTCATGTATGAGAGTACAATAATACTATGATTCAAAGCTTTATGGAATGTTTTATGTACTTCTTGATATTGGACAATTCTTTAATAGACATTAAAGTCTTCGAACACTGTCGAATGCCGAAACATTATGTCCATTCCACACAAAGTCTTGATCCTTCAGATAAATGCTTCTGGTCTCTCTCTGAATATTGTGAGGTTGGTTCAATTGATAAAACAAATTTAAAATGAAATTGGAAGACGAAGTTGAAAAGGTTGCCAGACAATTTAATAATAACATATTCCATATACGGAATGGAAATTTAGATGGGAAAGCCTTATTTGGAAACAAGTTGAATCATCATGTTATGTTTCTGTTCTTTTATTCTAACTTTAAAGAAATACTTTGCTGCAAAATGATATGTACATATTTTATGAAAGCCAATCCATAGGAGAAAAAAATGTGTAACACTAATTGTACGGGTATGTGATTGTCTGTGGTACATTTTATGCATTATGTCAAATAGGTATGTAACAATTGTAAAAGTTGAGAATGAATTGTTGAAGCTGTAGGAAACTGGATCCTATAAGACAAGTATTACTTAGGTAAATTTTATACCAAATGAGGAAATAGCATTTTGTATTAGAATTACCCTCTGTGGAATCATTTGTCTCAAAATAAATTGAAAATAAAACGTTAAATTGTTGACACCTTTGTTCTGATATACTATCAATTTATATAAAAACAGGCACCCAATGTATCTGATTAAATGCCGAGTGGTTGATACGCTGATACTGCATTACCTGAGGTTGCCATAACACAATACTGTTATTTCATTATAGACACTTATTATGAGTTAAAAATGCTTTAAAATGATTTAAAACAAGCCAGACGTAGCTTTCAATAAATGTGCCTC
Source organism: Mya arenaria (assembly GCF_026914265.1). Taxonomy (NCBI): domain Eukaryota; kingdom Metazoa; phylum Mollusca; class Bivalvia; order Myida; family Myidae; genus Mya; species Mya arenaria. Next base: position 56,268,098 of record NC_069131.1, read on the forward strand.
GACCATGAAACGTTTATAAATCTTTTCGCTTGTATTGAAGCAAATTTCAATATATATAATTGTAATTGTCCTTACCTAGAGGCTTGCGTTGTTTAAAGCATGTACTAGAGTTTATTGCTGACGCATATCGTCACCTAAGTGCAAGAACTGAATATCTGCTTCTATTTCTATATGCAGTTAATGAGTTATTGCACTAAGGTGACGATATGTACAACATTCGTTTTTATTTTGATTACAGTAACCTTAAAAGGCGCTGCCAAATGTTGTTACTGCTAATTGCTCATTAAATTCTTGGAACATTGAAATATGAGAAAATCATAACTATATTTCAAGGAATATACGATCCCACACTTTGCCCAATAAAATACATAACTTCATGAAGTTGTCTTCATGCTTGCATATTCCATTTTTACCCTGGAGTTGAACGGTATTCCTGTTCCTATTATAACAGAAACCCATGGCATAACGTGGCAGATATCTAGGCTCGTTCGCTGATTTCGACTCTCTTGATAGCAAAACCCTGACATGAACAATGTCTGAAATCAGAGAAAAAGATAGAAAAGTGATATAATGAAAACGGCCGCCTACTGCATTTTAATCTTATATATTTACATTCACACTTCATTCCTTAACGATGGTTGTTGTTTATCAATTGCACTTTATTTCTGTATAAAGTGCAATGGCATTTCCCATCGATATCGCGTGCTTTTGTTCGATACTTCTGTCCTGTCATTGGGCGCAATAATACCAAGGGGCGGGGCATATTTACTACGGAACTATTTTTTAATGAAATCGTAGTACAATTATTGGCAACATGCAAAACTGTAATCTGCAGTAAAGCAGTTAAAAGAAAATAAGCAACGATAATTTGATTGATTTTAATGTAGATAATTTCATGATGGATGGAACAGTTGAAGAAACGTAAATGTGCTTAAAAATGCTGTTAAATGTCACGAAAATGCAAATATACTTAGTTCAAAATAACCTCTATAACGGGTGCTTGTATGACGTCATGAGTGATGTCATTGAAAAAGTTTTACATTAAGCTCGATTCGGGCCGCAACATAACTCCGCAGTTGCATTTTGTTTCGACGCCATTTATTGCAGTGTACATTCGTTTTGAAAGTGTTGTTTTTTCGAAAAGTGACTGGATTACTGGGTTTATTTACACACAATACCTATTGGGTAATCAATTAATTACCTATTAAGTCCTACTATAACCATTATTTGTTTTGATAACTAATTTAAGCCTGAATATTTTGTAAACATGTTCTTGATCAAATGTACAGCATCTTCAGCATTAGAGAAAAAATATTTGAAATGTCTTTGTTCATTGCATACGACATAGTGGAATCATGTCCATATAAGTCGTATGTTCTGAATAAAATCGACAGAAATAACTAAAAGTTCGGAGGAGGTAGTCGTTTTAGACATAGTTTAGTGCTTTTAATAGCCAAAACAACTGCAAAAAAACACAATTTGGTAAACACATCAGCTTGCCAGAAAAAGACAACTCAGCAGAAAATATGTAAGTTATATGACTTTTGTGGTTTATTTCCTGTTTTGGTATTTGTATGCAGCTACATTATATTTTTTAAAATATGTTTTTGTGCAAAAGTTTGCATCGTTGACCAACTTTCGGTCAGAAACCAGGTCCCTCAGCCTTCATTGTTATGATGCGGGCCCTGAAAGCGCATATGTAAAACAAAAAAACGGGCATTAACGGCACGTGAATTTACTGAATAATGCACGTTTTCTACCGATAACGCCCGGGTTTTTGCGTTTTAATACACCACGATAACGGACCGAAAACACACATTGTATGCAATAATACGAATTCATAATATTCTTGACCTTGAAAAGATAGAAAATAAACATATAAATAAGGAACTATTTTATCTGTGCTTTCATTGTCGTATAAAATTAGGTTACGATAGCTGTTCTAATTTACCCACCATTGATAACAACGAGAGAAAGAAAAGAGAAAATGCTCTTGAATAATCATTTTTTTAGCAGAAATGTAGATTTAAATGAATGTAAATATAAGTATTAAAATTCGACATGTTGCATTTTATTGGGGTATGGTATGCAATGGTGCAGTTCAAAATGTTTGTGGAGTCCTTCTGACTCCACCCATTTTGAACAGCCCCATTGCATACCATACCCCAATTAAATGCAACATGTCGAATTTTAATCCTTAATTATTTTCCAAGACCTTGAGTGGATTGAATATGTCTTTTTTAACATGATTTAGGTCACAATAATATGTGTTAATTATCTAACGAACCTATTGCCTATATTCCAAAATTGTCACAATTATCTACGAAATTCTAAAAAGTGGCCTCCATAATAACACAATACGCTTAATTGGCACGACATTTGTATACCGTTGGATGTCACTACACCCTCCAGGACAGGAGAGATGTGTATAATAGGTGTTTCTGAGAGAACATATGAATAAGTTAAATTTATTTTTCATCAAATTTACTGTCGGTGCTTTATGAAATGATAAATAACACCCATGCTGTAAGGTATGATTTCCTGAATACCAGAATTGCAACCATTATCTACGAAAGTCTAATAGTGGCCTCCATAATTCCACAATACGCTTATAATTAATATTTCCTCTTGATTCCATGAAGCATTCTTTAAATGATTTTTATTTTTTTAGTTAAACTATATATGACGTCATGATCAGAATACACAATGATAACGACATTAAATTGTATGTGACGTCACCATTTATATGAAAGCCATTTATATCAAACGTTAATAATTTTTATTTTTATGTTTACTTTTATCATAGTATTCATTTTACTAAAAAAACTTTCGTTACTTTTTACCGAAAAATACATGTGATAAGAGGAATCTGACACAAGTTATCATATAATACACAATTCTATTCGAATTACACTAACGCATTTCCTGAACTCGTTGAATAAATGTTTATATCATTTGATGATTCTTTACAAATGCTATATAAGCCAACTTTGACGCCATTGGCCTGTCTCGAAACGAAACATTTTTTATCCTCGTTACATGTCGTCTGGCCATATTATTAAGGTATTACACATTACATGTTTAAAAAAGAAATATAAATCTGCACTGAGCATTTATACTGAAAGGTATCCAAATAAAGATGTAAATATACTTATAGAAAGAAAGCCTAACAGTAGGATTGGTTATACAATTATGTTACAATAAGGATATCTTGTCTCAATTTCAATTTCATAGATGGAATATGGTGGGTGCTTTTTGTCTGGCAAAGATAAAAAATATGGTCTTCATGCATATGTTAATGTTAAGTTAATGCATACTTTGATAAGATTTACCTTTTGCGTTTTATCTTTAATTAGGATTGTTGGGATAAGAGTTAGGTTTGTGCACATAAACTGGTTTAAACCCCCAGTAAAGTTACATTTTACTGACCGTTCCAAAGCGGTACCTAACAATTCTTGATAAACATACCTAGTTTTTTTATATAAAGTTTATATGCACTGTGCTGTTTGTGGAGTTTTTTGCTGTTCTTCCATGTTTCTTGTTTGTGAGTTTATGTTCTTTGGCGTTTGCCCAGTGTCATTAAACCGGGTTTATGTTTAAACAATTTGCTACTGAGTTTGTGTCTGTAGCTTTTCGCATACATATTCAAACTCGGTTGAATTACCCTGATAGAAAAATGACATTAATAAAGAAACAAGCCAGATCTCTAAGAGGTAATTTATCAGGTTTATGGTGAATTTTAGATAAAAGGGGGTAGTTGTCTCGACGTCCTTTTGCAATTCCAAAACTAGAATAGAGAAATATACTAAACAAGAAATTACGTTCTATATTAGAACATTCAAACAAGCCTGGACTTATAACTTATATAAGTGGTCGCTCAAAAAAGATAAACGGAACTGTTTTAAAATTGCCCTATGAAAATATATCACGCTTTATCTTAAGTCATGAACAGAAAACGATATTTTGAGTATTTATTTTGTTTGGAGCATAGGTCTTTCAAAAAAGATCAACTCACTGAACGTCACAACCAAAGAGTGGTATTTAATTTATACTACAAGAAAATAACAGATCACTTAAGACATTTTAAAAGACTTCATTTTATAATTTTGTGTTTGTGTTTCTCATCAATTACATTATATTTAAAAAATTTCAGCCTCTTCAAAATTGATGAAATCATCAAGAAAATATAAATGTTATCAACATTTACTACAGTTTTCTTTTATCTGGCAGTTCATCAAGTAACAATAAATCACAATGAATCCAAATGACATTTATTCTTAGTCAAAAACTGCCATCTACTTGTTTTGCACACGATTTTAAAAACGTGTCTTCATATGAATTTACAAAGCCGAGCAACATTATCCGACATCGAATGCCTAAAAAGTAAAAATGAATTAATTTAACAATGTTTACACTTATAAAATCAACTTTTCAAACTTGAAATGCATAATGATTTCATATTCGGAAAAGAGGACCAAGACATTTTAAGTAGATTTCATCAAAATTTGACCTTGAACAAGCATTCCTGCTACAATCAGTGGGTGAGCATCACACAACGATTCAAAGAAAATTCCAGTACAAACGAATTGCCCTTTTGTAATACCTTGCAATTAAATTGAAGTAGAATATGGTCTCATCAGATGAAGGGGGAACGAATAAATGCTGCCTTAGTTAAATTTGCTGTTCGTAGAATCTTCTTTTACTTGTTGAGACAACTTGATAATGTTAATCAGTAGCATAATGAATTCGCTCTATTCATAAATTTGTTCCTGTCTCACTTTATTTCAACGTATGTGGCATAACCTTAAAAAAACAAAGCCACATATAAGAAAGGACGAACCCAAGAGATTAATTTTATTCTCAGCAAGCGGATATTTAAACCGTTACGTTTTTTTTATCAATTAACAACGAGAAATTAAAAAATAAAAACAATGATTTTAAAAATCAGTCTGTAGTATTTCTCGCGTTACGTCGTTTTTGACTGTTTTTCTTAGATGTCGTCTTTTATATATAGACATTTACGCATTGATTATAACGTTGACTGTCTAAGTGAAATGCTTTTAACATGCAATTAATTTGGTACAATGTTAACCCGTCATATACGGATTTACATGGTTATTGTAAACAGTTAGATATTTGTTTTCAGACGAATCTAGCTTGTCAGACATCATGTGAATACGATATATAAAAACATTAAATTTGCATGTGCGTATATGTCGTTGGACTTTTAAAGTTGATAATCTTAGTGCGCTCCTCAAATAATAAAACCCAAACTATTTTGAAAAACCAAAGGTTTTACAAATCTATTTTTACGTACAGGACAAAAATATTGCATTTTATTCAAATTAACATTCGTTTCGACTTTCATTATCATTTGAATTTGTCAAACTTAATTTGAATTGCAAATCAAGCGTTTTGGACTCCGTTCGTTGGAATAAATAAAAATAACCATTATAATCATTTGGAAAGTGGGTTATTTATTGCATTATTCTTAGAATTTCAAAAAGCGAACACACGCAACGAATTTCACAAATGATCTTATATTCCAGTATGTTCAGTATTTATTTGTTAAATGAATATATCCGAACTTTTAGTGCAATTTATTGTTAAAATTATATAAAAATGTTATTTATGACTGATTACTAGTATGATTAAACGTTTGTCGCTATTCAAGAATAACGACAGTTACTTTTCAACTTTCGCTACGTTGACCATGCTTAAATCTTGATTATGTCTGCACCTTGCAATACAATGGTGTTTAAGTCAAATACATATATTTTGACTACAATTTAATACGCAATTCTGCCTTCGAATGGGGATTAAGTTTGTTTTACTGTCATGCATTCATAACTTAACCATGCCATTCAGTTTCTTAGAAACATCTTATTGCAGCCTACAATTATTTGTGTATATACATCTATGGTTGGGATCATATTTATCCTGTATATCATATGCGTCTGTTTTATTAGTTTTACTTTAGTTTAATATTTTTATATTGATTCCTAAATGATATTTTCCATATATATATAATGTGGTTCGTCCATGGTTCACTAATGGCAAACATTATACCTTGTAAAATAACTGTCAAAATAAGGTTGTAAATATAAGGTGCAGATTTATAAATTAATTTGAATTAAGTTTTTTTTTTCAAATTGAGTATATACATGCATGTATTATTTATGAGTTATTATGTACATTGCTGATGTTGCCTATTAATGTGACAAAACATTCTCTACTCGTTTTAAAATTGGTGTTCTTTGACATGTTACTGATGTCGCTTGATTTATTTTAACGATATTATTAACTCTAGTACTGCAAAGCGTTATGTTAACAACAATTTATATAAACTTGTGTGCCCTATAACTAAGACGATTTGTATACAAGTTTTATTGCAGATTTAAAAGATATACGTCGCTGATTTTATTTTATTCCTTTCATCTTTATTTTAGTTCTAGTTCAATAAAGTGACACCACTTTATTTAATGCAAGGCGGATGTGTCAGAAATAATAAAACGCTGATAAGGTTGCTAGTATGTGTATCTCTGTATGTTTTGAGTGTGTATTTTAAATGAATGCCATCATAATGGATTGGTATAAAACAGGACTTTAATCTGTTCCTGCCAGTGGCTTCCGGTGACGTAAAAGTATTACATCTTATCAGGCACATTACATGCTATCCAATATATGTTTTTGTGCATTTGCATTGATAAGAGCTTTAAGCATTGCCTCTTTATAGGATGCTATTTTTTTGCTGTAGCGTTCCGTTCTGGATCTCTGCCAACATGTGTCTTAAAACATGCTTATGCATATTTCTTGTAGGCGCTTGCTTCAATTTTGGAATAACTAAGAGCCCAACATTTACCCCATTAAGCTAAATGAGTATTAAGTATGCGGGCACGTTGTTTGTAACGGCATAAACAGAAATACTTATCAAACCAATCCCGTAGAAAAAAGAAACTGTTACAATAAAATAAAATTGATAGTTTTGAATTATATAAGTTATTTATTTTCTAACCTTGAGATAATTATTATAATCATGCAATAAGTAAACGATATATTCAAACTTTCATTTACAAAATTATACAAAGTGTTAGCTAACGGTTTTTTCTCGTAAACCAAAACGTTTTGCACTCGTTTCAACGTAATTAAGCCAGATCATTCAAGTATTGGTGAGTGTAGGCCTGATTTCGTCTATCTTTAACAGATTACGACCACGAATGTAGCAAAATCACTTGTATCATTATCACCATCATTAATTGTAATACATGTACCACCATTTAACCATATTAACATAAAAATATCTTTGTTTTGATATCGAAAATATAAAAATAACCTACTTAATACGTTTATATATTTATATAAGCACAATTTTTAAACCCTTTGTGTACTACAGCACAAACAACAATATCCTAATTTAAAAGGCTTTCAAGAAAAAGATTAAGAAGGGTACATAGTAAGTTTGAAAAGAGAAACAGTGTCAGTTTGACTGAAATGTTAAATTGACAGTAATTATAGTGCAGCATAGCCAACTTCCTCGTTTGCATTGACTAATGCAATGCTGAAAAAGCATCTGTATATGTTTATATGTGCTGAAAGTAATGATATGGCAACATTGCCAACTACCTGTTAGCTCAGACAGTATAAATGATTACAGCTGTATTCTGTACTCGTATAGAATTACCCTGTTTGACTAATTGCTCTAACAGTTGCAACAAATTTGAATATATGTTTTCAATTGTGCATAAAAAATATGTTTATCTATGTTTGCAGAACAAGCACATAACGGTATCATTAGTAACCTATTTATTTTCTATTTCGTATATGTCATATATTTCCATTACATATATGGAGTGTGGTAATTATTGTATCTTGCCCTACGAGTTTAATCTTCCAATCCAACTTTACAAATATTATTTTGATAAATATGCCAATATGGTATTTATCTGAAATAACCGGATATTATACAATTAGGGCGTACGTTTCTGATTATTTGCATTTCTAAGACTGTTATAGATGAAGCATTGGTTCAGGGCAGAGAATATGAGAGTATTCAACAAAGGCGATATTCTAACCTTTCCTACATAGTTTAATAAATCAGAAAGCGAAATAAAAACGGTTAATGTGATTTTTTGTGATTTATGAACGCATATCCAACTTAATTTAACGTACGGTACTATCATTCAATGAATGATGAGCGCAATAAAACGCAAAAGAAATCATGAAAACATGCCACGCTATCCTGCAGAATTCAATGATAAAGTTCAATTTTTACACAGCAGGAAAACATCAAATGTCGGAGCTGCAATATTTAAGGTGTTTTCTAACTCTATAAATTTGTTATCGTGTTCCCCACAAACTTTATCGTCTGTATAGACAGAAAGTCACATATTTTGGAAGATTTATGGAAATAATAAAAAAGCAATGAGTATTATCACAATTTACCGCACTCTGGAATACATCTGGCATTTTGTCAAGTCAAGAACTTCGGAATGTTATCCAGACGCTTTTTTATTCTTGAGCAGAAACTACCAAAAGCTGAATATGACTTGTAGGAATAATAGTGTATTAATAGCTTTACAGTTTCAGTTCGATATTTTATTTTTGTTTTAAGTGTTTAAATTAATCAAACAGTTATTATATTATATTAAAGATGCATTCTGCCAGGCCATTGCTATAACAGCTTAAGTACTCCTGATTTCCACATAGGTCATCCTATTATTTGTTTTTGCTACTATACGTTTAGGGAAACATAATAATTGCCAAACTGTTAAACAGTTCCCTGAACGGCTAAAATGCATGATGATAAAACTATATATTTAATTTCAGAGAAGTTTATTCTGGATGTTTGAGTCCTCCAAGTCGATGATAAACAGGAGAAGGCAGTTGAAATCATAAATCTTGGCCATAATTAAAAAAACCTTGATATATATTATACAACTTGGTACACATGTTGCCAGCAATGAAATGTTCATGATTGGCAAGACCATACAAGATAGTTCAATATATGAGTGAGTCAATACACCTGCTGTAAAATCAGGGACAACTAGAGGTCCATCCATTTATTTCAGTCTAACCAACACTTGTGGCCAAACCAACACTTATGGTCCATCCAGTAGCGATTAAAACAACACTATCTGTAGATCACACTTTCTGTCCGACAATCAATAAAAAACGATGGTCAAATAAACACATGCGATCCAAATATGTATAGTTGTACAACAAACAAGTATTGTCCAGTCAATACAACGGTCCAATGAGCAAATGCTGTCCAGCCAAAAGTACCTATCCATTACTTGTTGTCCATCTAGCTTACCAACCGATTCTTTTGGTGTTCTTGATGGAAAATAATGTTCTCGAAACATAAATTCTGCATATTTGAATCATATCTGAAAAAAGGGAATGGAACATTATAAGCATAAGGATATTTTTTTTATCAAAAACAGTTAGTTACTCTAAGTCTGATTAGTGTAGTGATTATAACACAACCTTGATCGAGATTTTATTCAAGGCCTGGGTGTACATTACTTTTGTCATCATACTATAAAACATAAATAACATCTAATCATTTAGAAATCTATTCAGGTACCAGCGTGACAGAATAACTCATTTTAAAGAGACATGTCTATCTATATAGTATAATAGTACACACAGCTGTCTAATTATCATAGTTTATATCCATGATGTCTTTATTTATAAGGATATTTGTACATATGATTAGATATAATGTACATACAGATTCCATATTAAGTAGTGAGTCAGACAGGCAAACAGAATAAGCATTCATTTTCAGAACAAAGGTTTAAGAATATTTGAGAACTAATTATTATAAAAAAAATCCCGTTTGATTAGTAACCGCATTCATTTCTGAACTATCTACACCTACCATCAGAACCTCCTGTCTGGGTGGTCTATCAAGTGATTTATATCTGAAGACATTAAAATTATATTACTATAAACCCATCATACATAAAATCAATCACAAATCCCATACAATTAAATCATTTTAAACAAATCTGGAATGATAATAAGTTACGAGTGTATGTAATAAAAAGTAACTTCGGTTAACATATTTTAAAAAAAGTACTAGTGATTAATAAAAATACGACTTGTCAGCTATATATAAATAAATTGTGGTATAATAGCGAACCTAAAAATTAACAAATATCTTAATATGTGTCCATTTAAATTAGACTTGTGTTTTTTTTCGTTTTCGTTGCCGATGTTATCGTCTTATTGATGTTTTCCCATATAATACACTTGTACATAAATCCGTTTGTATCATTTACAGTCTAATTCTTCATTGTTGTTTTACTTCCTAGGCTTTATTTTTGATGTATTGTTGTACGAACCGTAGAATAGTTTTATAAAAACCCAACATAATTATGTTACATAAAATACTGTGTTGATATGTTATTCAGCTCTTAATATGTATGGAGGAAAACTATTGTTTAAGGTCAACAAACTATGATATCTTGTTCATTCTGTCTTGTTCATTTCGCAATGATTTTTGTCTTCTATTTCGTAGATTCGAGCATATACTAGATAGTTTAATTGATAGAATTGTGTTTCAATTTGAATATGTTTTCGTCACACAGTGATCATTATGTATTCTTGTGTATGCAGCTTTTGTGTCCATTATCATCAAGTAAGGAAAAACGTATAAATATATGTTTTTATGTACGTAAATTTATAAAATTTATCTTTCAACGAAAACAGAAATTTCAACGTCATGTGATGACCATTGCTAGAAAAAAGCATGTGAACTTTGACTAACCATTTGGTTTTGTTATTTAATATATTTTATGAATAGCTGACGGAATCAGTTTTGACGCGAATTTGACGCAGCTACAAACAAGTGCTCAGTATTAGGCATTTCGCTTAATTCTCGAAGTCATTTTCGTCAGGACAAATTGCATTCTCAGTCTGTCTTCTCAAGCCACTTTAAAAATATGGCTGTTATTTAGACCGATACATCATACCGGTCGTGTGAGTGCTATTTGTGACTAGGACATAGCCTTTTTATGACGGGCAGATCAATCTTAAAATGAATATTGACTTTGATTCACCATTTGATTTTTGTTTAACAAGGTATTTTATAAAAAGCTTGGGTAATCCGTTTCATTTCAATGCAAAGGTAAAACCCATAATACAAATCTGCTAAGTAAAATGCATTTTGCTCAATTCTCAAAGTTCATATTCGTCAGGACCAGTTTGCATTCTCTGTCTGTCTACTAAAACAACGTCTACAAATTCTGGAGAAGTACATCTCCACACTATAAATATGGCTGTATTTTAGACCGATACATCATATAAGTGGTATGAACACTGTTGGTGACTGGGACAAAGCCTTTTCATAACGGGCTGATCGGTCATTATTACAATTGCACACTCACGATAAAGGAAAATATATGTTCCGCCTTCGTAACTCGTTTACAGCTTTCTTGAATATTGAGAACGCGGAAATACGCGATATATCGGTTACGCGCTGGTGCTCAAGGACATAGTTCGCGTTTCTTGTTGATTTAATGTCTTATACAAACATAATCGCACTGCATGAAATGATGTAGTTAGAAGGGAAGGGAATTAAAATAATCATATCTAGATAAATCCATTATAGTCCAGTATAGTTTTTGGTCGGGGAAAACCTGTTTTCTCCCAGACTTAATGTTTTTTTTTCGATTTAAATAACATTCTGTAATTTAAGAGTATAGAGTCGTGATGGTATATAAGGAAAATTCTTAACGGTCTTCATACGCTGGATATTTTAAGGAAGTACGATGGCCGTGTAAAAAAATAATTTAACATGGCATTCAACTGACGTTTCGTCGCCTTCACCCGACATATGCTGCGTTTGCTGTATAATCCGAATATTGAACATCGTCTATTGCATTAATCAAAATGAAAGGGATAATAAAATAATATTTCTAGTTTCAAATTCAGAAAACAAACCATGGTATTTGATGTGCGCCCGTCCGGTAGTAAAGGCAAAAGCGATTATAAATAATCACATGTTATGCAAATCAATGAATTGTTCGTTGACAACACAAGGACTATTGTTTGTTATTACATTAAAATTGATTGCATAATTTATTAACCTTAGAAAATGAATTGTGTGATCAAATTTGCAAAATATCACGCTATCAGATTTAGGAAGGGGCGGGGGAGGGGGGTCAACACAGCTCGGCTGAATATGTCAGTGATTCAACATCGAACGATATCACAGTGATTCAGTGACGTTAATACCACAACTAGGTAGGGCTACGGTCTTCAAAGTATGGTTTGTCTGTACGGCCTACATTGAATGCATTATTCGTGTAATCTTGTTTCATTCATTAAGAAAAAATATCATATAAACCAAAACCAAAATCTCGATACGTCTATATGTGTCTATCTGCAAGCGACCTCAGTCAATTTAAATATAGGTTAAATTTTAACCTTGGCATAGAATTACCAAGCATAATATGTCATATTTTGAAATACATTAAAATAATTGGACAAAGGGTCCGCATGAATTATGTGTAGCACAAGTTTTCATTTTCTTTCTTTATTTTTATGCCAATATACCCGTTATTGTTCGACAGAAAACAAATCAAACAACTCTTGCATGCCAGCCATACTTGCAATACCTAACATAAAGCCATATAGTCTGTATATATATAAGTATTTGTGTGGAACCGGCAAGCGAATGGAAGGGTTAAAGCAAAAACTAAATTGAACATGCGCAGTAATAAAATGTATTATTTAATTTTAATTGCATTTTTGAGTTTATTTAACATTTAGGTTATTAATTGCATTTTGTTTTTTCTGTTTCGAAAAGCAAAAAAAGGCAAAGAACACATGTTCTGATAGTCCTATTCTATGTTTAGTATTCATTTGTGTATAGAATGAATTCTGATAAAAAAAGTTGAACAGTATTAATGAGAATATTTCCGTAGTTTTTCACATAAATATTAATCAGGAACGACAACTTTATTACATTTAACTTTGATACATGCTTTTAACTTATGGTTGTCAACACTTGACATGCAACCAATATTCTAGGTCAAAGACTGGTGGTCATGTACGACTTGATGCATAGTTTATACGTAACCTTTCTTCTTCCGTATGTGTTAATGATCAACAATGGTAATTAAAAGGCCTAGTTAAATCCTTCTATAAGTGACCAACCCCGCCCCCCCCCCCAAAAAAAAAAAACAACAACAAAAAACAAAAAAAACAAACAAACAAACAAAAAAAAAACCTGTATTGTACACAACCTCTGTGTATTGATCTTAATCAAATTGCCTTATTGTCTTTTGAGATCTCCGATCTGAATATCCTGCTGTGCAGTTTTGAAGGATTTATTAAATAAATGGACCCTAAATGGCCCTGAGCCAATACACAAATCAACAGGAAATTGGCCCCTTCTGTGACATCAATGCAATCAGCAGGAGATGCACAGCAGGGGATTATCATGCCAAACATTCCTAAATCTAGGCCTTTAAGTGACACAGTAGCGAACAAGAGATGTTCACGGCACCAAAACTTTCTTGAAATAAATTTAAGGCCAATGGTATACAATATTATTGATGATGTCCATTTAAAGCAACGTACTTTATTATACAACTGTATTCGTTAATTTTATTGATATATTTGAGTTTGGGTGCCCCTTGAACACTTTAAATCACCGTTACAGCGAAACAATACCACAAATTTAGAGAACAAGTTTGTCCAGGTTACCCTTATAACATGAACATAACTATTTGAATATAAAGTACTTCGATTACAAATTCTCCCAAGAGTCCACAATCTGTTTATGGCTTTTATAAACCCATCTGCAGTGATAAACCATTGTAGTGTGATGGTTATGTAACCCATGTGCAGACCAAAAGATTACCAGTCCCTATTGCCGACGCATTGTTATTATTTTATTTATTTATATTTTTTCTTTTCTGTGAATGATTTTATGAAATTTATTTTATGTTACATCATATAACCTTGAAATGTTATTTTTATATATTCCGATAATTGTTCATATTTTTGTACGTCTCGATAAGATTCACAAAATTTGGTAATTTCGGCAATGCCAAAGTATAAAACTTGATAATTAATCGAAGTCAATAAAATTGATGCGGCTTCAGCAAGCAACACTAAGCAGCATGGTAGTGGCATGTAGACTTTTGAAAAAAGCATGGGTGTGTCTTCATCAAGATAGTTAATGATTTTTATTATCCAATCATCGAAAGGATATCCGTTTTGAAAAAAAAACAACGTTTAAGTAACTTAATAAACCAGTTTGTCATCTGATATCAAAAACAATCAAAAACACTAAAGAATCACTAATTTTAGTTAAAACATACCTGATTTCGTCTTCCCGAATTGTGTGTGTCTCTAGTGTTTCAACAACTTCAGTGTGCCTTAAGGGTCAGTGTGCCTTAAAACAGGATGGAGGTTGAAGTTAAGTCTACTGGGATTTGCCCTATAGTTTTCACTGTTTTAGGCATGCGGTCATTTTTTTTAAAGAGAGTATCTCATTTCATTGCAAAATGATACTGCAGCATAAGCGGATATGTGTTTTACATATACGATGGAGCTCATGTAAATTAATCAAGTAATCCATTTCCTTATTATTTTCGTTTAGACATAAAAAGGAATATATTGACCTTGTGTTTGCAGTTATTCACAGAATGCTTCGCAGAGTTATTTCGGTGTAGAGTTATGTGTTGTTTCACTGTTAGCAGTACCCTGATAAGGATAAGCCACTATTCTGTTTATTTTCAAGAACGGAACATTTCCAATAATTTCTCTATCTCAGGCAGAGAGAAAGAGAAAAGCTCTATAATATTGTAAAACATGAGATCTTCCTTTATACCTACTGTCCGTAATGACTGCAAATCAGTAGGAACATTTTGTGCTCTAGATTTTTCATTTTAAAGTGAGTTTAATCGAAACTCCAACTTGAGAACAAAATGAATCGTTTTAGCGTTAATTAAAAAAATATCAACGTCAAAGTAAAAAACATCAATATAAATACATTGCCTTTAGTTCATGAACCACCTCGCTGCAAATGTTTATTCTTGATGAAGGGTTATTGTCGTATCATGCCAATTATCAAGTTAAAAATAAAAAAAAATATTGAGCACATCGTGGAACTTAGAATCGTTCCTCCGGCATTTCAAAGAAGAAAAAAATACTGGTTTCTACCAGAAAGACTGTTTCATATGAGCGCTGTCGTTTAATGATATAATTAAAAACAAAACAAATTTTATCCTAACCCCCAGGGAAGCAATATATAATACGTTCCGAGCCGCTTACGAGATATAACCCGTCTTCCATAGTTTCATAAAGATTCATATTGTTGATTTGATTCAGAAACGAGTGAGTACCTACTTTAGTAAGTTGTTTACATTAGTTGATGGAATTGAAAATAAATAGTTTACCCCTCTCTCTCTCTCGCTCGCTTTCTCGCTATCATTCTCTCTCTCTCTCTCTCCTTTAAAAACATGCTACATGCTTGTAGAATACAAACACGTCAGGAATCAGTTGATTATCTTTTAACTTATATTTTCTGACATTTATAACACATTGCTAATTGTCGTACTTTCAAAGCAAAACATCCACATAACTGTAAATGAAAAATGAAACCAATAAACGTAACTCATAGTTAGTTAAAAACAAATGCATGAAAAAGTTGAAATATAATGGTATGATAAATATGTACCTAAAGTGAACAACAATCTCAACAATAAATACACACTGTGCGATAATTAAATATAAAGATATTATTTCAATAATTACAACAAACGAACTTACTGTCAACAAGAGGATTTCCGTCCAGAAAGGACCAGTTTGATGTCTCATCTTTGATAACTGTTATCTTAGATATATAGAAGTGAATAATTATTAAAAATAACATAATATCTTAAATAATCGTTTAAATCATTTCAGGAATTCGGAATTGCACCATTTTCAGTGGGTACAAAATAAATCAGACGGCGATACATTAACATTCTTTTATTGACAGGCATAATTATACATTTTTCACAATGTGTTTAACAATGTAACAATGAAACAAGATTGCTGACGGAGAGATAGAATAATAATAGTGATGTAGATGTGGCAGCAAATTACATCCGCAGACGATATACTTCTCCAATCTTTCCTAGGTACTCAGAAGTCCAAATGTCTCATTTCAAGTACTCGTCTGCAAGCGTCCTTATGGCGTTGTCTTGACGCAGACAACGGACGTTGCCTCCTCTCTCCAAGTCCTCCGACTCTACAGCAATCAGCACGAGCCTGTAAAACCCCAGTCCACTCCCTCCGGCCTTCTGGTTGAGACGGTTGTGCCACCCTGGAAATAAAGAAAATATACTTTGATTAAAATCAATATTAACTTAAATTTTGCTTTTGATTTATAACAATGTATTATTTTATTTTGTTTTTGTATTATAAACCTTCGACATCGTTGTTGGTGCGAATGGTATGTCTAAAGACGGACCAATCCTCCACCACAAAGATGGGATTCGTCATCCACTGTCTCTCAATGTATGCGGTGAGCGAACGGGTGGCTTCGGTCGTCGCCGTCTCTGCCAGCTTATCAAAGGCCCGGCGGATGTGACTGGCAGGCAGGAACTGTAGAGCCAGCAGCATCCTGACGTAGTTGAAAACCCCTACTCTACGGCGATAAGTCCCTGCCAGCCCCACGCTCTGCACGTGCCGCCAAAACGCCTGCGACCAATGAAAGGCGAACCCTTTCATCTCCTCATCCGTAGTGGATGGCTGCAGACACGGACGGCACACAAACGTCAACCCCGCCTCATTCTTTGTCGCCTCCCGATACGCAGCAAGGGAAATTCCTGAATAAAACATTTTCGTGAATTGAAAATACGAGATTAAAATGCATTATCAAAATTGCTATTTTGAGTATTTTCCTTAAACTGACTGTTTTGTGTATTACTTACCACATATCTCCAATGTGACATGCCAAATACCATTCAATCAAATATTAACACCTTTACTGAAATGTGTGAAATGCGTGTCAATGGATCCTATGGCATACATGTACATAAACATCTAATAAACAATATCAAATACAGGACTAGAGTAATATTTCTCTACATTACATACGTCTTTTTCATGAGATATCTACATTGAAGTGAATAGTGATTTTTTTACATGGTTCATAAATTACCTGTTCCGCAAACGGGGTGTTGCCAGCGATGGCAGATATCATATTCTACAGCATGCTGACGCGGCCTTACTTCCCTAAAACACAATATGCACGGAAAACTCATTACTAAAGACATATATATTGGACTATTAAAATCATCTGGAACATAATTCTCTAATCTATACATTTAATATAGATTTACTCTATTTTGATTATATCATTAAAGATGTCATACATACATTGTATGAATATATCTTTATCACACTTTTTCTGCCTAACATTACTAACCATGAAATATAAAAGACACACCGCAACTGATAATGTGAAACGATAATTATCACCTCATTAAAGGCAAACACCGCTTATCCTATCAAAGTACAACACCCTCAAACACAATACAGGTGTTTCCTTTGATTTAAAAGTAGGCCTTTTTGGACCAGGCCTTTCTGGACCGGGCCTTTCTGGTACTGGGCCTTTTTGACCCGACTCCGGATTTCCCTTATGTAGATAATCTGTTAAGGGTTGATGTTAACGAATTTAACAGAATCACTTTAGTTGCATTTGCAATGTGCTTTTTTTTATTATACTTGAATACAGTTAGTTGAGTATATGCTATATGATGCCACAGATATCATCTTGTTTGATTTACTTCTTTTCAACACTCAGTCTTATCGTTACATGTTTTATTTGTAAAACATTATTCCTTGACAAACAATAAGAGAACTGCCTACATGTTGCACTGGCAGTTTGTTCTGAGAACTACAACATTCGCCATTGTATTTAACATGTCAAAATGAATGTTTATGAATTGCACCTGGTTAAACTCCTTGTTCTTTTGTCTATACACATCCACCAAAATAATCTGATAGTGATATTCATCGATGCTTTACGTACATAAGATAAATTGATGATAGGGAAATCATGCATGCTTTCCTGAAATAGTTTTCTTATCCGGAATAATATATCATTCAGAGCTCAATGTTGCATTTATAGTATTATTATGCTGAAGGAATGCTACAGTTGAAACCACAATTATAGCTGCAATTAATACCCTTGAAATAACATTTTATGCAGTTTGATTTTTTGGGGTAATCGAATAGAATCGAAATTAAAAGGACATGTTAGAAAAATATTGTTATCAGGTTTTGTCGGCAACAACATGATTCAGTATACAAAACACTGTAACCAAACTGTTGAAAACCAAGTTCAATACGATTTTGCTACATGGTATCATGTTTCAGATTGAAATAACGTCGTGACACATACAATCAATTAATGTGAGAATTGTCAATGTAAACATGTGAATTGTGTCGTCTGATACCTTATAAAATATTTCAAAAACACGTAGCCATAAAAAATGATAACTTTTTTCTACATTAATTCTTGTTTAGTATATACTAATACAATCCATTGAACGGAGTTTATAATTAAACTTTTGACTTCTGGACTTATTAACGTAGTTTTTATATACATATTTGGTGGATAGGATAACTAAATGGCCGAATGCACAATAAATCTTCAATTGATCTATGAACCAAGTTTGAAAAACCCCCGGTAAAACACCTTAAGATTGATTCCTCCTAGTACAATAATATTAGTTGTGAACAGAGCCATAAGTGTCAATTTACTTATAATTCATTTAATTTTTATCCCATTTATTTCGTTCATATCGCTCATTTCGTACAAATGGTATTACACATAAACCTTTATTTACCGATAATGCTTCCGCAGACTTCCGGTGGATAAGGAGTATTTTTTTCTCATCAGTCTTATAACATGGTAGGCGACATTTGTTATCGTAATTGTAATACATAAAGCTAGATGTTAATATGATTACAAAGACAACAACAGGGACAAGTCTAGAAACTTATATGTGCAAAAATATTATATTTAATTGCACAATGATCATTCAAAACGAGAGGCATAAATGGCAAAATGCATACAAAATGCAACCCCTTTCTTTGAAACACTCGTTACTCATATAATCCATAAATAGTTCTGCATTCTTTAAGTTTTGCTTTATATGTTTATAAGCTATATGCGGTTGAGTTGAATATTGTATCCACGCTGAAACAGCTTTAGTGTATTAATGTTTGTGTAAATACTATATTTATGTTAGATCTAGAAGTATATTTGCATTTGCTCAAACATCGGTGTACTACAGCAGCACAAAAAATATAGAACAGTTTAAAAACTTGTTTTTGTGCACCTTTGGTCGTAACACACTCTCGTTTGGTGCTTATATGACATTAACCTTATGGTTTCGATAGTTTCCATTGTGTTCCACTTATAATTTGAAATAGCAACGGATTTCTTAACTCTGTTTATAATTCAAATGTATGGAATAAAAAATGTAGGCAAACGTACATGTACACACAGTTTAAGAAAACATTTAATAGAAAATTATAGGTTCAATTTCAGTAAAAGTGATCATTCGAGAGCATTGTAAGTCTGAACACAACATTTATTAAAACATTTAATTCAATTTGGCAATACTAGTTTAGCTATATTGCCAATGCCCTCCTAGCAAAAGTATGCAAACATATGTCCTTCATTTTAAAAAAAAAACACTGATGGACTGTTTCCTCAAAGGAGTACAGATACTTGTTTCTGCGTATATATCCGCTTCGGGAATAAGGATCTGTATGGGCATCACAATATTGCTTATAAAATTAGAACACCAGAACAGACACAATATGGTCTGACTTAATATCATTTGATATTCCAATTAAGAAAGCCCTCGATCTCTAGATGAAATATAACTTGTTATTATGTCTGAAGATTATCCAAACTGTGGGCGTTTTTCTTTATACCAAGCTAATTAAATGGTTTTGTGTATAATTTTAGCAACATAATGCAGCGTCTGAATGAAGCCATTCTTTCTGAATTTCTTCAAAACAATGATACTGCAGATGGTCGTTTTGCCTGTTTTAACTATATGGTGTGTCAATATGCGTGTTGGATCACAGTCTGCCATGTTGCTTTTTCAAAGTGAGCATATATTTAGATGGCACGAGGCGATGAAACCTCCTCTAGTTGGACGTTCGATAGTTTCAAAAAACAGCTTCGGTTTTCGTCAAACAAACGATAAAACTGATTTTAATTTTTTGAAACTGGCACAACAAATACATAGGTCGTGAAACAAATATAAAACCAAAAGTTAAAATGTTTTATTGCATCTTAGCATAAATCTAAATTATCTGTACAGAAACCCAAAGCCACTCAATGATTTATGAATATTACGAAGAAGATTTGAAGATAATCACAGTTCACTACATTATTCAATGTGTCTGATATTTTCGATACTAGCCAGTAAGGAGCACGTATTTCGTATCTGGATCAGATTGTACCAAGTATTATCTTTTCGGATGGAATGCCGTATTTGCGATAATGATATCTATAATGATATTATTTCAATATTTACAAATTGAAGACAGTCACAAATGGAAATACGCAATATAATGTTACAACGAACGTAGTTACTGTCAACAAGAGGATTTCCCTTATGTCGATAATCTGTTAAGGATTGATGTTAACGAATTTGCACTCAAAGATGTTTGCTGATTCTTAATCCGATGATATAAGGAAAATCTGATAATGGTGTTTATCTTTTAAGATTTGTCTGGTAATTTCAAGATTTTGATTTTACGACACGTAACCGGAGTAAAGTCAAACCCGACAAATAAGACACTGATTATCAATGCTTATTTGCATATTAAATCACAGTTCTAGTTACCCTTCGTATATACATGGTTCAGTTTACTTCAGAAACACATTCTAACTAACTAATTTATATATTAATGACGCAATTGGTTCTTTTATGACGTGATTTAAACTTAGAGCAATCTAACTTGACGTGAAAAGCAACATAATGCAGCGTCTGCATGAAGCCATTATTTCTGAATTTCTTCAAAACAATGATACTGCAGATGGTCGTTTGCCTGTTAACTATAACTATATGGTGTTTCAATACGCGTGTTTGATTATTGTGGCACGAAGCGATGAAACCGCCAATAGAGGGGGTTTCTATATTTAAAAAAAACAGTTTCGTAAAACCAACATTTAAACTAATTTTCATTTTATTTGAAATTGTCACAACAGAAACACAGTACGTGAAACCAATAAAAGACCAAAAATAGGTTTCTATCAACAAAACCACCCTTATCTGCAAATGGATTTACTAGTATACAGTTTAAGTATATATGTCTGTCTCGACGATGTTTTCTTTCAAAGTCGAAATACCACTTAGAATTATATGCAAGTAACATTTATTGAAATATGTATTGGAAACATTCATGATTACTTAAACTAATGAATTGATTTAATATGCATTGAAATATGTCTCTTTGATGGTGCATAATAAAACCGACCGGCTTTTGACAAAAACCAACATTAACAAACTGCTTCATTATATTACATATTTGTTTATTAAAACTTGTACGTCAACTTAAGAAGTTCAACATTTCGGAGTGAAAATATTTTATTGCACTTTTATTGCATCTTACAGTGCTATCGTTTTTCATAAATCTAAATTATCTGTATAGAAACTCCAAGCCACTCAATGATATATGGATCTTACCAAGAAGATATGAAGATTATCACAGTTCACTAAATTATGCAATGTGTCTGATATTTTCGTCTAAAGTCATGAAAGTTCAAAACTATCCAAAAAAGAGCACGTACTTCGTATCTGGATCAGAATATACCAAATATTATTTTTTCGGACGGATTGTCGTATTTAATGTTGTTAAATATTTGTGGCCCTACCCTTTTTGTATTAAATGATATTTTGTTTTACCCAGAATATGGATCATAATAAATACCTATGTTTCTGATTATATTTTAATGAAAACTTGCATGTTCAACAGTTATATAAAAAACATTTTAAATACTATCTTTTAAAAACTTTGTTCAACAATCTAAACATGACATTTTACGATAATTAACATTGTCTAAATAGATTAAATAGACTAACATAGAACAGAAATAAAATTTTATTGTGGCGTTTTATATCCTGGACCTTTTAAGCATAAGCGGTACCATAGGCATACTGGATAGTTATCAGTAAATGTTATTATGTTTCTACACCGTGCTTTCATATTGATTAAACCTCATTCGAAGAATACACATACGTTTGGCAAAAACCAAAATATATGTATAAATAGTCATAAAGTCCCCCTGCCCGCTAAAGCCTCCTCCTATAATATCTATGTGAAGAACTACAGAAACAAACTCAGTAGCCAAAAATTTAAACATAAATAACACAGGTCATAGTTCAAAAGCGTCTGCCTTTGGTAGTTGAATATATCTGACATTTATATTGTAAAACCCGTGTACAAAGTACTTCTACATATAATTCGCAGACGGACACATTATAATGTATCGCAGATATTTAACTTAATAGAAGGTCTAGACTTAAGACATGATATGGCTGTCATTATAAATTGCATTGTATACTGGAAACTTAAGAGGTTTGCACGATTACTCATGATTGAACAGTCCATTTGCATTGATGTTTGCGAAAGTGTGAGGTTGTCATCTCATAGACCGTACTAGGCCCTTGTTGTGCAATTGATGTGATTAACCGTCTCCATTGTTGTATACCCAACATTTATTGATCGTTGATATTTTATTATTTATGTTAAAAATGTCTGTTATCTAATAGCGTTGTGGTTTTTGTACAATTCATGTTAGTTGTTATCACTGTACCTTTAGCATAGACGCTGACATTTACATTGTTTCAAGAATAAAGAAGGCCTTAAAATATAACACATCGTTCCCCACAGGTGATTGAGGACATTGTTTGACGTTCTTGCAAATTGTATTTTCTATAGCAACATGATCTATAATGTGTTTATATGCACAACCTTTTATAGCTAGAAAAGTACAAAAGATAAATGAATGTGATTATTATGCAATTAAAGGCTTTGGTCAATTAATGTCAAACCAGTTTTGAGGCTTGCCGAGGCACCGGCCAGGCAGCGTGACAAAAGATTTTTCGATCCGGGCTAAAACCGAAATACATAATTTGTATTTTTGCTTGCATACCGAAAATTACCAACTTGTGGATAATTTGCCGTAAATAAAAATTATTTTGAACATTTCACCAAAAGGTGCGTGCGACGTTGTTTACTGGCGTCATAAGGAGTTTTTATTAAAGATCGCTGTTAACGTCAAATAGTTCCTCTAAAAACGTATCAGTGCCGATTATTGGTTTTCCTTTGTAATTAAAAGTATTGCATACCTGTATGTTTGCACTTTATTGAAAGGACATAATGTACTCTTTATAAACCATTACAGATATCGCGCTTTGCTGTGACTCATCTGGCATGGGGGTGTAAGGTTGGATTTTTAATCATGGCTTAATTTAACGGAAATGCCTGTCAGGTATACAAAGACAGATATATCTGGTATGCTATGGTTTTTGGGATACTAAACAGCGGCAGCTGCATAGCTGAAAATAAATGTAAATTTCAAACAAATTCCCTTTCCAATTTTAAAAGTTGAGAACAGACCAAGGAGTTTGATGCAAGGTTCGTCAGAATTGAAGAGTGAATAACCTCTGCTGCAAACAATGATTAGACATCGCAAAGTTTTTTTTAATTTTATTTAAAGTGCAGACCATTGTCTTACTGAATAAACCGCTTCGTAAGTTGTAGACTACGTATATCATTGACATTCAGACGGAACTACGTAGACTGTTTTAAATTGCCTCTCCTCGATTTCCTGTAAAAAAATATATTATGTTGTTTACCGGGACTTCAAAGACGTTCTCGTTACCACCATGTGATTCTGTCTGCACGCAAAGCATATCAATATTTATAATGTAAACTGACGTTTAGTTAACACTTACGTCCATACTAGAATACTTTTAATAAAAAAATGTGATGATATATTCGGATGCAAGAAATGGTAAGTTTAAAGTAGTAAAATAGATCAAGTCAAAATAAAACATAATGAAGAAGGATTCAGTACGTTGAAAGCATTAAAATAAACAGTACAATGAAAAAGCTACAGGAAAAAGCCAAGTCGTCCAAATGTGAAACGTGAACCCTGTTTAGACCATTGTCAATCAATGAATCTTGTTGTTTTAAGTTAAGATACTTATGCCAAGTGTTTTCATTTGTTTCTGTCTATACCATGCGAAGGTATTATCTTACGAGTTCGAACTGTTCATATGATGCAGCGTTACAGGATCTGGAGGATTACAAAACTACGATGACCCTGTCAAGGTCAACTCATTTTTCATTAAATATAACACAACACAGATTTCATGTTCATAACCATATCTTTTTTAATGAATGCAAGCTCATTTGAAAGGTTACGCAAACAGGAGTTTTAGATTGTGTCTTAAATAGTATTACAGTCTCCTGAGCTCTGGGTTAAGAGAGTGGAAATAAACAAGTTTTAGATAAGACTAAGATTGTGCACAAAAACTGGTTTAAACCCCCAGTAAATTATTTTACTGACCGTTTCAAAGTGGTACCTAACAATCCTTGATTAACACACCTAGATATTTGTATAGTATATATATTTTTGTTTTTTTTGTGCTTAATGTTAATGTTTCTTATTTGTGATGTTTTGTTTTTCTGTTCTATATCTTTGGCGATTACCCTGTGTCATTAAACGAGGTACATGTTTAAACGTTTGGGTACTGAACGTGTTTCTGTAGCTTTTCATATAAATTAGTAGTGAAACAATGGCGGTAGGTTTTTATTTAATTATCAATAGTTTTGCATAACCATTTATCTGAGGAGAAAAAGTGAACAATCGTTTGTAATTTACTAATGAACTGCAATGTATTTTCTCAGGACTGATTATTATGTATTTAAATATCTAAGCATCTATGCAGGTGCTATCTACTTTGGAAAACATGTTTTGAATTGAGCATTACGCATAATTAAAAGGCAACATTTTAAAGTTGAATTGCGCAATACACTTACAAGAATACAATTACAATCTTAATAACCAGACATTAAACTTATAAGGTATGTTTTGTGTGTGTAATTAAAAACCGCCAGCACCTGTCAAATTAACCAATTATCGGTGTTTGTTGATGCCATAACGTTGGTTTATGATGTTGTAGTCACTTGGTTACCTCGTATTGTTTATAATGAGAGATAACGTAGTCATTTACCGTGCCTACCAATTTTAAAGTTCAAGGCGCTGTAAGTATTATACATGTAGCGGTCCATTTAAACAAATAATGTTTTGACTGGAGTTTATTATTTATAGCTGTAGTTGTAAGACAAATTATGATATAACATATTATTTATAGAATACTACCTGGCCCCAGTTAAAGAATAATTTCCCGAGGGTAATTATATTTCACTGGTTGTTTAAATACATATTCTAGTAAATGTTACCTTCGTGTAATCTATCAGTGGTATTTTAGAAAGGAAACGCCGTCGAGAGATGTGTATTTCAACTGTATACTACTCAGCCTATTGCAAATATTTTTTTTTATCTGATTTATTTCATAAAGTGTGTTCACATCGAAACTGGAAGTTTGGAGGCGTTTTGATGGTAAACAAACTAAGTTTTAATTATATTGGTTTCAGGAGCTGTATATCTGTAACAGTTTTGAAAATTTCAATTAAATAAAAGTTTCAAACAAAATGAAAGTCAGTTTTTGTCGTTTGGTTAACGAAACCGAAAGCCTTCCGAAGGCGGTTTCATCGGTCCGTTCCATCCGAAATCTAGCTCACTTTAAAAAGACACGTTTGTTGAAAAAACATTTAGATAAAACAAGCAAACGACCATCTGCAGAATCATTGTTTTGAAGAAATTCAGAAATAAAAGCTACATGCAGGCTCTCCATTATGTTGCTGAAATTATACACAACACCATTCAATTAGTTTAGTATAAACAGAAAACGCCCACAGTTTTGGAATTCGTCAGACATAATAACAAGCTATATTTCATCAAGAAAATGTTGGCTATCCTTATTGGAATATAAATTGATATTTAGTTATCCCGTAATGTGTCCGTTCTGTAATTCCAATTTTAAAAGCAATATTTTGATGCCCATTTAGATACAGATCCTCCTATCCAAAGCGAATATATCCATTATGCAGAAATAAATATACGTTTTCCGCTTGGGAACTGTCCATAAACGTTATTTAATGTGTAGAACATATTTTTAGTAGGAGGTCATTGACACTATTGTTTAAATTGTATTTCCAAATTGTATAAACAGTGTCAATGATTGTTGTGTTCAAACTTGAAATGCTCCTGAAGTATGCTTTAATTGTTACGAAGTTACTATGTTTAGAACTCTGATGTTCATGATTAAATGTATAACAATAATTTAATTTATACCGCATTTCACTAAAAAAACTTCTTTCTGGCATGCCTGCTGACATCTATAAGGAAAATGTCCAGATATGTTTGAGCAAATCAAATAAAAGAGATGTTTTTCAAGGTCAAATTGTTAAAATAAAAGCATTGTCGATATACTTATTCTTTTTTCGAATTAATGTTTGTATTTTTTTTCCTTGAACAACCCTGCAATAAACATGTCCAATTCATAGTGCATGTGATAACAATTATAATATAATTATTTATTTGTATTAATTTTTTGTTCAAAACTTTTCAATAAAAGTATAACTCAAATTCAGTAGTAAACATGCTGGTCGTATGTCAAGAAGTGAATGTCAAAAACCTAGATACTCCACCTACAATGCAGTTTATTGAAGTTATTTACAAGAAATGCGCGTTGTTACACCCTCGGGCATATACTGTTTTATCATAAAACGATACTGCAAAACAGTTCGTTAACCTTCTGTCTCGTCCGTCCGTTTTAATGTTAATCTGACAAACACCACTATTGTTCTTAAAACCTTTAAAAATTAGAAAAAAAATTGGCATGTGTCGGAAATTTCCCTTTACCAATAAGAGCAGAGTGTTTTTAGCAAGGACTGATCCATGTAGTTTTCGTTGTACTCTTAATCAAAAAAATGTTTTCTCCCACCTCAGATAAGTAGATCCAATAATTTAACCATGGTAGAAATTCTTATCTTGCCCACGGGCGAAGATAAAAAACCCGTATGGAACTCCTTTTAAATGGTCACCACATTGTAATTACCTCCCTTGTTGAATACTATCGTCTTTAGCATCATGGAAACCTTGTCTGGTGGCAATATATAGAACAGTTATAAATTAATTCTCGCTTCAAATGTCACCATAAAACAGTTTTCTCGCACCTTTCAAGAAATAGTGCTTCACTCTCCTTAGAACCATTTGAAGACCAGTTTGACTATTAACATGATCTGAATCGCTGCGCGCATATCCATGACAACCAGGAATGATTGCATATACATACACAATAAATTTCACGAAGCACAAAAGAGTTCCATCAAAAAAAACATTTTTACTTCATTTTGTTTAACTGAGGTGGGAGAAAAAGCATCTACCATAGCCGCTTGTGTAAGATGGGTTCATCTCAATCCTCTTACAGGTTTGTTTTTTCCTTACACTCTAGGCCATGGAAGATAATGATAATCTTTTTTATGCAAGACGAATGGCCGCAGACATTTCCATTGTTTTGAGTATACCGGATGCCGTAAAATATAACACATCGTCTCCCCCAGGCGGTTAAGGAAATTGTTTGCTTTTTGAAATTGTATTGTCTGTAAACAACTTGTCTGCAACGTGTATATATGCTATATACATAGCTAGAATAGTGCAAAATAAAATCAAATGTGATTCTTCTACATGTATAGATTTTGGTTAATTCATGTTTTTGCGGTAGCGGAAATTCGTTAAATATACTGCAGGTACTACATTCCGTCCGATTAAAATAATATTTTATTCTGTGTGTTTATGCGCTGAATAATACATTGAACTTATGGTGAGGGCAAAAAAAATAAAATGGTGAGGGCAAGAAAAGAGAATAAAAAATGAGCGTGAAATTTTATTTTGTGTCCGTGATTTCTATTTCTAATAGAATTGATAAGTTTGTAGTAAGTTCGGTTGCATCTAAAATGATAATATTTAGCAAGTGCTTTAGACCCGAGTACCTGGTTTAGACCACATACCTAGTTTATGATAGTGCAGTCATTCGGTTCCCTTGTATTGGTTATAAATGAGAGATGACGAAATCATATACCCTGTCTAATTATTTCAAAGTTCAAGTCATAGAAAGTTAATTATCAGTTGCGATCCAATTATCCAACTTTTTGTCTTAAACTGTATTTGAACTTTATGATTTATAGGTAACATTTTTAGACACATTTTGATAACCTATGTTTTAAAACCGTTTATAAAAAAACTGCGTAAAATGTACTTACCGACTTGTATTTTAAAATTAAATATACGAATGGTTTACAAACGAGCTAAATGTCATTCCTTTTTCGTAAAGTTGTCCTCTTTTGTCCTTCAGGATCAAAACCTATCACGTAAGAGTTCATGAAAATGGATAACCCCTATCACTGACGATGACAAAGTTACATTCACATTAAAATCATTTAATATTATCTTTCAAGCTGAGACTACTTGTTCATGTGTGTTTCCAACACACATATATTTCAATCATTTTTCTTCATATCTAAAACATCAAATAGAAATAGCTGAGCAGCATTACATTTAATAACACTTCAGAGGCTATTGTTATCACTTTCTCAAAGGTTTTTCCAACTGATTTTGTTAAACTAACTTCCTCGAAATATCCACCACACCAACAAACAAAACATCTCACAAAAAAACCCACATCGAAGTGACTGGTACACATATCGCCCATTACTTCGTCGTTGTGGGACAACGGGAGCCGTATCATGCACTAAACTTAGAATATATTGTTTTAGCTGAATTTTAGGACAGAAAGCCATGTATGGACATTATAAATATGAACATATGCATACAAATGGACTAAAATAAAAACACATACTTTTATATCAGTTTGATTAAAAAGATATGAGATGTATCATTAAAGGTTGTCAAACATATGCTGATTCCCATGATAGTTTTCCATGCATTGTATTTTTTGTGAATATTTACGCTTGGAATTTTTTTTCTTGTTTGAAGTATAAAAAAGCTATAAATAAAGGCTCACGTTTCATTATTTATGGAAAATGTTCAAATCAATTTAAACTCAATGGGTCTTTTGCAGGTTATGAACAGCCTCTAAACCTATAGCTTTCCTTTTTGCAAATACAGGTTGTAACATTGATTTAAATATAATATATCAGATAAATGTTCACAAATAAACAAATGTACATTTGGTACAACAACTTTTTCATGACAGAAATTATGTGATTCTAATTTACATTATTTGCATCGAAATAGTTGCAATTGAGCATACTTTAATTTGGAACATGATATTAATACTCACATTGTTAATGTTAAACACCGGAGACACTTGACCAGTGTTAATTGTACACATGATCATGGAACATTCAAATAGTTTCTTTGACTAAGGAGTGTTATTTTTAATTTGTGAATGCTGGGGTTGTTCTTGAAGTTTTCATCACATCAAGTATTAAGTTGTCTTTTCAATTGTATAAATATAACTGTGCATGAACAGTACAAACGATTATACAACATTGCAATCTGCTCGTTGCTCCCCCTTGAGAAATAGAGGAGTATTTAAACGAGCAGCAACATTTTGCTTCCAAAATTAGGGAAACAGAATGGATATTTCACAATGTGATTTGTTATCAATTCATTTTCAAATTGGGAAATTTCCTCACAATTTCTAGTCCGTATATGGAATGAGTGTGTATTATTTTTGTCTAGCGAATATCAAAAGTTCATCTTCCA
The DNA here is from genome assembly GCF_026914265.1 of Mya arenaria. Taxonomy (NCBI): domain Eukaryota; kingdom Metazoa; phylum Mollusca; class Bivalvia; order Myida; family Myidae; genus Mya; species Mya arenaria. The sequence continues at coordinate 56,298,006 of NC_069131.1, forward strand.
ATTTCGCTGGTCTTTGTTATCTGCGGACTCTCACATAAAACAGAGAAACTCAAGAGTAAGTATTCATCAGGAGTGTGCGGAAGTATGCTATGCTTCTGTGTCGACGAAGTTCGAAGACTTTTGCCTTAATTAAGCATTTTCCAAAATCAGGAATTACATACGATCATTCACTTAAGCTTGGAATCACAGTATAACTTGTAATGTCATACAGTTTTGAGGATGGGAGTTATCTAGTAGCATAGCATCTCCCAAGAAATTTCTATTTCGATCCTAACTTTCTCACGACCTCTCAACATGTATATCAGTATCTATATGCAAAACTGCAGGAACAGGCACAGGAGTCGAAATTTTAAACATTAACCTCGTTTAATTACACAGGGTCAACGCCAAAAGACATATAACACAAAAACAAACAATTACAAACCTGAAACATGGAAGAACAGCACAAAACTCCACAAACAACACAGTACGTATTTAATATACATAAAAATAGGGGTGTTTATCAAGGAATGTTAGGTAGCGCATTAAAACGGTCAGTAAAGTGTAACTTTAGCTTGACGTGATACAGAACGTCAAAAAAACATTCGATCGTAATATTCTGTTTTTATTTAAATTTGCACATTTTAATCAGCAGTAAAGCAAACAAAATCAAAACAGTCCCAATTCAGTGATTAATATCAATTTTATACTGCCAGAAACCCCCCATAAAAAAGCAATGTTTTTCTAATTTTGCTTTCGTATTTCTCATAAATCTTAACATCTGTTAAGAGCGTGTTAGCCTCTCTCAGATTAATGGAAATTATCAAGTTAATATGAAGATAATCAAAATTTACTGCATTCTGAAATTTCTCTGGCATATCTTAGAATCAAGAATATTCAAACGTTATTAAGAAGAATGTCATTTTTTCATCCAAAAAAAACCCTATTTTTTTCTTGTTAAATGGGATCTGCAGCCGGCTTAGGATCAGTTTATATCTGTTTTTTATATTATTCATTTGTTTGCGAAGCTTCGTACTTAATTTTGTTGGTTGATTTAGGCATTTAATATACAAGTTGTCAAATTATAAGTTAGCTATGAAATATCTTATTTTTAAGGTCTGTCCGCGCCAAACATGTAATTCCTGAATACACGAGTTTTCACATAAATGGGCAATGCCATCGATCCAATGGTCACAAGAACTTGCAGAATTGCAGATATTCAGTTGCAGAACGCGCAAAAATATTAAATGATTGGTGAATGCTAAATGAACTGTGGTCTACTATAGTCTCATTAGGAAGAAATACTGTGGTGTATGCTCTTTTCTTTCAAATTAAACTCGGTATGGTTTTCGACATTTTTTCATCCTTTTTGGACAATTAAAACAATACTATTAATTGTGGTTTATCTTATCTGGAAGTAATATTGCATCTTTAAATGGGGTATGTTGTTATGCGTTTTTTACTGACTTACTGACCTTAACGGCGACAATCGCCACATTTTGTTGGGAAATTTAATATTTATGAAATTCGGTTGTTGTATTGTGGCGATATGTTTCCCGTAGCTTTGCGATCTTTTAGACGAGCTCATAGCTATTTCTATTCCTTGTATGGTCCATGTAGCTTTCATTGCAATATCCACGATACAATGACAGGCAAAACTATATAATCTTTATTTGCGGCCTCATGGTGAATGCAAGAATAATTGTCTTTTTTCCATTATTACGGTGCTTAAGGACATTGTTTCATTGTCTATACCAAAATAAACTCTATGCGGAAACTAATTTAGCAAGAAGGGAATTCAAAAAAACAAATTTAGATTATTCAAGTAACGTATAGTGGTAATGTATTTTGTTAATGAGAACATTTCTATCCTTAAACATACACAGAGGACATTTTTCTCGATTTCATCAACATGTGTTCCTGTGTATTATTCTTTATGTTTATTAAAACATTGAATCGTGATTGTAAACAAGGAAATCAAGAACGGCATTTACACGAATCTTGATTGTTAGTTTCATTTAATATGGACCTCATTATTGTTCAAATACCATTTGTTCATATCATGTAAATCTATATTTTTAACTCGAATCGAACACAAACTTATCAAAGAAGAAACTCTAGGTTAGTTAATGTTAAAAGAATATAATTACCAAAATGATAACAAAGGATACTTTATCCGTTTTAAAAGCATTTTGTCATGTATGTTTCAATGTGTTTATTTATTGTTTTTGAATGATGATGGCCATCGGATGGAGAAATGTGAATGCAAACATGTACGATATATCCTGTTCAAGTTGGGTCAATGAATATGATTTATCGAAGGTATTTGATGCGTTTGCGCGAGCAGTTTGTGTGTACTTTATATTTTGTTATTTCGTTTTAATATATATGCGGGGCGCATCTTGACCTTCTTCAAACATAAACTTTGTATAAACATACTTTTGATAAATGTTTCTATTTGTTAAATTTATCTCATTATTTATGCTCAGAACATAAAATAGCCTCTTGAGTACAGCTGAAAATGTTTATTCTTACGGAATACATTTATTATTTCAAGTCAGAAAACTAATCAAGGAAATCTGTGCAAGTTGCAGTACAATGTAACGATGAAAGAAACTGCAGAAGACAACGATTCGACAGTGAACAAATGACACAGAACATTGATCTTATAAAATGAACTTGTCTGAATAGTATTCAGCTTTCGCTCCGTTTATAATAGACCGTGTTGAATATTAAATATAGAGACAAAAGAGAAGCAATATAATTACCCGGCCTTAATTAAATTATTTCTTCTCGCAATTTTGTTTTATTTGATGAGAAAAGTTGATAAGGTATATCATATCCACCGTGAATTAACTCGGTATGTCCATTTATTTTTCCTGTCTACACGAGATCTGTATATCTGTGATATCGCAGTGGATAGCGTAGTTATTAAATCAGTGGTTACCGCTGTGGTATCGCAGTGGACAGCTCAGTTATTTAATCAGTGGTTACCGCTGTGGTATCGCAGTGAATGGCGCAGTTATTAAATCAGTGGTTACCGCTGTGGTATCGCAGTGGATAGCGCAGTTGTTAAATCAGTGGTTACCGCTGTGTTATCGCAGTGAAAGGCGCAGTTATTAAATCAGTAGTTACCGCTGTGGTATCGCAGTGAATGGCGCTGTTATTAAATCAGTGGTTAGTGTTGTGGTATCGCAGTGGATAGTGCAGTTGTTAAATCAGTGGTTATCGCTGTGGTATCGCAGTGGATAGTGCAGTTGTTAAATCAGTGGTTACCGCTGTGGTATCGCAGTGAATGGCGCAGTTATTAAATCAGTGGTTACCGCTGTGGTTTCGCAGTGGATAGCGCAGTTATTAAATCAGTGGTTACCGCTGTGGTATCGCAGTGAAAGGCGCAGTTATTAAATCAGTGGTTACCGCTGTGGTATCGCAGTGAATGGCGCAGTTGTTAGATCAGTGGTTACCGCTGTGGTATCGCAGTGGATAGCGCAGTTGTTAAATCAGTGGGTACCGCCGTGGTATCGCAGTGAATGGCGCAGTTATTAAATCAGTGGTTACCGCTGTGGTATCGCAGTGAATGGCGCAGTTGTTAGATCAGTGGTTACCGCTGTGGTATCGCAGTGGATAGCGCAGTTATTAAATCAGTGGTTACCGCTGTGGTATCGAAGTGAATAGCGCAGTTATTAAATCAGTGGTTAGTGTTGTGGTATCGCAGTGGATAGTGCAGTTGTTCGATCAGTGGTTAGTGTTATGGTATCGCACTGGACAGCCCTGTTGTTAGGTCAGTGGTTAGTGTTGTGGTATCGCAGTGGATAACGCAGTTGTTAGATCAGTGGTTGGTGTTATGGTATCGCACTGGACAGCGCTGTTGTTAGGTCAGTGGTTAGTGTTGTGGTATTGCAGTGGATAGAGTTGTTGTTAGGTCAGTGGTTAGTGTTATGGTATCGCACTGGACAGCGCTGTTGTTAGGTCAGTGGTTAGTGTTGTGGTATCGCAGTGGAAAGCGCTGTTGTTAGGTCAGTGGTTAGTGTTGTGGTATCGCACTGGACAGCGCTGTTGTTAGGTCAGTGGTTAGTGTTGTGGTATTGCAGTGGATAGAGTTGTTGTTAGGTCAGTGGTTAGTGTTATGGTATCGCACTGGACAGCGCTGTTGTTAGGTCAGTGGTTAGTGTTATGGTATCGCACTGGACAGCCCTGTTGTTAGGTCAGTGGTTAGTGTTTTGGTATCGCAGTGGAAAGCGCTGTTGTTAGGTCAGTGGTTAGTGTTATGGTATCGCACTGGACAGCGCTGTTGTTAGGTCAGTGGTTAGTGTTATGGTATCGCACTGGACAGCCCTGTTGTTAGGTCAGTGGTTAGTGTTGTGGTATCGCAGTGGAAAGCGCAATTGTTAGATCAATGGTTAGTTTTGTTGTATCGCTGTCGATAACGCAGTTGTTAGATCAGTGGTTAGTGTTGTGGAATTGCATTGGATAACGCAGTTGTTAGCGCAGCGGTGAGTGCAGTAGTTAGCGCAGTGATATTGCAGTGTAAAGCGCAGAAGTTAGCGCAGTGGTTAGCGCATTGGTTTTTGAAGTTGCTAGTGCAGTGGTTAGTGCAGTGGTTGGTGCAGTGGTTAGTCAGTGGTTAGTCAGTGGTTTATTCAGTGGTTATCGCAGTGGTTAACGCAGTGGTAAGCGCAGTGGCCTGGTTGCATGCAAATGATGTCAGTGGTAACAAAAAAGTGCGTTTTCTGCGGAAACTCGTTTCGGCCACAACAATGATAATGTTCGAGCATAGCATCGTATCAACATTAGTGATTTTTTATCAGTTATCATAGCTTCTTTTACAATAGTTGTAAAGTATGTAATATCAAAACTAATCAATCAGATAACTGCTATTGTTCTGTGTTTATAACCCTTTGAGGAATCTAGAGGAATCTAGAATTATGTCATTTGACGATTCTTAAACTATTGCAGGGGAATTTGGATCTGATATATTGGTGATTTTAATGTACAGATGGATAGGAGGTCCTACACATAATTGAAATTAATACGGTTTTTTAATATAGGCACGTGGAATTTAACCGTCGAGCCTGCTTAATTACTATGTCCTTGTTTATATGTGTGTACTGTGCTAACAAATACATAATCAAACCCAAACTGTTGTCATTGCATTGATCTGACTATCATTGAAAGGTAAAAAAAGGCAAATGTTATATAACGTCCCAAGTACTTGCTTAGAGGTTGCGTAGATTTTAAAGGAAAATGAATGGCAGTTAACCAAAAACGAAGTTCTGTGTGGTGTGACATTTATCCCTGCCAGAACATGTCACATTTAAAAGTTATCATTTTGTATTGATGCCATGGGGTTGGTTTTTAGAGTGCCTGACTGTCACACCGTTTGCATTTTGGCTCATGACGAGGGAGGTAACGAAGCCAGTTTCCAATTCTCATTTGACTGTTCAAGAAAACACGCAGTAAATACCTCTGTTCCGAAACTAAACTTATCGTGTAAGTCGTTTGTCGGAACTGTTTTATCTACCTATATTTACTGTCTGTCTAGCTTGGTGCTTCCTCTATGACATTTTTAAAGATAGATAAATTGGATTGTGATACAATCTGTAAAAGGGATTCGCTCATGTTTTGAAAAACTTTAATGTCTCTGTTTGCAATATTACGTCCTGGGTTATTGTTCACCTCCTTAATCATTTAAATATTAAGCAAGATTCGCAGATAAGACAAAATGCATAACTATATAATTTGTTCGAATATAAAAATATGTATGGGAAATATCAATATCCTTTTCTTGGTAATTTAATATAGTTCCATACATATTTTTTTTTAAACGTGCTACTGGCTTTATATGCATGTCTATATAACCACTAGTTCAATTGTCTATACACTTACTCGTACATATGTGTCAAAACTAGTTACTTTAATGCTGGTGTGTTATGGGAATATACTTTTACCATTCTGTATTAAACGAGGCGTAATATGTCTAGACGTTTATGTTTGACAATAACATCAATTCCATATAGAATGATGATATTTCTGGCAGGACAAAGTGATCGTGTTCAATTTAGGAACGTTGAATGAGAATTTATCATATAAAAATGAATGTAATGAAAATTGTTAGCGAATGTGAATCACTTTAAATCAAAGCCAAAACCTGTGTTTTAAGAGGTAGTCGTAAATTTTTAGTTAGTCTTAAGTGTGGTATCGATATAAGGTCTTTAGTTATATCATCAAAGCAACTTAACTCGTGCTGCTTGTTCATCTTTTATTTTTCACCTTTAATCATATGGGTTAGTGTTAACAGACGCCAGTAAAATCAATAGCTTTTGTGCGGATTTTGTTTTCTATTTGGAAATTGCAAATGCATTTGGACATACAAATCGTATCGCAAATAGAATACAAAGTATATTTTCCGTCATTTCTGTCAAACGCCTTGAACAAACTAATAAGGAGTTATTTCTATAGACTAAATATAAAAGATACAAGATTCAAGGACAATTTGTCGAATCATGTAGGACTTTAATATCTAATTCGCTAATGAAAATGTTGAATGTTATCCTTTAAATAGTTTCTTCCAATGAATAGATCATAAGGGCTGTATTTAAAAACATATTTTAAAGATTAGAATTTGTTTTGATTGGACTGTTAACATAAGTGGTCAACAGACTGAATGGAAACACTGAGGCGTAACAATAACATAAGAATTATATTAAATGTTGCCCAAGGGCGATTCATACCACCTTCAAGCTGTTTGTACATAATAAAATCAACATACAAAGATACATATATCAAACCTATGATGTATTTCACGAACACAAATGCTCGCTTTTCCTGTCATTAACTTCTGAATCTTTAAAACGATATCTCTGTATGATCAAAATGTTCAAATACAACACTGCCTCTTTGCTGGTAGCACCATTTTACACAATATTCTATCATAATTCATCGTTGCAAAACACTTTTTCTCCTTTAACTTGTATGCGTGGCTAACCTTTCGCGTCAAAATTTAATAGTTTGAAAACTAATTCTTGTCGGCTGACAACATTTGCGTAATTCACTTTCCCCGGGTTTCCCCGGGTTACCGTAAATGACATTATAAACGTTTACAATTTGCACATACGTGTTTGACATAGTGCTCAAAACGTACCCCATATGAGATCGTACCCGTGAAAAGAGGTGCTTCACACTTTTTCTCATATGGAATAGCTTTCACGTGCCATATTTTCAAAGAAATTGAGACACTTTGTTTATTGGTATCTATTAAAAATGTACATTTATATAACATTGCAGCAAAATATTGTATTCAAAATAAGAATAACAGAAGAGACAATTTACATCTTGATTCATTTTATTTGCAAATATCTCGTCTTAATTTCAATTCCTTATAAAAAATATGTTTGTTATTACTTTGTCTGGCAAATTTTATAACTTGATCATTAAATTTCGTTGCAAGTCTGTTTATGAATGACACCTCACATTTATCACTGAAACAGACCAGAAGAATTCAGCTAAAGTATCCGGACTTGTTATGTGAACATCTTGTTCGGTGTAATAAACGACGATACCTGCGAAAATCGAAATCGGCGTAACACAGGACGTCAGAAAATCGTCATATCGTAATATTCCGTTCGAATTGATGTAACGCATAATAACACAATTGGTTGTCAAAGGAGGTGAAGCGATATTCATCTTAATAAACGTTAAAATTCAGTTATGTAAATCAATCTAATACAGAGGACAACAGATCAGGATTTTCTCATCAATCTGAGCATCTGTAAGATAAATGCCATTGTCTGCCAAATGTATAGGACTTTCCAAAACTATATGAACATTATCGTTAACTCGAATTCCATAAATGCTTATATCAAAAACTACAGAAACAAGTTCAGTAGCAGAAAGATTAAACATAAACCGCGTTTAATTGCACAGGGAAAACGCCAAAGACATTAAAACGTGTATGTTGTGTTTTTGTGTGTGTGTTTTTTTTACATATTACAGGACTCGTCCTTCCATTCTATTTTCCACTGTACAATGACAGTTACAATAATAATTAATTAATAATTAATTAAATGCGGACACACAACGAATTCTAGGAAGTGTTATCTCTCCATATGCTCTAGATTGTAGTTTTCGGGAATGTGAACCTATGAGGTATAGTTGGGGCATATTGTTGACGTTTCTTGCAAATTTTAATTTATTTCATCTGTGCTAAGGAATTTGCGTTTCTTGTAAATTTCAGTTTCTATATTTAACAGTTGTAAAGAATTTAGGTTTTTTGCACATTTTAGTTTGTTTATTCATCCGTGGTAAAGTACTTAAAAATAAATATAAATAATTAAATATAGATAGCTCCAATTTTATAGACTTCCGTCTCGTATTTTAAAAATTGCAAAACTTTAATTAGATAATAAGAAATAATCTTTCTTAGATTTTAATAGCATTTTGTCAAGTTTATTTGTGTTCTTTTTTGTATATGAATTGCGATGGCAATCAAGAGAGAGATAAATAAATACGAGGATTTACATCACGTATGTTTTTAATTATTTGCTGTTCATATTCAATATGACCCAAAGATAACCAAGGTGGGTTTATTTTGTAATGATTCTGTAATCAATATTGTCAGAGGGTAGTGATTATAAAACCGAAATATCTGTTACAATGGAAGTAGTATTGTTTCCGTAATATGTATGTATTTTTAATTTGTTTGTTCCTACCATTTTGTTATGGTATTTTAAAGTGACACTCTCATTCAAAATCAATACAAACACACGTTTAACAAACATAATTTTTAAGTGATAAATATTTAACTACTTTTTAAATAATACATATTTATGAAAAATATTAATTAATGATAACAAGAGAGTCATAGAGTATTAAATAGCTGAAAATCCAAACATATTACATGATTTGTATATGCTAAAATATTAACAGTGATCTATTATAGTCTCATAAGGTAGAAATACCGTGTTTTCTGCAAATTTCTTTCAAATAAAAACTGGAATCCTTAATAAGAACCATTGTTTTTGAAACGTATTGAATCTGTCTGGTTTATTTATACAAGTGTATCAATTGTGTTAATTCTTATTTGGGAGTAATACTGCATCTTTAATATAAATTTGATATGATATGTTGGAGACATATTATATCGGTACAATGTCAACTTGTTTAAGCATGTCGATAATATGTTCAGAACATTATTCAGCGTCTATCCAACATAGAAAGGTAAGTCTTAAGGAACGCAATTCTGAACGCAATTCTAGTTTTAAAACATACAGCAATTTAAGATAATCTATTGTAGTTTCATCACCATTTATCGCTGAATGAAACTGCTGCAGGCAGCGATTATACATTGAGTAAATGACACAGAACATATATTATATGAACATTTATGAACTTATAAAGAAATGAACATACTTGTGTATTATTGACTTACCGCTCCATTTATTGTAGACTTCGCGGAACAAGGTCTATACAGACGAAGGAAAAGGAATGAATTTATCCAGCCTAAATTAAATCTGGTCTTCTTGCAATTCTGTTTCACTTGATGAGCAAATTTGATAATGTTTACCGTACTCCTTTCCGTCTTCACGTAATCTTAGTTTATTTCAGTAATGCAAAGTACATACATTCATCATTTCGTTGAAAATGGGATTTATTTTGATAACCCTATGATGATACATTTTAAAATAAAATATGAATTGATTTATTCCGGTAACATGTCAAGTAGAACTTCGAAAAGCTTGATTATATATGGTAAAGATAATTAGATTAGGCACCAATCTTTGCGCGTCATCCTGGTTCTTAAACATACATAGGTATTTTATATTTCAATGTAACATTATGACTTTCCTCTTCAGTCTTTTGTCGTAAGAAGAATAGTGCCACATTCACACATACGGATGATAACATAAAACATCGGGTCATTTTGAGTTCAAGAAATATTATACCTTGATATTTTACAGACACCATACATACCCTTTCTACAATATGCTTGCTGAATGGGTCTAAACCAAAGCGAGGTTCAATAAGCTCAACAGGCCCACATAAAGTTTATGGTCTGTTGATGGCAAATTGTAGGTCAACATGAATGCACTACAATATTAAATCAACTTTGACACGTCTTCGACATTCGAATTTAATCACAGGCTTAAGTATAAAGTACATTTCACGCATTTACCAACAGATAAAGCAATTTAAGTAATATTTAAACATGAATATTAAAAACTGCTGTCTTCGAGTTGTCGCACTTTTAAGGAAATAAGAGTCATTTGACTGGAATTATTCTTAAAGTTGAATCTAGATTTAGCATGTCTCTATAACGTGGTGAAATGTTTTGGACTTTTACGCGTCAGATCCTCATAAATATGTATTCACCTTCAATTTTTAGTAATGAAACCATCTAATTAAAGCTCTGTGCGCGTGCAAGTATTATTTTTGTTAGCATACCTTGCTTTAGATATGTATGTGTTTACAGTGAAAAATAGTTAAAAGTATATAACACAGTCAAACACCTGAACTGTCCGTACATTAGACAGATCATTACTGTGATTTTAATTCATGTGCAACTCGCCGATTTATTTGCATAGGGGTTGCGCAGTTTTAAGAGGAATAAGTTTAAACGCTGAAAATAGATAAACGTTATTAGAACAGCAGTACGTCAAAGCCGATAATCTTTTTGATGTGACAATTTCTCCTCCATATCGTACATTAATTAACCGAAATTAAATTCATCGTGTTTGAGTATCGGCTCATTGTCAATATCGTTCATTAATGTAAACAAACCATTCTCATTGCTAATAAAAACAATCTGTCACTTCAATCAGTTATCCTTCAGTCGTGACGCCAGAGGGTCGTTCAGAATGGGCATATCACACTTTAAGCTTTTGTATGTATAACTGGAGATAACGAAGCCATTTGCGAGGGTTAGTTATTTCAAATTCCAATAAAACTCACATGTAAAACATAAAGCGTTTCAATAAATAATCCGCTTTGGCTATTAATTTGGTCTTCCTGTCTTGCGTTAATGTTGTTCACTCTATGTATATATTTTTAGTTAAATATGGTAAACGCTACAATTAATAATATTTTTGACTTTTTCTTGCGTTTACACTTGATGAATGCAGTAGGGTACGTGAGCAAATTCCATGAAGCACGCTCTCTTCTCTTCTCGCTTGCCCATGCGAGTTCATACACCATAAACGCAAGGGGAAATGTCATAAATACTGAAATATACCATTTAAAAAGTTTGTTTCATTATGATTAAGAATGAGCAGTACATTGTCATTACTAACAGTGTTTATAAAGAAATGTTACAAATAACATTTGTTTGTATAAAAAAGCTGATATTTATAACGTTTTATATCATAGATTAAATGTCGGCGCGCTTGCCCTATTTGAGCGCTAAATTGGAATAAACAATTTCATCTCGTTGGGTGTCATACAATATGAAGGTCAAGTTATATCTAAACTAAGTGGTAGTCTCTATTTTATTTTCGTTTACAACTGCGTGAATCAGATTGTATGAATGAATTTGCTTTTAAAAGTAGTAATTAGGTTTATGATATTTATTCTATTCATGCTGCTATGTCGAAAATGAGCTCAAACTGAGATTGATCATCGACTTAAAGTGATAGTGTTAGTGTGGGGAGGATGGAATAGACCCTGGTACGACTTGGGTTGGGATGGAGCCTAACTGTTTCATTACACTTCATTCACATTAACATACTAGTTTTAGAAATAAATATTTATGTGGAAAACAAAAACAGATGGAGTACCGATGAAAAACAAGTAAAGAAGGGTTGTAGGAAATGAATACTTGAAAATATGTTTTTAAAGTAATAACTCATCTGCCTACGACTGATTAGCATTCTATTTTCAAATCCTGAAATTTTAACATTTAAACTTGTGTTTTGTATAATGTAAATGAGTAATTAAATGCCTTCTTATGTGCTTTTGAATCATTAAATTGATTGTATCTGATCAGAATGAGTCTAAAATTTGTAATAAATCATATAGATGTACAGTGGATCAATATGCAGCTGATAACAGTTATGTACAGAGAGTCTATTTTAATGACAATACGTTAATATAAAAATTTAGGTATATTGATTTCAGTGTAAGATCGTATTTAATTTTCATATTATAGTAAATCATATTTTACGAGAAAATATGCATAATAACACATCTAAATATAATTCATTTCTATGATCACGAAAAGTATGATACTGATATCAACACATTTTCTCTTTCTTTATTTTCGGATATGTTTATTTCTTTATCTTTATCTAAACGTATGCAGTTGTACCAATTTTTTAATCATCCTGCATTGATGAAATGCAAATAAATATAATTGATATTGAAGGTAATCTTAAGTTTGTTAGTTTCATGTCTTATTTTGCAGTTAAAATACCGTCTGCATAATAAGTATTAACCCACCTGTTGTTTTTCTTGAAATGGAATGATCCATCAATAATTACCTTTAACTTTAACAGTTTAATGCGTATGTTTAAAATGTCATGAGTATTAAATTACAGTCGAGTCCGGTTGGCTCAAACTCCAGGGGACCGGCGAAAATACATCGATCCATGGAAATTGAAGCCAAGCAGAAAAGCTTATAGATGGTAAAAAGAAATCGGTCCTTTACATTTCGTTCGAACCAACGAGGATATCGAACCAAGCATGTTCGAGCCGACAGGTTCGACTATATAGGCAATAATAACATTCAGAATATGTTTTACACTTGTTTTCCATTTCAGGTACACTACTTGACATCCTTAATTAATTCTGTTTTATGAAGCGTTTTTGTTTTACATGTTGATTTTATACTCAATTTGAGTCCAATAAAAACGATGATTTTAGACATCGGCGTATGATTCAAAGTGCTAGAGGTATCTTGCACCTGTTTGAATTTCCTAATTATCGCAGTTGTTTATTCCCATGATAAAGCGTGGGAAAAGCAAATATTAGCATAGTTACTTGTTTGATAAAAGATATTTCAGCAGTACATATTTTAGAGAATCCCTTTTATTTCTTGTTGATACTAATTGATTAATACAAGAAAGCGAATTGTGATATAAATCAAAGACTTAATAGTTCAAACAATCTATTTTATTGAATAACCGCATGGCATAAGACAAAACTGAACAAAGTACAGCTTAAACTAAATTTCCAACTACTGGCCATGAGAGCTACTGTTTTTTTTGTAGAACATAAGGTTCATCTTTTATTTCTAACAGTTCTGCCGGTATCATATTACGTATTTTGGTATTTAACTATTTTACAATAGGGATCGTCTCTGTAGCCTCTAATTTGTATACTTGTATATGCAGGAAAGATATTTTAAGGAATATGTCGACGCCAATTTTTTGCTTTATACATTTTTCCGGTCCATTGACAAGACTCATTCAAGTTGATACCAAATTCGTCGCCTAATTGGCCTTGAAAAGATGTTTGAAAGTATATGTTTGAAACGCATAATGCATTTGAAAGGGATAATGAAAACATGTTCTTTCGGCTACACTATTTGCAACCATCTTTGTTTATGTACACATTAGCACGATTGGCTGCATTTGTTGCTTGCTACATTCATTTCGATAACATTTATTTGAAATCTTGTCGTTGGATAATTACAAAAATCAACAATTTTCAATGAATGCCAATTAAACTTTACGATTCAATTTAAAATAATGTATGCTTTCTCTACTATATCTTTTTACGTATGTATTTTATATATATATATATATATATATATATATATATATATATATATATATATATATATATATATATATATACAAATTCAACCTTTGGGACATTTTGCCTATTTGAACAACCTTTGGAAGACATTATCATTACATGCTATATATCCTATAATAATATATCCTTTGCATATTCCTTCATAAAATATGCATAAATAAATGTAGTAAAGCATAATTAATGATGTTTTTTTCCCAAAATACTAGCCATCGAGAATATACAATTTTTGACTGTCGCCTAAAGGTAAAGCGCCGGATGTTCATGAAAAAGTACAACCTTTCGGAGAAGTACCCCAAATGTTGTACTGTATATGTCGCCGAAAGGTTCAATATTATATATAATATAATTTGACTACTTAACTCAGTCGGTAGAGTGGTCTGAATGTCTCGCGGCAGACCCTGTTCGAATGTTTTAGTCCTACTGACAACGTTAATATGCCAGTTCGGTAACCATGATTTATGTAGCCATCTCCTCAATCCTTTCAATATATTGTCAAATTATTATTTATTGCATTTTATTTGCTGTGTTCATAACAATATTTGAAGCTAATTTTAATTTGAAGTCGGGCTAGGTTGTGATCTTACTCTCACACTAAGACGAAGATTTATGAACCTTAATAAACAATAACAACAAAATCTATGCCATTATTAATAAACCACATACATGTTGTTTGTCCAATGACATGCTCTATTGCCGTTTTCATCATTGCATTACTCTTGTAAAAAAGCAGCATTGTTTGCAATTATGACTGGGTTGCTGAATTGCTTCAACCACCAGTTGGTGTGTAAGCTTCTTTAAACTCGCACTCGGGCCTTGCCCATTCGACGAGTGCTCTGGTAAGAGTGTTAGTTATTTAAAATAATTCGAGAATGGTGCACAGACACAATAAAACCCTGGTTTGAGCCAATCCAATTCTTTGACGTGCCGCAAAATATAGCACTGTCACACGGGACCCCGATTAACGCCCATCCCGGAAGATGATTAGTATATTAGTGTTGCGGTTGGGAATAGAAACTGCTGTCCCTGGATTGACTAGTGTGACACAAGACCACGGAACCACACGGAAAACGTTGACAAGCTATTAACCGTGTATTTCGGTATTTTTTCCCTATATATGGCGATACCTATGAGCAATGCGATGGTTGTCAGAATAAATCCTCCGGCGGGATAATGTATGCCAAAAACGTGCCCTGGTATCCAAACGCGTAGTTAGCAGCTAGCCTATTTCATTTCCGTGTACTGGAAGAACATCATTAATTATGAAACGGGTATAAAAATTACAAGTTATTATGACTATATGCAAAATGCAGCATGAATGACTCATTTAAGTAATAGTTTAATACGAAAAGTTGAAATTGTTGTGTATGATGTCTACATCCTGTTATGCCAATGCCAAAACGATTGTCTGATGGCGGGTCAGACATCGACGGCCCTATACTTGGAGGAAGAACTGGCGATTGGATTTTAAATATGTCGCTGGTGTAATGTTGTCTGCAATTACATACGTTTTCTTCTCAGACTTAAACAGACTTGTCGTTGCAAACCCATTGTTCCTATACTTTAAATAACAAATAGAAACCACTCTTTGCTAATATCTACCGTTATGGCATTCCTTAAAAAACCTAGTGCACGTGCGTTTTTCAAAATCATTTCAGAACTAAAAAAAGAGTGAAATCTATATTCATTGTTAATTTATTATTTTTTCAATTTGAAAAAAAAAAACTGAAATGCTATGAATATATGTAAGTTTCACTCGTATCTGTTTGATTGTTAAACCAATCGAAATAATTATGTGAGGCTTTTTTTCCAAGAAAATAATGACTGCAAAACAATCAGTAACGTATTATTTCACTTGAGAAACAACCACCAGTAACCATATAGTAAAATTACACTAAGAAAAATGATTTGTTTTGATGAATGTAGTGCAGTTAATCTCTCCAAAAAAGATTTAAAGGTGCACTTGACAATTATTCTTGAATATTTGATACGGTATAAAAGCGGTTACAGCAGGCGAGAAAATGCACAATATAAGATAAGAAGGTACAACACTCGCTCCAGGCGGTAGGTCCTGACGCGAGGCCAAGACTGTCTGTACATCATCTTTCCGCGTATCTATACCCCATTTAAACAACGCGACACACGAACATTCCCTAGATTGAATATCAAACAGATATTGCCACTAACCGTTTTTTCTTGAATCCATCGTGTATGCGGTCGAACAACTTCTTCCTTGTGTCGATCACTTTGTGGTTAATAAAGGTGATAGGTTACCCCTCTTTCCCATTTCTAACCTACGCCCCTAAGAAGGGGTTTACATACTTAATTATTATACGGCTCCAGACATTAATTAAGTAGAATTGTATTTTAAACATTGGCATAACACATGTAAATGGGGGGGGGGGGTAGACGATGTATAACAAATATAAGATATTTTGAACGTTTGAAATTCGAAGATTCATTTAAATATGTATCAAAATGAATCTAGGAACAATTTAATTTATTCAAAAATGGTTCTTATATAGTTTTCCCATCAATTTATAGAAATTATTTCAATTACAAATCGAACTTCAGTTTTCAAGACATACTCATTCGTTTCACGATGTCTCTCCCAGAGGAGTCCGACTACAAATATTAATTGTTCAAATATTAAGAATGTGTTCATTGGTTGCACCACGCCTAGTTTAGTTTCGACTCTTTTTACTAATTTGTGGGATTATATTGTTCCTGAAACAGTTCTTAGTCAGTAAAACCTTTAAAATTGGTTATTTTGTTTTGTATTCGAATAACAAGGGACCACATAAATCCGCTGGCGACTTTTGGACACCAAATAATTGGGGGTTGACGTTTTCACTTAAACCCAGGTTATGGTTACACCATAGAAGTCGAGACAACCGTTGAAGTATAAAAAACCCGAAAAGAATGAGGTCACAGGAGCGGAATTTTATACAAGATAATGAGGCCTAAATTGAAATTGATTCGACTTTTTTATTAAAATCCCTGTAACGGAAAAAGATTGATCACAAGTTTAGAAAAGTCCTCGGTACACACAGAACATAATGCTTGACAAACCTATTGACTATTTGACATAAGATTTTGTTTTATTTTAACTGATGAAGAGGTGTATCACTGTTATATTATTGAAAGGCATTTACTGCATGTTTTAAAAATTAATTAACACATAACAAACACTTTGCAAACACGTCCTAGCAGTAAATGCACAGTTTTGTTTATGTAAGGTTTATTCGTGTTTCTTAACATGACTTTTACCTCAATTATACACCAATGATATATCTAAATCAATACGTTGAATAAATAACTGAGTCGGAAATAAAAACGTATGTTTTATAATTATCAAGGTTTAAACGAAATCCTTATTTAATTTACATGGAAAAGAGCTTTCATATGAAATACGTTTAAGCGACATACAATATACATTGATTTTTATTACTTCTTTAGGAAGGATCGCTTAAGATCATATCGTTATTTACATGAAGCTTACAAAGGCCATATTTCCTGCAACAAAATAGAGGGAAGAACAGAACAATAACACTAACATAATTTTACAGAATATTTACATTTGTTTGAATTGTATTCATAATCTTTTTAAGTTCTTAACCAGACGACTTAAACTGAGCAGAGATTATCGGTTGAAAATTTAAAACAATTTGCACTTTTGGGACATATAAATCTGCATAGGTCCTTAAGTATGAATGTCCTGAAAATCTTGTGACAAGCATATCATCAACTTTTATGTAATTACTTCAATCTTTGATTTCGCATAACTTGACGTAAGAACGTGAAGGATTCTGCATTTAAGACACAACCGTTTCATTCATTGGCAGGTATATTGTCCTTAAGTCTATAATAAATTCATATAGTGTACTAGATGCCATTTTTTTCTAATTCGAATAACTTATAGAATATTCAGTGTTTCACATATATTTTACTGTTTGAAATTATGGAATAAAACGAAAAGGACTTTATGGACTTATGCATGGCATAACGAATGATATATTAATCAGCTTTTAACACTACCGAGCCCGGTAAACAAACACTTATTATTACAATTATTTTGATGATCTATTATCCACGTTGTGGTGACAGAAAAATAAATTCTTTTCTGTTTTCGTTTTTACATGATAAGATGAAGTATTTCAGAGTATGATTTTACAAATCGGTCTAACCATAAACAATTAAATACATGTCACCACAAAAACATAACGTCAAATGAACAAACGCATCAAGAAAACAAATATCGGAAAACATTTATATATTATAAACAATTTTTCAATTCTTCTCATTTAAAGCTTGTACACAACCATTGTACTAATAGAAGTCCAGAATGATACATGGTATATGCTGTGCAAATTGATGGTAAGCTTCGGGTCCAAGTACATTGTAGGTTTTTGACCCACGCCTAATTCATTTAATAAAAACTATTCAAATATAGAAAATAAATTATATCCAGTGAAAAAGAGCATACACTGAACTAGGGGCGACATGTTTATGTCTAGATAGTCCAGTATGGGTAATAATTACCTCGTACTTGATTACTTAATTGGAAAACAATCGAACGCGGGCCGTTTGAAAAACAAAAACAAACAAAAACAACATAAATATGTAGATAAACATTAGAAAAAAAAACAACTAGAAAAATAAATCAATACAAAATGTCAACATATTCTTTGGTATTGAAGATGTTTTAGAATTCAGATAGTAGTGAGGCAACTGGGAATTCAACAACAAATAGGTCAGTTCACATTGTTATATATGTATGCCCACTGGACGAAACGTCCTGATCTCAGAACACTCTCTTGCCAATGAACTGTCCGCGAGTCTTACTCATCCTGTAAAAATATCAAAGTTACCGTACTCTAGCTTTTCGATTTTTAAGACACGCATGCTATCCAATTTCTAAATTACAACAAGTCAAGACCAATGAAAAAAAAAAACATATCCAAAATTCAGGGCTGTGGGACCACATATTTCATTCATCGTAGAGTCCGCGGTTACTCATTTGGCAAATTTCCCACAAACAAATGGGATTAACCCAGCCCCTTGGCCTCAGAAATATGTTTCAGTCACACTTGGGGCTGTGACGGAGTCAAGCAATAACGCCGCCTCTATAGAGTGCGGGAAGACCATTATAAACTCAACAACGGCAATAATAGACGCCAAGTGGCGACATGTCAAGCCCGCTAAATAAGCTTCAGACACAGTCAGAATATGTTCCATGTTATTGCAACACAGACTTACATGGAGTTCAACAGTAAGACGAAAACTATTTATATTTAGTATGATATATTATTTGGTAACGATCAACTTGGAAAATTTAAAAAAAACTCGAACATCTCAAATTATTGTGTACTCAATTAATTAATTTTTCAATAGTACTGTTTCAAATGTTGACCTCTCAGTGTTACCTTCAGGCCTGGCTGATGTGTGTGCTATGTCGCCTTATAATTGTGAAACCGTTTTGAAAATCCTACTATGTATGATCAATACAGCCAGGACAATGTCTTCTCAGGATCGATTGATGTACTTACATTTTGTTGAAAATCCTTGTATACATGGTAAAGTTTCAACCCGGACTAAGTTCAGTCAAAATAAGTTCTATCAACAGTATTCATTTTGATATTTAACTTGTATTGTGTCCTTGACATTTGACGTACAAATCATTGCTGTGCGTTCATACCGCTTGTAGGCTCGTACTTATGCGGGATTCCGATCGTTCAAACTTCATAAACAGACAGAAAAAAGGTACATACATTATCACTACGAAATCGTGGCTTAATAAAATCAATCAATTAACAGAACAGAATAGACCATTCCGAAACAACAGTTTTTCTTAAAATCCGCTTTTCTACGATCATCATAATTATCAAATCACTATTGAACCCTCGGACAAATCCCGCCAAATATGAGATACTGCGATGACCGTGATAGTATGCAACTGACTGGTATGTTTTGCCTATTAACCGAAAACAGTAATCTAATATCTACAGCGTACTTAAAAGATAAAAGAGACATTTAGAAACGTTTAAAATTATAAACATATATATATATATATATGTTATAGCACCATTACTGATGATAACATTTTACTGAAAATAATTCATCTATGCCATATTCTAACATGGCACATACTACTCTTACTGACAATATATTTTTCGATCCCTAAACTTTACTGTTAGGCAGAGATAAAATATAAATGTCATGCGTAGGCAATTAAAAAGGCATTTATCTTCTATGTCCTTTTATATTAAAATGTATTTACACCTCAGAGGAATAATGAACCCACAAAAACAAAAACAACCAAAAGTAAATAAAAAGCAAAAAAAAATAACAAATTCGATAACATTAAATGTAAAAACCTGTATGCAAAACTATATTCTTTTTTTAACACAGTGACTTTTCGGTAAAATTTTCTGATCCTAAACAAATCTTTACTTTTAGGCAGAGGTAAAATATTCATGTCATCCGTAGGCAATTAAACAGGCAATTTACTTCTTTGTCCTTTGATAATAACAAATGCGATAACAGTAAACATAAAAACCCGTATGCAGAACTGTATTCTTTTCAAACACAGTAAATTTTGTCATCTGGTAAAATAATTTCATGTCTCCCAAAGGTTGTTGCGATGTTACCCATTGTGTTAAACGTTTCGGACACTATATTAAATCATTTTCTTGCTCGACATATGCTACGGGTAACAAATGTCGCATGTGTCAGGTTCAAACATGCAATTTGCATTTTTGTAATGTTATATGAAGTTACAAGAATATGACCTCACCCTACAGTTTGTGGTCCAAGTAGGCTTATAACAGGTCAAAACAAGTCCTGAATTGTGCACAAAGTGACCCCGGTTTCTGCTTGATGCCCTTATAAATACATATTAGGGACATAATATGCACGAAGTGAACAGATACGGATGTTGCATAATTGGTCGCCCTAGTAAACGTATAAGCTAGAATTGCTAGTCCCTAGCTGAATTTATAGCTATCTCCGCCTACTGGTTATTGTCCTAATAGGCACATGAGAGGGAAATTCCAGTCCGAGCTGAACATTTACTGCTTCCGCCCACTGGTTGTCGCCCTAATAGGCACATCAGAGGAAAACTCCAGTCCTAGACGAAAACCTTTATGTTTATAATAGTATATCATTTGGTTACGAACAACTTTGAAAAGCAAAAAAATCGAACCTCTTAATTTATTATGTACTTAGTTAATGAATGTATCAACAGTACTATTTAACTGTTGACCTCTGAGTGTTACCTTAGGACCTGGCTGATGTGTGCACCACGTCCCCTCATAATGATGAACCTTCATGAAAAAGCCGTTTTGAAAATCCTATTATGAATTATCAAAATACAGCCAGGACAATGGTCGGTCAGGATGGATGGATGTACTCACGTTTTGTTGAAACTCATAGAATGCATTGTTCATCCCGGACTAGCTTCAGTCTAAATAAGTTCTATCAACAGTGTTAGTTTTGATATTTAACCTGCAAGTGTGTCCTAGACATTTGACGAACTCATATGTGTTTATGCGCTAAGGGCTTTATGGTGATCCTTTATACTTGGTTAAGATACAGTTCGGGTGGAAGCACTTACAAACTTTTACCCACTCAGTGATCTTTTTCAATATCATTATTTAACATAACACAAACGCTGAGGTACCAGTCATTCAATATGTATGCGTTTCAAGCCTTTGGATATACGGTTACAATCCTGTTATCAGTCATTAATATTTTCCGTAAATGCATTAATTAGTGAGTTGTTAAATATTATTCTCTCAATATTCTTCTTTGTTATACATGTGTATGGATTGAATTTGAATGAGAGTGTCACTTTTAGGAAAAAGAACTATTGCTGTGCGTTCATACGGTATGTAGGTTCGTATGTAGGCGCGTGCCTGATTTTTCAAACTGCATAAACCGACAGAAAAAAGGTACATACATTATCACTAAGAAATTGTTGCGTAATAAAACCTATCTGTATTAATTAGACCATTCAAAAGCAACAGTTCTTCAAATCCGCTATTCTACGATCATCGTTATTATCAAATCACTATTGAACTCTCAGACGAACCCGCCAAATATGAGATTCGGCGATGACCGTGATATTATGCAACTGACTAGTATGTTTTGCCTCTTAAGCGGAAACATTAATCTTAAGTCTACAGCGCGCTTAAAAGACGAGAGAGACATTTAGAAACGTTTAAAATTATAAGCATAAGTATGTGTTGTGGCACCATTATTGATAATAACATTTTACTGAAAATAGTTCATGTATGCCATATTCTAGCATGACACATACTACTCTTACTGACCATAACTTTTCTAAACCCTAAATAATACTTATCCTTGAGGCCTAGGTAAAATGTTTATGTCATTTCTATGCAGCAAAAAAGTAAATATGCATCTATGTCCTTTTATATAAAAATTGTGTTTACACTCATCAGAACATTGGATCTACAAAAATAATAAATTGGATAACATGAAATTCAAAATCAAACATTTGGAAAAACAAATTATTATTAAATATAATACCGTTTGGATTACAATCGATTAAACCGTCTGGTAACATACTTTTTTGTCTTCAAAATGTTGCAACGATGTAACCCAAAGGTCGGATTGCCAAACCATTTCGGACACTTTTTTTAAAGCATTTTCTAGAAAGATTATTGTTGTTCTTCACATATTACTGACCAAAAATGTCGCGTATGTCATGCTCAAAGTGCTTGTTGGGGTGGGAGTAGAAGGGAAGGGTGACTTTGTACATGTGATATATTCCTTTCTTGTTAGAATGTTCATTATTCAGTTATAGAATTTACATTGTATACTAATACATAATAGCCTTACTCGGTAACTCGATTTTATCTAAAGGGACAACAGAGTGACCTCATCCAACTGTTTGTGGTACAAGTACCCATAATAGGGACACACTAGTCCTGAACTTCAAGTGACATCCACATTATGGTATTAAAAATTATGATATAGACATGCTTGTTCTGAATTAAACATATAGTGTCTATTGGCATGTCATGGCGGGCTAGTAGTCATAAGGGGGCTATACTGATACGCAATTGTACATTACGTGTCATCGCCTTAGTAAGCACACGATATGAACATACCAGGCATGAACTGAAACTATATTGACCTCATCCTACATTTGGTCGCTCTGATATACATACTTAAGCGATAAATAAGTCATGTAAGGAGCATCAGGTGACATTTGCCGACTAGTTGTCGCCAAAATAAGCATATATAAGGGTCAAATCGGACCTAAGCCTCACATAGTGGCCTGTTGTCACTCCACATGATACCCTTTTAACCAGGCATGAGATGCCTTTAATCACATTTATATTTTAGATTGTTTCTTGAAACAAAATATATTAACGTTATTTCGGTTTTAATGTTGTTTAAGGAATGATTTAAATTGTTGTTCATTTATGCTGTATGTATGTATGTATTCGCGCCTCCGATCGTTCAAACTACATTAATGAACAGAAATCGCATATCACTAAGATGTCGTGACGTCACAAAATCTATGTTTATAAACTTATAATACCATAAAGAAACACATTGTTTCATGAAATCCGCTTTTCACCGATCATCATTATCAAATAACTTTTTAATCCTTGGACAAAAAGTAGCAATAGTGTCAGGGTTATTGTGTTACAGCTGTAATCTCACGGTATTAATTTACATTAAATGCAGAAGCCCGGTAACCTCAAACTCTAAATGTTGTTATAAGGTTATACTATGTTCGTATTGTCCTGATTTTTCTATTTTCTGTCCTGTGATAGATCCCCTCGGAGATGGGATTCTGCGATGAACGTGATAATATGCAACCGACTAGTATGTTTTGTTTATTTCAGCGATAAAATTTAGTAATCAATACTGCGCTTCAATGACGAGTGAGATATTTGAATTCGCTTTTAGTTAATCACTTAATTATGTAAATATAATAGCATTATAACGGATGGTAGAGGTTAAATGAACATAACTTCATTGGCATATTATAGCATGGTACATTCTACTGTTACTGACAATGCATTTTCTGATCCTAAACAATACTTTACTTTTAGGCAGAGGTAAAATATTCATGTCATGGGTATGCAATTAAAAAGGCAATTTACTTCTATGTCCTTTAATAGTAACAAATGCGATAACAGTAAATATAAAAACCCGTTTGCAGAACTGTATTCTTTTCAAACACAGTAAATTTCGGGCAAAAGAAAATTTTGTAATCTGGTAAAATAATTACATGTCTCCCAAAGGTCGCAGCGATGTTACCCAAAGGTCGGATTGTGTTAAACATTTCGGACACTATATAAAGTCATTTTCTTGAAAGGTCACTGTTGCTCTTCATATGTTATGAGGAATAAATGTCGCAAGTGTCAGGTTCGACGCGGGGAAAGGGCAACTACTTCAATTTCAAACATGCAATTTATTCATTTTTTTTGTTAGAATGTTTATTATATAGTGATAAAAATACCCGTGTATAACAATATATGACAGCCTAAAGCGTACAGTCGATATTATTTATAATGTTATGTGACAAGAATATGACCTCATCCTACAGTTTGTGGTCCAAGTTGGCACCTAACAGGTCAAATCAATTCCTAAGTTGTGCATAAAGTCACTCCGGTTTCTGGTTGATGCCATAATATATACCTAATAGGGAAAATAATATCCCGAACAGTACATATAATGTAGTCAAAATATGGGGACAAACTGGTACTCAGCTGCACACAAAGTGTCATTGCCCAATAGGCACATACTAGGAACATACGAGATATGACCTTAGGCTATTTATGTGATGTTCAAAGTTGGGGAGCGGTAAATATTTATTTTTTATGTATGCAAAATATTCCTGCCTATTATGTCTACTTGTGCGACAACCAGTAGGCGAAGGCCACTATTTCTTGTTCAGGACTTCAGTGTCGCGTTTAAGTGCATTCTAGGACGGTAACAAGAAAGCAAAGATCGCTTAATGTTAATTTCAGGATTTATATGTCTTTGTTATATTTTTACAGGGACTTGATTTACATTATGAATGCATGTATGTGCTTTAATTTTTATTTACATAAATTTTAAATAAGTATAATCACAAGATATTTGTTATTAATTAAACACTGTTTTGACATAATTATATACTGAACTATCACTCAACTAACATTCATAACGGTGTTAAGGTGTTGCACATTTTCACGACTTAATGTTTTATGTCACCAATAAATCGCGCATGCTGTTTTGTCTATAAATTGTTTGTTCGACATACCGTTAATCCTTATCCCGACTTAGGATTAACGGTGATTAATGTGTATATTGACATCGGCTTACGGATTATTGCCCTAGTAGAAATAAACCCGAGACATGCTAGTACAAATCTTAACTGAACTGAACATAAATGGATATACGCCATGACTGGCAGCAAAGAATTCTCATCAAACGGACATAGTAAACATCCATTAAACATTAAGTGTTGTAGGCGATCTATATCATTCGAGTTTTAAGAACTATGTTTGAAAAAAATACAAGAATATGAGGATAATGGGGATATATAGTACATGTGGAAAATAAAAATATTGGAAATATATTGTCATAAAGTTATTAAAAACTATCGAGTATACTGGCGAGGATGAAACAAGTCAATGATTATGAAAAAGTGTAGAAATCTAACTGCTATGCGATTTGGGTCAAAAGAATCGCGTCAGTTGGAAACTAGCAATATATGTCTGAAGATCTCAGCAAGTTGATACCAAATTCTAAAAAAAACAGTGATATCTTGCCACCGACTTGTAAAGTATGCCTTATATGAGCAAAAACGTAATCTTAATAATTATTACAATACGCCTCAAAAAAGTGATACGTTTGGAATCGTTCCAAATTATCCAAATAAATATGTATTTCTTGTAGCACCATAACTTATGATAAAATTCTAATTACCATTACTTATTTGATATATATTCTAGCATGGCAAATACTACTTTTACTAACCTATTAGGCTGAGGTTAATATTCATTTAATTTTTAGGCAAAAAAAAATGAGTATCATCTCCATCCTTTAATACCATAAGTGTGTCCACATTTCATCAGAACATTGCATCTACATAAAATATATTATATTATAATTTATATATATATGGGATTACACAAAATGTAATGAACCATATGCCAAATTATGTTTTATCAAACACAATACCTTTTGGGCAACATGCTATTTATCCATCTGATAACAAGTACAAGTTTCCCAAAGGTTGCACCCATGTAACCCAAAGGTCGGATTTGTTTAAATATTCCGTAGACGATTTACAACCTTTTTCTAGAAAGGTCACGGTTGCTCTACTGCTCCACGCACGACAATTTCACATATACCATGTTGAAAGTTGATGGGGGTCGACACTCTAGTTTCCTTTTACAGTTGCCTGAACTTACAAAATAGTGACCTCCACCTAGTAATTGTGGTCCGCGTATCCACAAAATAGTACTAGCACCCACTGGCCGATGCCCTAGTAGACGCATGAGACGTATCTGTCCTGAATTGAACATAATGTGACATCCACGATGACTTTATGCCCTAGTGGGTTCATAAAAGGAACAAACAGAGCAAATTCAGCTGTTCATATAGTGCCATCCGCATACAAATTGTCACCCTAGTACGCACAAAATATGAACATGATATTCGTGAACTGATTGTTTATTTACCTCCGCCTACTGGGCATCCCCCTGTTACGCACATGCTAGCATTAAATGCAATAAGAATTAATATGAACCAACTGGTCTAAGGCCGGACATACATTGACATCCAGGTATTGGTTGATGGGCAGACACCTGATAGAGACAAATTTGTTTCAAAATGGGTTTATTGTGACGTCCGCCATTCCTCGTGGCACTATTATGCACATAATTGAGTCAAACGGTAACATATATTGACATCTGTCAACTGGTTGTCATCAAAGTAAGCACATAATAAGAACCTACCGTACATGAACTTAATTGTATTGACCTCCGGCTGTCGTCCAAGTTAACACATATAACACATATAAGGATATAACAGTCATGAAGTGAACAAGTTATGACCTCCACGTACTGGTTTTTGTCCTATTAAACAAATGATATCCATTTGCTATTGGTTTTGGCCCTGGTAGGCTCATGATAGCGACATACTAAGTATGAGCCAAAAACAGAGTGATATCAGCCTACTGACATCGCCTACTATTTATCTCCCTTGTCGGCACATAATAGGGACCTACTGGGCCATATCGGAACACATGGTGACCTCCGCCAACTGGTTGTAATCCTACCAGCTGCATTGTAGGGACAAACTAGACATACTGTAATCATATAGTGAACTGCGCCTACTGCTTGTCGCCATAGTAGGCGAAAGAAAACGACATACTAGTCCTGTCTAAAATAACTGACCTCCGACTACTGGTTGTTGCACTAACTGGCACAAAATAGGAAAATACTTCGATTAAAGAAAACAAAAAGCTGAGACTTTCGCCAACCGGTTTTCATCTTCGTAGACGCAAAATAGCGACCGAATAGACATGATAGTGATCGCCCCTACTGTTTGTTCAATAGAACGCAAATAATAGGGACGGACTATTTCGAGACTATAAGGCAAATTATAGAAACATCATAGACGCGAAATGTTCATTATGACCTGCTTGTGGTTCTTGCACTAATAAGCACCCAAAAGGGCTAAGCGGAACAAGAGTGACCTCCTGCTACTGGTTATCGCTCTTGCCATAGAAGGGATATTTTAGGGACATTATTGGTTTGAACTAAACACACAGTGACATTTGCCAACTTGCTATTTCCCTAGAACGAACAAAACAGGGACATATCGGAGCTGAACTTAACATAAAGCGATCTCTGTCTATTGGCTGCCACACTTGAATGCACGAAAGAGCGACATACACGCCCTGAACCGAACTGGACATAGTTAATTTTGCCTACATTTCGTTGCACTAGTAAGCACTAAAAACGATATACGAGCTGCACACATACTTCTGCATAAAACATTTCAACATAACTTCTTTGGTTTAATATAGCATGACACGTACTACTGTTACTGACCACAGATTTTCTGAGACCTTAACAATACTTTTAGGCAGAGGTTAAATATTCATGTCATGTCTAGGAAGTTAAATATCAGATATACCTTTATGTCCAGTTATATAAAAATGCATTTACACAGCATTAGAACCATGGATTTACAACGACAAAAATATAAAACACAATAAAAATAAGAACTGCGATAACATTAAATGTAAAAACTCGTATGCAAAACTATATTATTTTTTTAACACAAAACTTACTTTCGGAAAACAGAAGATTTGACCATCTGGTAACATCATTTCATGTCTTTCAAAGGTTGCAACAATATTACCAAAAGATCGGATTTGTTTATAATATATTTTAGACATTATAAAAAAAATCATATAAACAACCAGCCAATGCTGAACACAAAATGATCTCCCTACTGGTTGATTCCCGAGATGGGATATATCTTAAACCGCAGCATACTACTTGTCGCCCGAGTAGGAACATAATAGCGGCATTATATCCCTGAATAGAAGACCAGAAGACCTCAGTCAACTAGTTGTCGAAATTTTGGAATCATAAAAGGGACATTTCAGTCTTGGGACAAAACATGTACGAGTCTTTACCTGAAAAAACATTCCCTGAGCCTGAGAAGAGTATATAATGACCTCATACTTCTGATTGTTGCTCTTCTCATTACAGGGAGTTACTAGACGTGAACTGGGCATAAAGTGACATCAAACTACTGGTTATCGCACTAATAGACACATAATTGTGACGTACTTGACCTAAAGTGACTATGCAGTGACCTCCGCATGTCCTAGTGCCCTAGTGGGCATAAATAACGTCATCATTCAAGCTCAAACATTAGCAGGCTTAATGCGCAAGTATCTTTATCATTGGAACATACTGGGCCTGAGTAAACGTATAATAGCTTGCACGTACCGATTGTCGTCCTCATGTGCACATTTAGTGAATCAGCCTACTGGTAGTCTCTCTGTTCGGAACAAATAAAGACATACCAGACATGATTTGATCGCATAAATTTGACAGCCGCCTACTGGTTGTCGTCCTAGTTTACACATATAGTAACCTCCGCCAGCTGGTAGTCCACCCAATAGCCAAATGTTATGAACGTATGAAGCTTGAGGTGAACCTTTGAAGATCACCGCCTGCTTGTTGTCGACCTTATACTACTAGGCACATAACAGGGACCATACTAGTCATGAGTTAAACACATAGTTACCTCAACAAACTAATTATCGATGCTTTAGATAAAGACTAGGGACGAGACCTCATGTGAACTAAGTTATGTGTTCTTTACATTTTGTTTCGAAATTATATACCAATTGAATGGATAACATGTAACTTCGAATTATTTTTTTAGCCGCCTAACAAATAAGACGTTTTTAATTATATATACAGTCGAACCCCGTTTGCATGACATTTTCATTAACAGATGTAGAGCAACATTAAGGAAATACTAAAAAAATGCTTGTTAATAATGTCAAACGTATTTTGACAAATACAACCTTTGGGTAACATCTTTGCGACCTTTGGGAGACATTGAAAATTTTCACCAGAAGGTCATTTCTTCTTCTCGCTAATAGTCAATGCGCGTTTAATAATAATATATTATTGCCAACGTATTTTTATGTAACATGTTTTATTATCCCAGTTGTTTTTTGATAAATATATTTGAGTTTTGTTTTGTTTTTGAACCAACGTTCTGATGAAGAGGCTACACGCGTTTTGATTCGGACGGAGAATTGATTTTTGCTTTTCTAATTTGCTAGATATCACACCTTATTAATTCTTTACTTAGGACTTTTAAATAAGGCTTCGTTTATTGTAACAAACAAATATGAATAACATGGTACTTCAAATTAAATTTCTTTGACGCGTACCAAATAAGACGTTTTCAAATACATATACAATCGAAATCCGTTGTCTTGATATATAAGGGACTGGCCAAAATACTTCGAGCCTCGCGAATATTGAGCCAAGCGGTATTGCGTATTGTATGTGTATATTTATACGTTAAAGAAATACTTGTTAACCTGGTTTGTTGTTTGCTACGTTATCTCCTAAAGACCTATTATTACCGTGTGCATCTCGTACAGTTCACAATATGACAAATTTGATAATATGAAATAATTTGATTTTTTTTAAATTAATTTACGCATTAAAAGTATATAAACCCATCCATAGAAAACATAAACAACTAATCTTGATACTAAGTTAGTAGGAATACGTGCAAATAGCTTAGGTTGTACCGAGTCCTCTCAAGATTGCTCAGCATTTGACAGTTGTATTAATTCTTCCATTTGGAGAAAACTTCAGCGCAATAATTTTATCTGAAGACGCCTGATCAAAACACAATCAGATTTATACCTGTACTGACATTACTTTTAAAACGCACATTAGATGAGTTTGGACATACATAAATGTGACATAATGCAAATGTTACGAAAGTTGAATTGGAGATGTTAATCCAACGTGTTTATGATCAATGCGTACTTTGTTGGTTTCATAATGTTAATAAAAGTAAAAAGCTAGAAACGTATGTACTTATGAAAATAAGTGTTGTATGTGAGCCCAATCTTAACTATATTAATATAATCAAACATAGAATAGCATGTATCATTCTATTAAACTTACACAGTGGGCGATTTGTTTAACACGAAATCCTCGTGCACGTTCTTATCAATGAGATATTTATGTCAAATTTGGTCTTATACATGTATTTAACAATATTCAAACCCTATATTTTCATCAGGCATGTTATTTACAAACTTAGATAATTGTGTAAATGGAAAAGTTAATGATAACTTAGAATTGTCTAGTTCATTTTTTAGATATTTAACAACATAATTTCCTTATAATTAATATTTACATTTGTGTTTGTATATACATTACTTGTTCACAGTGTTTAAATTGTATTATGTATAATAGCAATGACATTTTTATGTTTATGCTAATAAAACTTAAACTTGACTCTGACATACTTTTAACGTCTGTATTCGTGCCAGCTAAAGACAGAAATTAAAGTGAATGCGTGTTTGCTCAAACTGTTAAACCATTTAAATATGATAATGATTATTTAACCAATCAAGCAAAAATAATCGATCAGCGCCTCGGCTTAGCCAAACAAACAAATCAAGGTATGAAAACTCACATCGAGTAATACACACAAAACGAAATATCAAATGTTTACTAGAGACCGCAAAATGACATCGAGCGTTGAGAAATATTTAACCTCTAAATACCAAGCTAACCGATCGAATTTTATATGAACATTTTGAAAAAAACAAACACATTAAACCTTGTTCGAGCCAACGAGGATATCAAACCTTGCGATACCGAGACACCGAGTTTCGACTGTAATCGAATATGAATTCATTGGCATCAGTGGCCGATCTGCCGAGATGAAAACCTATCATATTTATCATTTTGTCACTTCCGATTGCACTTAAGTTTGGGT
This sequence comes from Mya arenaria, assembly GCF_026914265.1. Classification (NCBI taxonomy): domain Eukaryota; kingdom Metazoa; phylum Mollusca; class Bivalvia; order Myida; family Myidae; genus Mya; species Mya arenaria. The sequence goes on from NC_069131.1 coordinate 56,329,275, forward strand.
CGCAATTTTTACACCTTACTTAATATATTGTTTAACGCTATGCGTCTAGAATTTTTATAATCACTCGCGTTACCACGCGCCAAGAAGGCAAGTATCTTAAACCATAGCATATTGGTTGTCGCCAGAGCAGAAACATAATAGCGACATTCTATGTCTGAATAGAAGACAGGGAGACCTCAGCCAACTGGTTGTCGAAATTTTGGAATCATAAAAAGACATTTTCAGTCTTGAACAAAACTTGTACGAGTCTTTACCTTAAAAAAAACTTAATAAACAGTGGCCTTCACCATGTCCTGGCGCCGTATTAAAACACCCTGAGTCTGAGCAGAGTATATAATGACCTCATACTTCTGAGTATTGCCATAGTTTACTCATTATAGGGAGTAACTAGACGTAAACTGGGCATAAAGTGACCTCAGACTACTTGTTTTCGCACTAGTAGAAACATAATTGAGACGTCCTTGACCTAAAGTAATTATGCAGTGACCTCCGCATGACCTAGTGTCCTAGCGGGCATTAATAAGGTCATCAACCAGGCTCAAATGTCGCAGGCCATCTTTATTATTGGAACATACTGGCCTGAGTAAACGTATAATGGCCTGCACGTTCCGATTGTCGCCCTCATGTGCACATTTAGTGAACCAGCCTACTGGTAGTCTCTCTGTTCGGCACAAATAAAAACATACCAGACCTGATTTGATCGCATAAATATTGACCGCCGCCTACTGGTTGTCGCCCAGGTAGGGATTCAATAAGGACATATTATGAGTCCTGAACTGAACAAAGAATGATATCCGCCTAATTTTACCGTTCTAGAAGACACAGTATATGGATATACTTGGCTTGAACCAAAGAAATTGTTGAGAAGAAATATAGTTGGAACATACTAGGTTGAACTAATCATACAGTGTCATCCTGGTTATGCCTGGCGCCCTTGCATATGCATAAAAGAGACTTACTAGTCCTAAACTGAATGTATAGTGACTTCCGGCATGACCTTGGACCATAGCTTATACTCATTCGGAGCTCCTCGGCCATTTTTTTTCAAAAACAACCTCGGGTGTATTTGGACGGTTTACATACTATAAAAGAGGTACGTTTACGTCCGCTGCAAGTAGATCGCGTAGTGATTTTATTTAGTAGTTAAACTTTATGACTTTACTCTTGGAAATCTTAATTATGATTGCAATAATATACTTCAATGACAATCAGTTTAAACTTAGATCAGTAAACACAATTCTAAAACACTACATTTCTAAAATGATTTAATTAAAAAAATACGAACTACTTTAACTGATGTACCGACAAACATCCGAGGTTGTTTTCGATAAAAATGGCCGAGGAGTTCCGAATGAGCTTATACTAAGCCTAATCTGAATAAATGGTGGCCGCCGCCTACTGGCTGTTGTCCTAGTTTACACATATAAGGTAAATACTAGACATGAACTGCATGTACTTAGGCCATAACCCGGGGCCATTGTTGGCACATATTAGGGACACAAATAACCTGGGAAGAAGGCGGCAAATATATTAACCTCCGCCAGCTGGTAGTCCACCCAAAAGCCACATGTTATGAACGTATGAAGCTTGAGGTAAACCTTTGAAGATAACCGCCTGCTTGTTGTCGACCTAATACTACTAGGCACATAACAGGGACCATACTAGTCATGAGTTTAACACATAGTTACCTCAACAAACTAATTATCGATGCTTTAGATAAAGACTAGGGACGAGACCTCATGTGAACTAAGTTATGTGTTCTTTACATTTTGTTTCGAAATTATATACCAATTGAATGGATAACATGTAACTTCGAATTATTTTTTTAGCCGCCTAACAAATAAGACGTTTTTAATTATATATACAGTCGAACCCCGTTTGCATGACATTTTCATTAACAGATGTAGAGCAACATTAAGGAAATACTAAAAAGATGCTTGTTAATAATGTCAAACGTATTTTGACAAATACAACCTTTGGGTAACATCTTTGCGACCTTTGGGAGACATTGAAAATTTTCACCAGAAGGTCATTTCTTCTTCTCGCTAATAGTCAATGCGCGTTTAATAATAATATATTATTGCCAACGTATTTTTATGTAACATGTTTTATTATCCCAGTTGTTTTTTGATAAATATATTTGAGTTTTGTTTTGTTTTTGAACCAACGTTCTGATATAGAGGCTACACGCGTTTTGATTCGGACGGAGAATTGATTTTTGCTTTTCTAATTTGCTAGATATCACACCTTATTAATTCTTTACTTAGGACTTTTAAATAAGGCTTCGTTTATTGTAACAAACAAATATGAATAACATGGTACTTCAAATTAAATTTCTTTGACGCGTACCAAATAAGACGTTTTCAAATACATACACAATCGAAATCCGTTGTCTTGATATATAAGGGACTGGCCAAAATACTTCGAGCCTCGCGAATATTGAGCCAAGCGGTATTGCGTATTGTATGTGTATATTTATACGTTAAAGAAATACTTGTTAACCTGGTTTGTTGTTTGCTACGTTATCTCCTAAAGACCTATTATTACCGTGTGCATCTCGTACAGTTCACAATATGACAAATTTGATAATATGAAATAATTTGATTTTTTTTAAATTAATTTACGCAATAAAAGTATATAAACCCATCCATAGAAAACATAAACAACTAATCTTGATACTAAGTTAGTAGGAATACGTGCAAATAGCTTAGGTTGTACCGAGTCCTCTCAAGATTGCTCAGCATTTGACAGTTGTATTAATTCTTCCATTTGGAGAAAACTTCAGCGCAATAATTTTATCTGAAGACGCCTGATCAAAACACAATCAGATTTATACCTGTACTGACATTACTATTAAAACGCACATTAGATGAGTTTGGACATACATAAATGTGACATAATGCAAATGTTACGAAAGTTGAATTGGAGATGTTAATCCAACGTGTTTATGATCAATGCGTACTTTGTTGGTTTCATAATGTTAATAATAGTAAAAAGCTAGAAACGTATGTACTTATGAAAATAAGTGTTGTATGTGAGCCCAATCTTAACTATATTAATGTAATCAAACATAGAATAGCATATATCATTCTATTAAACTTACACAGTGGGCGATTTGTTAAACACGAAATCCTCGTGCACGTTCTTATCAATGAGATATTTATGTCAAATTTGGTCTTATACATGTAATTAACAATATTCAAACCCTATATTTTCATCAGGCATGTTATTTACAAACTTAGATAATTGTGTAAATGGAAAAGTTAATGATAACTTAGATTTGTCTAGTTCATTTTTTAGATATTTAACAACATAATTTTCTTATGATTAATATTTACATTTGTGTTTGTATATACATTACTTGTTCACCGTCTTTAAATTGTATTATGTATAATAGCAATGACATTTTTATGTTTATGCTAATAAAACTTAAACTTGACTCTGACATACTTTTAACGTCTGTATTCGTACCAGCTAAAGACAGAAATTAAAGTGAATGCGTGTTTGCTCAAACTGTTAAACCATTTAAATATGATAATGATTATAATACCAATCAAGCAAAATTAATCGATCAGCTCCTCGGCTTAGCCAAGCAAACAACAAATCAAGGTATGAAAACTCACATCGAGTAATACACACAAAACGAAATGTCAAATGTTTACTAGAGACCACAAAATGACATCGAGCGTTGAGAAATATTTAACCTCTAAATACCAAGCTAACCGATCGCATTTTATATGAACATATTGAAAAAAAACAAAAACACATTAAACCTTGTTCGAGCCAACGAGGATATCGAACCTTGCGATACCGAGACACCGAGTTTCGACTGTAATCGAATATGAATTCATTGGCATCAGTGGCCGATCTGCCGAGATGAAAACCTATCATATTTATCCTTTTGTCACTTCCGATTGCACTTAAGTTTGGGTCGCAATTTTTACACCTTACTTAATATATTGTTTAACGCTATGCGTCTAGAATTTTTATAATCACTCGCGTTACCACGCGCCAAGAAGGCAAGTATCTTAAACCATAGCATATTGGTTGTCGCCAGAGCAAAAACATAATAGCGACATTCTATGTCTGAATAGAAGACAGGGAGACCTCAGCCAACTGGTTGTCGAAATTTTGGAATCATAAAAAGACATTTTCAGTCTTGAAAAAAACTTGTACGAGTCTTTACCTTAAAAAAAACTTAATAAACAGTGGCCTTCACCATGTCCTGGCGCCGTATTAAAACACCCTGAGTCTGATCAGAGTATATAATGACCTCATACTTCTGAGTATTGCCATAGTTTACTCATTATAGGGAGTAACTAGACGTAAACTGGGCATAAAGTGACCTCAGACTACTTGTTTTCGCACTAGTAGAAACATAATTGAGACGTCCTTGACCTAAAGTAATTATGCAGTGACCTCCGCATGACCTAGTGTCCTAGCGGGCATTAATAAGGTCATCAACCAGGCTCAAATGTCGCAGGCCATCTTTATTATTGGAACATACTGGCCTGGGTAAACGTATAATTGCCTGCACGTTCCGATTGTCGCCCTCATGTGCACATTTAGTGAATCAGCCTACTGGTAGTCTCTCTGTTCGGCACAAATAAAGACATACCAGACCTGATTTGATCGCATAAATATTGACCGCCGCCTACTGGTTGTCGCCCAGGTAGGGATTCAATAAGGACATATTATGAGTCCTGAACTGAACAAAGAATGATATCCGCCTAATTTTACCGTTCTAGAAGACACAGTATATGGATATACTTGGCTTGAACCTAAGAAATTGTTGAGAAGAAATATAGTTGGAACATACTAGGTTGAACTAATCATACAGTGTCATCCTGGTTATGCCTGGCGCCCTTGCATATGCATAAAAGAGACTTACTAGTCCTAAACTGAATGTATAGTGACTTCCGGCATGACCTTGGACCATAGCTTATACTCATTCGGAGCTCCTCGGCCATTTTTTTTCAAAAACAACCTCGGGTGTATTTGGACGGTTTACATACTATAAAAGAGGTACGTTTACGTCCGCTGCAAGTAGATCGCGTAGTGATTTTATTTAGTAGTTAAACTTTATGACTTTACTCTTGGAAATCTTAATTATGATTGCAATAATATACTTCAATGACATTCAGTTTAAACTTAGATCAGTAAACACAGTTCTAAAACACTACATTTCTAAAATGATTTAATTAAAAAAATACAAACTACTTTAACTGATGTACCGACAAACATCCGAGGTTGTTTTCGATAAAAATGGCCGAGGAGTTCCGAATGAGCTTATACTAAGCCTAATCTGAATAAATGGTGACCGCCGCCTACTGGCTGTTGTCCTAGTTTACACATATAAGGTTAATACTAGACATGAACTGCATGTACTTAGGCCATAACCCGGGGCCATTGTTGGCACATATTAGGGACACAAATAACCTGGGAAGAAGGCTGGAAATATAGTAACCTCCGCCAGCTGGTAGTCCACCCAATAGCCACATGTTATGAACGTATGAAGCTTGAGGTAAACCTTTGAAGATAAACGCCTGCTTGTTGTCGACCTAATACTACTAGGCACATAACAGGGACCATACTAGTCATGAGTTTAACACATAGTTACCTCAACAAACTAATTATCGATGCTTTAGATAAAGACTAGGGACGAGACCTCATGTGAACTAAGTTATGTGTTCTTTACATTTTGTTTCGAATTTATATACCAATTGAATGGATAACATGTAACTTCGAATATTTTTTTTAGCCGCCTAACAAATAAGACGTTTTTAATTATATATACAGTCGAACCCCGTTTGCATGACATTTTCATTAACAGATGTAGAGCAACATTAAGGAAATACTAAAAAAAATGCTTGTTAATAATGTCAAACGTATTTTGACAAATACAACCTTTGGGTAACATCTTTGCGACCTTTGGGAGACATTGAATATTTTCACCAGAAGGTCATTTCTTCTTCTCGCTAATAGTCAATGCGCGTTTAATAATAATATATTATTGCCAACGTATTTTTATGTAACATGTTTTATTATCCCAGTTGTTATTTGATAAATATATTTGAGTTTTGTTTTGTTTTTGAACCAACGTTCTGATGAAGAGGCTACACACGTTTTGATTCGGACGGAGAATTGATTTTTGCTTTTCTAATTTGCTAGATATCACACCTTATTAATTCTTTACTTAGGACTTTTAAATAAGGCTTCGTTTATTGTAACAAACAAATATGAATAACATGGTACTTCAAATTAAATTTCTTTGACGCGTACCAATTAAGACGTTTTCAAATACATATACAATCGAAATCCGTTGTCTTGATATATAAGGGACTGGCCATAATACTTCGAGCCTCGCGAATATTGAGCCAAGCGGTATTGCGTATTGTATGTGTATATTTATACGTTAAAGAAATACTTGTTAACCTGGTTTGTTGTTTGCTACGTTATCTCCTAAAGACCTATTATTACCGTGTGCATCTCGTACAGTTCACAATATGACAAATTTGATAATATGAAATAATTTGATTTTTTTAAAATTAATTTTCGCAATAAAAGTATATAAACCCATCCATAGAAAACATAAACAACTAATCTTGATACTAAGTTAGTAGGAATACGTGCAAATAGCTTAGGTTGTACCGAGTCCTCTCAAGATTGCTCAGCATTTGACAGTTGTATTAATTCTTCCATTTGGAGAAAACTTCAGCGCAATAATTTTATCTGAAGACGCCTGATCAAAACACAATCAGATTTATACCTGTACTGACATTACTATTAGAACGCACATTAGATGAGTTTGGACATACATAAATGTGACATAATGCAAATGTTACGAAAGTTGAATTTGAGATGTTAATCCAACGTGTTTATGATCAATGCGTACTTTGTTGGTTTCATAATGTTAATAAAAGTAAAAAGCTAGAAACGTATGTACTTATGAAAATAAGTGTTGTATGTGAGCCCAATCTTAACTATATTAATATAATCAAACATAGAATAGCATGTATCATTCTATTAAACTTACGCAGTGGGCGATTTGTTTAACACGAAATCCTCGTGCACGTTCTTATCAATGTGATATGTATGTCAAATTTGGTCTTATACATGTATTTAACAATATTCAAACCCTATATTTTCATCAGGCATGTTATTTACAAACTTAGATAATTGTGTAAATGGAGAAGTTAATGATAACTTAGAATTGTCTAGTTCATTTTTTAGATATTTAACAACATAATTTTCTTATAATTAATATTTACATTTGTGTTTGTATACACATTACTTGTTCACGGTGTTTAAATTGTATTATGTATAATAGCAATGACATTTTTATGTTTGCTAATAAAACTTAAACTTGACTCTGACATACTTTTAACGTCTGTATTCGTGCCAGCTAAAGACAGAAATTAAAGTGAATGCGTGTTTGCTCAAACCGTTAAACCATTTAAATATGATAATGATTATAATACCAATCAAGCAAAATTAATCGATCAGCGCCTCGGATTAGCCAAACAAACAAATCAAGGTATGAAAACTCACATCGAGTAATACACACAAAACGAAATGTTAAATGTTTACTAGAGACCACAAAATGACATCGAGCGTTGAGAAATATTTAACCTCTAAATACCAAGCTAACCGATCGAATTTTATATGAACATATTGAAAAAAAAAACAAACACATTAAACCTTGTTCGAGCCAACGAGGATATCGAACCTTGCGATACCGAGACACCGAGTTTCGACTGTAATCGAATATGAATTCATTGGCATCAGTGGCCGATCTGCCGAGATGAAAACCTATCATATTTATCATTTTGTCACTTCCGCTGCACTTAAGTTTGGGTCGCAATTTTTACACCTTACTTAATATATTGCTTAACGCTATGCCTCTATAATTTTTATATTCACTCGCGTTACCACGCGTTCTGTTATGTTATATATTGGTGTTATTATTACCCTCTCACGCAATGTGTATACTGGGGATATCCAATTGATCAAGTAATTGAATTCCTGTTTGTAAACAAATACCTTATAAACATATTGTTATTTCCGAGTGGTCATAGAATTGTGTGGAAAGAAGTATTTCAAAGTTGCTCAAAAGAGAGAAATATCGATTGTTAATGAAAAAATACCGGATTATTTGCTTTAGTTTTATTGAAAGTAAAGTCGCTTATTTTACTATCCTTACTAGTAACGTTTTTCGTGGTTGTCTGAACATTTATCTTTACTTATTATGTAGGAACATTTGTCAACATTTGTTCGAATTGCTCGTTGTCTATATTATTATCAAAACTTATGAAGCCAATTTCATCCGCCATGCGGCCGTTTAAATTGCAATTTAATGCAAGTATATAATCAGTGCTATATATTTCGATTTCCTGTTTAGTTTTACAATTTGTATGCCTTTCAATAATCGTAATATTATCTTTAACACTATCCTTAAAATAAATGGAGAAACATCCACTATAACGATTTTTGTTTGTATTTTTTATTGGAGATACACCATTTGTGATAAAATAGCAACAGATAAACATGTAAAAATGAAATATAAAACTGATTGTATGTTGTTTGTTTTAATCATATAACTTGCAGTGCGTTTTTCAATGAATTATTTGAATAAGACTTCTAAGCTTGTTTGGTCAGAAAACAATCAGAGTCAATTATTGATTAACAAAGACATCAAAACAATCTTGAAAAACTGCAAACTTTCCATTAGTTTTTTTTTAACGAAGCCGGCCATTAATTTGTGTCATTATAACTTCTTTAATTATAAACAATGCGAGAGATTTGAGTAATTAACGCTTAAACCAAGCTGACTTAAAATAGACCGCTTGTAAAATACCCATCACAAGACGGTAGGCGGATTCGAAATAACAAGACCGACCAATCAACGATCCGAATCCGCTACAGGGATAAGCACCCTCTATTGAAAAATGTACTGGACGCGTGGCTTCTGTAAACACCAACGGGGTTTAATGGTCTTATCCGATAAATCAATACTCAACCACATTCTACAAATGCATTTGCGTTTACGTTTGGAGTGGAATTATAAGCAAGTTATTAGTATGATTTTTTTTTCAATTGCTAAAGTGAATTTGATGTTATATTTTAGATATTTAGGACATTTGGTATATTTATAAATATAGACATAATTCAAAATAAAATCCTTAAACGATGTTAATGTCATTTCTGCACACGTTTTTGTTTTTGATTCTAAAAATTGATATGGTTTCCGTTAATGTAGGTCTAATACATTTGACTTAAACATAAAATATTACAATGAGGCATTCATTTAGATAACGCTTCAAAACAATTATGTTTTATTTAATATCGTTGTAATGTCCCAAGGCCTATTTCAAGCCTTCTTTAAGTGACAATTGATCCCCGACCCGAAACTCGTGTGAATAACTCCTGGGTATTGATTTTTATTTCAATTGTCTTGTGTTCCCTATTTTTAAATAACATTTATTCAGCATTAAATAGTGTAAAAATAAGCACTAGTAACTCTGCAATATATGGTGAACTAGGACGGTACCCTCTGTATTTTACTAGACATGTAAGAATTGTAAAATATTTTCTTAAACGGATTAATTTAAAACAGACAGTTGCTTTTTATACAAAACATTGCAAAGCCTTCGATACGATGCGGAAAATAACGCAAATTCAAACAAGTGGTGTTCTAATGTACGCACACATATCCGGAGTCGATTTATATTGATTATTTTATTCCTTTTTTAGAAGAAGATTAATCGACTCATTTATTGGACATTGGAAAACTTATATAAACTCATTAAGTTCATTAGTGTTAAACAGAGAACTACAATTCAATATTCATATGTCATCGTATATAGATAAATTGTATAGCTATAGACTTAGGAATAGTATTGCTAGATTTAGATTGTCTTCTCATATGTTAAATATTGAAAAAGGCAGATGTGTTAATATTGAAAGAAATCAACGTAAATGTATTTTATGTGTTCATAATGATATCGAAGATAAATATCACTTTGTTTTGATTTGTCCGAAATATAATGGCATAATGAAAAAAATATAACTAAATTTTACTATGCTAGACCAAGCATGTTTAAATTCATTCAATTATTAAACTCGGAAAACGCTGCATGACTACGAAAACTACCTTTGTATTCCAAACATACTTTTAAGCTACGATATACTGCTTTGAATAATAATACTTAATTTTTAACATGTTGAAATCATTGATAGTTTATATATGTATAATGCACTCTCGTATCTATCAACTATTGCCATGCAATGTGTTATTGTAACAACGATGAACTGTAAATGTTAAAGTTAACAATAAATGTTCTGTTCTGGTCAATGATATATAACGTTCAAAGACAAAATTCAAAAACATATGAAACAAATCATCGTGATATCATTATAATCATCATGCACGCTGAATTGTGTGATTAACTTGGTTGATATTTTCCTTTTACTCTTTTATTCTTTCGATTTTTGAGTAATTTCTAAAAATTCTGTCAATGATAAAAAATCATTTAAAACGTGTTATACATTAAACTATTTATAGTTTGATTGTTTATATGTGTGTATTCTATATTTCTGTTTTGTATTCATACAATATAAAGATAAGCTTTTTATGTTTAAGTAAAAAATAAACTTTCTGTTTTTTCTATCAATAGAGAAGTATACTATACATCATAGTATCAAATTCTTAACAGAATAATGTTCTCGATCGTAACAAAGATGCATACTATAAATATTTACTAACTTGGCATAATTTTTTTTCCTCTGTCTGAGGAAAAAGGGTAATACATTTTGTTTTGTTGGCCAAAAGCAAAAATATGGTTTACAGCAATGATTTCGTAGATTATGATGTTTTTGACATAGAAAATGATATTCATCTCGATGATATTCATATTACAAAAGCTACATATTCTATATTTTCTTGAAAAAAGATGCTGTCTTCCTGTTTGGACTAAAAGGTCATGTGAGGAAATGTTGTAACGACCGTTCTATATTTATTCATGTGCATACTATTTAGATATTTTCATGCTTGAGTTCATTTTTATACTAGCGATATGTTTCTAGTCTGTTCGATTCATTAATATCTGCATTCCATATATGTCAATTATTCTTTGTCGTATTATTTCGATCAAAATCATAATTTAATGTAAAATATAGGGATTTAAAGTATCAACCAATCAATTGTGATAATCATTGCAAAAATAGTTAAAATGCGCCCATTAAGAAATCAATCCTCGTAACATTCGATACTCTTTCGCTCGTTAGCGTCCATTGTTTGGTGAAAGGTCTCGAATTGGTATACAATAGAATTGTGTAGGTGAAAGTACCTCTATCAAAACTTCGCTAATTGACATCAGTGCTAATTTGAAATAGAGGTCCTTTGTTGACAGTTTGCAACTATCACAACAATTGTCAACTAATTGACTGAGGTCAATTGTGTACACAGCGGGGATTAGAGGGACAATTTTGGATGGATTCCATTAAATTGTATTATCATAATTGATATTTTTACTCTTACTATTATTTTTGGCATTATTTATCCCCAACTGCTTATTACAAGCGAAAACGATCCATGATTGATTCGAAAATTCGGTTTGATCTTGTATTTGAAAGTCTGAAACAGAAAATATATTTTAAAGCTGAAGTATTTAATAATCCAATACGCCTGATTGATTCTGATTGAATAAAATGTATATTCGCCCATACCTGATCAATATGCAGTCGACATATAACAAAAATATCAAACTTGGATCGACATAACTCGATGAAGCGTTTACCTTGTGTAACTAGCACATAATCTTTTGAATCACGTGGTGGAATGTAAGCACAATCTAACAGCTGATTACCCGTCGAATGTTAGGTAATCTATGATTTAGAGCTACTGCCATAAAGATCCGCTGTAACCAAACATTTATTAAGTTGGTAATCCTTTTCAAAACCGAAAACAATCAAATTGATCATATCGTAATAGTTTACAGTTACTTTATCGGTTTTTCTCAGCAATTTCAAAATATTTGCTAAATGATTTGTGATGATAATATTCATTTCACGCGTTTCGTTAGTATAGCGTGAAATATTTGTCTTGGCGAAATGATAGTATTTGAATTCAGTAGTGGTCAGTCTTGCACGAGGATTTCGTGCTATATTGTATATTAGCGTGAAGAGTCATTCTATCAGTCGACTTCACTCAGTTCACTTCGTAACCTAAATTTTCACTTCAATAGTTTTAGTAATTTTGTTTCACTGTTTTATATCCATATATGAAACCAGACAAATGAATGAGGTTCGACATTCATACGTTGTGGATCGACACTTGGCAAACGAACACAGCTTTCCAGAGTTAACCGTCTCTGGTTTTGCATGGCCGGTCGGTTGCATTGCATAGGACTTTGCCAGTGAATTTCATTGTGTTGTGCTCTACATAAATACATGTGCTCGTTTTATACTTACTTAACCTGGCTTCACGTCATCATCTAATAAACATCTCGTCTGGTATTGTACATTTGTGTTGTTGTTTTTAGGGTAAAAACGAAGTATAACAAAGACATTGGTATGCCACCGCTTATTTCAATTTAAATGCTTAAATAAAAAATATAAGTATGTTTAGAAGTCAATGTGTCTGTTGAAAATATCATATCAAACTTATAAATAATGTCTAAAAGGCTGTTATATAACTTTTGTTATTGAAAGACTATTGATATTCCGTGATATAAATCTTAATTATGACTTCTCTTGACTATGCACTATTGCCAAGGCGCTTGGTTAGCTTATTTGATCTCCGATCTAGGTGGCGAGCTGTGAAGCTATAGAAATGCACCAATATATCTTGTCTTTTAGTTTATGCTGCTTTCAAATGGTGATTGTATCATAATGCCTTTAAATAAGGAAAAGAGTTATGTAGATAGTCCGTTTATACAATTTAACCGGAATGCGTCACAATTAGGATAGAACAATGGTGACCATTCAATCAAAATGGATTTAAATACATATCATATAACTATTTAAAAATAATTGTTATTTCCAATCGGTTTAATTAATAAATACATTGGCTAAGCACATTGTTGAAATGTGTTAGTAAGACAATGCCAATTTCTAATAGCAAAGCGTCAACTCTAAATGGCTCTGAACACGATACACGAGTACACAGAAAATGGCCCCTACTGTGACACCAGTGCGATTAACGCATGAACCACAGGATGGGTTAATAATGATAAACATTTTTAAATTAGTCCTTAAGCACTTTAAAAATGACAAAGTTTGCGCACTGAAATGATTATCAAATTGACAAAATGTGGTCTACAATACAATGTTTACGTTTTCTAAAATAAAGACGGGAACCAAGATTAGCAGAGCGTATTCATAAAACGTCAAAATTACGCGTTGTACTTAAGTTATAATATAATATAACGTACTTTTCTTTATATTTCATCATAATAGTGGCCATCAATATTAAGTGTTAGAAGCTTTTATACATGTTAGCATATGCACAAACCCTAAAATCTCTGACTGGTAAATAACAGCTAACGTTTTACGGGCGTCAACATCACCTCTATCTAGTAGTTTAAGCTCCCACCAAAATCCCCACACTGGTATAGAAAAATCTGCGGTACAAGACCATTTATGTATTTTTATTCAAATAGTAAATCTACCCAAAGCGCCTTCATTGGATGGGATCAGGTTTGAGCACTAGATTTCCGCTACGTGCCTTTGTCCGATCTTCGGGTGCCACATCGCGTCTTTATAATATTATGAAACCCATCCAGAGTCAACAAACTGGCTTATAATAGAAAAATACGTGGTTCTCTAAGCTGGCCCTTGTTTGCTGATATAAGATGGTAGTTCAAGTTGTCCCCTTCGTACCAGTATCCGGTCTTAAAAAGTCAAACCACATCGTTCTAGTATTATGAACCATAATATTCATAACATATACTATTATATTATATTAATAACGAATGTTAAGTAATTCACCATTCATCAGCCTTCATGAAATATTTCCTAATTTGCTGTTACGGTAATATTATTTATTAATACCTTGGATATATGTTATATTTCGACGTAACCCGCATAGTTATTTGTTTTAAGCTGCGTTATTTATTGTTTTCATTTTTATCCGTTATCCTTCGTTGGTTAAAATAGGGCCTATATAAGGTTCATGTCGCTCACACATGGTGTGAACCTCAGTTACAGTGATTTATAAGTTGACTGCATTTTTAAATGTTTCTGTAGATGCTCACTGTCATGCGATACACATTAGTCATTACTGATATCGAAGAATGAATTTGAATTTAGCAACTAAGCACTCAAGTTGATGGAAAGAAGATATTAATTATAACTGTTTTTTAAGTATAGTCGACTCAAGTTATTGCAGATGTACGTGTATTACGTATTAAGTATGAGTAACTACGTTTATTGTCTTCGAATGAACATTAACATGTTAAAATATTATTTTTGGATACAATATTTGATCTTGAGGATTTGGGGAAAAACTAGTTAAATATGCCGCTTGTAAACCATACACCATCAGATTAAAATGTTTGTTTTTGGTGAGGAGGTTTAACCCTGAACTGATTTTGGTTTATCAGTACATGATAACACATTTCGACGTATTTTATGATTTTTGCCGTCCATTTGAACAATAGATTATATTTGCTTAACAGATTTCCGCTTTTATGTCGGAATAATTAATTACAAGACGTTTCTTCGGGTTATGTTTTATTTGAAATTCACTATCAACTAATGATAGATGACTTCTCTTAAATTCTAAATGTTGGCCAGTTATAAATAGGCAGGAAACTTGAAGCAGGAAACGACATGTTATATGTAAACCTATTTGTATCAGCATCTAAGGATTGAGGAGATATGGCGAAGTTACTGTTTACACTGCATATACCAATAGCAGATATTTATTTATCTACTTTGCAGAACATGTGTATCCCCTTGAGAACGAAACATTCTTAATAAGCTTAAAACAACCTTATCTATTAGAACAGAGTGATGGTTTTATGCGTTAGGTTAAACTTTTGATGGATGAGAATAAATGCAACCCAAATTTCTAATTACATGGCCAAAACAAATCCGATAATCCATTCAAATTATCGCAGGAAAAATATCATACGCCAAGAAATTGATTTTGTTGATCACTGAATATATATGTAATGTTATCACATAATTGCTTTATAAATCAATATACTTTTGTGTCTTGGCCATAATTAGATAGTTTGTAAATGGTCAAAGGCAAACATGCCGATTCGCCAATAAACTCTTGAAACTCTTAATCACGAAACTCTTAAACATCAATTAAAATTATAGAATTTTTGCTATAATCCCTTTAAACATTGATTTTGTTTTTGAACGACATTCATCAAATTGATATTTCATATTCAGGAAAATTTATAAACTCTTTAGTTGACCAAGGGTCAATTCTGGGACACCTCATGTTTTATATATATAAATATATATACATCATAGGCATTCCCTTTGAAATACAAAATCTGATTGTCTTGTATATGGATTGTGTCTTACCTTATCATAATAATTAACGTAAATGCACAAAAAATAAATGTACGTAGAAACTATTCTTGCACTGCATATCAGAGGGGTGCGTATCGGAAATAAAAGCTATCACGTGTGAAGAAAATAACTAGACTTAAACTAACAGGTCCAAACAAGTATATTGCTTAGCAGCACAGATTTAACGTTTTTTACAACCTTTTTTATTTTTTGTACAGAAATGAGCAGAATATTTCGTAGTACTAAATATCTGCAATCCAGCGATAAAAGACTGCTGATAAAAGACGGCAGATTTTCATAGTTCCGTTCTTAAATTTATATTTAAAGCTAAAAGTGTTACTAACTGTTTACAACAAATGCATAAAACATCATATTTCGAACTTAAATAAAAAAAATATCTGGGACCAATTTCTGTCTGAATTCTTATATGCCTTGTTTACATGCATTTTCACATAATTTGGCTCGTTCTAAAACAGTTGTCACAACGTTCAATCTGTGAAATATCAGCTTTAAAACGCGAATAAGAATTGTTTGAAAAAATAAAACGGATTCAATATATAAACCATTGGTAGTATCAAACAGCTAGCACACTAGCTATTTTTGAGAAATCATTACTATATCTTATACTGCAGCATAAGACATCGTCTCTAAACGAAAAAGATATCGCTCATTTTAGGCATACAAAACAATAGAAGAAACACATGCTTGTAGAATAAACGTTTAGAACTTTTACGAATAGATAAACATAAATCTAAAAACATGTAAGAGATGCTTTACAACATCAGATGCAAATACAAAAATGGATTTTTTGTGTAAATTCTGTTAGATACATATTAACAGATAACCTTTAACTGTATTTACGATATTATAGTTGTTTTAATTGATCGATATACTGTCTTAAATACATTGTATGAGTTCCTTAATTTACTGTAAATAGTTTATAAACATTTTATGTGATAACATGATGGTATCGATGGATCGATACAAAATGGTGTAATCTGTGAGTGTGCATGTGTGCGTGTGCGAGCGTGTGATACACGCGGGCATTCATATTTCTTATAAATGATTGATTTGTTTAATTGAAAATGTTTTATTGGACTAATTGACTTGCGTTTTGTTTGTTTGTTATGTGATGCTAGAAGTAGCCGGGAAAGCTGCGTTATTGACCGATAGTATTGATAATTCTGATTTTGCGGTCACAATGGACTGCATATGCACCCAAATCAAGTATCAGTGTGGCGTTATATCTATTTTTTAGAAATGCACAAGTTGAGCTCACTATGGCAGAACCTATTTTATATATACTACTCATATCAGATGATGCTTAAAATTAAATATAAGTTAATTAAAATGTTCCTCATACAAAACGTATTGTCATTCAGGAACGGATGATGTATATTGAGCAGAAATAATAGCCTAAAATCATAGTAAAACTTCCAAAAATCAATCTTTAAAAATGTATATTGATTGAGATAATGAAACACGAATAATAAAACACCAAGTGTGCAACTGTTTGCAGTCTTTTTGCAATGGAAAACTAAAGTATATTTTGTCAAACTATCTTTAATTGGTGCAATATTTAGGATATATTCAAGGAGCTTGAAATACCAAAACTTATAGTCCTCGACGTTTTGCTGAACCAGTGTTGAATGGTCCATTGTGAAGAAAGTAAAGTTTACTGATAAGTAAATTAACAGTTTTCGCAATCATTGTAAAATAAGTAAGACTCATATATTAAACAGTGAAGGCGTGTCACGTTGGAACTGAAATATACGGATTTCAAAACAATGTTTTAAGAAACGCAACATTTTGTGTTGTTTACCATTATTTTGATACCTTTGATGATAAAATTTCAGCCAATTTATATACAAATCAAGAACACTACCAGGCGGTCGGTCTTAAAGCTAGTTCTGCATTAGCTAGACTTAGCTAACTTAATTTGTAGCCTAATTGTTTGTTTTGATATTTTGTGTATATGTATTGTAAAACACATTTGAACGTATATTGCCATATGACAAGAGTGCTATATAAATCAGGTATAATAATAATAATAATAATAATAATAATAATAATAATAATAATAATAATAATAATAATAATAGTTGACTATCAATCAACTAGTGATTGATGAAATCCGATCAGGCGTTAACGTTCAATGCTGCTCATCTCTTTCACACAAAAGTATGTTTGGTTCCATTGTCGATAAAACATATATTAAGTAATTTAATTTCATCCTAGATTTCTTACAGGTAACCAATGGTTTCTACAAAACTTTGAAATGATGTACTGACTACTGAATGTAATATAATTATGTGCTTACTATCATGATACGAAATTATGTTAAATAAAACCAGTATCTCTATACTATGTTGATCTTAATGTGCGATTGCCTGTAATTATACATTTGGCTTCATTTAGTAAGAAACCATAGGCATAAGTATTCGTATATATTTATAAGATTAATGCCGTTTGACTTCACGAAACTGTATTCATTTTATTGCATGTAATATTTTGTTTATTCCATGTTATACACGATTGGTGTAAAAATAATATTTGTCAACATTTGTTCAAATTGCTCGTTGTTTATATAATTAACAAAATTTAAGAAGTCAATTTCATCCGCCATGCGGCCGTTAAAATAGCCATTTTATGCAACTATGCCACCAGTGCTATATATTTCGATTCCCTGTTCAATAAGATCGAATAAATATATTTAAAATTGTTTTAAAATAGTGGAATTACTTGGTGGTAAATATAGACTGCATATATATAAATCTTCGAATGCTGAAAGGACACCTAAACATATTTTAGTCTACAAAACAACATTTTTATGTATTTCAATAATTGTAATATTTTCTCTAAAACTACCCTTAAAATAATTGGAGATACCTCCCATTATAACGATATTTTCTTGTATTTTTATATTTAGTACCAAAGAAAGGCTCATAATGAAAATTTCCTATGTCTAAATTTATAGTATGTTTTTCTGATAGGCATGTCTCTGTTAAAATTACTATATCATATTCACATATAATGTTCACAAATTTAGTATCGCCAAGTTTTCTACGAAGTCCATTTATATTTCACGATCGACTGCAAATTACAAGTACTACTAAATTGGGAGCTATGTTTTGTTATATTAACAATTACGGATAATCATTAAGTCGTAATTATATAAAAAAAATAACTTTTGAAATTATCACTTGACCTTTGAAACTGTGCAGATAATAAATGTTTTGCAAATCAATAATCAACTTACGACGTAAAGTAATCTTGAATAAGTATACACATAACGCACAATGACTATTGGTCGAAAGAAGATATGACCTTCTGGTGAAAATTGTCAATGTCTCCCAAAGGTCGCAAAGATGTTTCCCAAAGGTCGGATTTGACCAAATACTTTGGACACTATTTACAAGCATTTTTAGTGTTTTCTTACTGTGGCTCTACATCAGTTATTGAAAGTGTCATGTGGGTGATATTTCGTTTCTCATACATGCAAAATATTCACGTAATAAAAATATAAACCCATCCAGATGAAAACAATAAACAATCAATCTTGATACTAATTTAGTACGAATATCTTAGGTTGTACCGAGTACTCTCGAAATTGCTCACCATTTGACATTTGTATTAATTATTTTATTTATAGAAATATTCAGCGCAATATTTTTATGTGATCATCAATACGCCTTATCAAAATACCTTCAGATTTATACCTGTCCATACAAGTAAAACGCTTATTAGATGAGTTTGACATACATATATGTAGCATAATGCAAATGTTACGAAAGTTGAATTGGAGATGTTAATCCAACGTGCTCATGATCAATGCGTATTATGTTGGTTTGAAGATGCTAATAATAGCAGAAAGTTAAAATCGTATGCAGTTATGAGGAAAAGTTATATATATGAACCCAATCTTAACTATATTAATATTATGAAGTATAGAATAGCATTACCACGATTCAGGTGTTCTAAACATAAACTTATGATTAAAAAAGGTATATACAGAGGGATCGATTGAGCAGAAAGACTGTGCACAAAGTATAATATGCGTACTTTATGAAATATGTGCTGAAATATTTGTATTTTAATGTGCTATGTAAACTTTTTATATGCAATAAGGCCAGAGGTTTTTTTTTTATTTTTCGTTTTACGGGAAAGTTATCAAAGTTAAGCGCCATGAGGAGGGAATAAAATTAAGAAAAAGATGTCGAAAAATGAGCGTCGAGAAAAAATAAATAAAAAAAGATGGATTTTTCGTATTTTTTTCTCTTTTTTTCGGAAACATTTAAAGAATGTATGTTTTGAAGTTGTGCACTCTTGTTTCGTACTCCATACTGCCTGTTGTATAATAGATCTGTATAATAATGTCAAAACAAGAAGTCGTTTTCACAAGTAGCCTCAATCATGCACCATTGAATTGTAACCAGCCCCTTCCCCAACCCTGGTCTTGAGAATAGCGGAGACTTTGACTTTCAGTCCAGCTAATCCTTGGTAAAACCCTGTCCTGCGTAGAGACAGACGACAGTCTACTGGTCAAATCCACGCCAATTCCCCTGCACCCTGAGGTAAGGCCCATTCCCCACTATTTTCGGCGCAAAATCAAAACCACCGCATTCTCTCAGCACTGCGGGGCCACCTGGAAGGTAAATAACCGCTCATTTCTCTCGTTATCCCCTTTATACCCCGGACCCAGGGGCCGTGGTTACAATTGACTGGTACATGACCTGGTGCATAATGCACGTTTAAGGAACTTATTTCAACATTAATTTTGGATATTCATTTTACTCCTAAACGCCACAAGTCAACTGATTCACACCATTCATGTAAATATATTCTTCAACTGTAACTCCACAGTATTTAACACTGCACTTTTAAATAAAAATTAGTAAAATTACACATAAATTATTATATATGCATGATTTTAATATGAGCATATATACTTTTGTCGTGCTTTTTATAGTCACTGAAACTGCACCGGCAAAACATAAGGCATCTGGCATATTGTTTGTGTCTAAAATGTTGATTGATATCATAGTGGGACTACATATATTGAGATAAACAACACATCTGAACAAATTTAATGTCTTTGATATACAAGAAAAGAAACAAGGTATGTAACTCAAACTTACCAGAGGTCACAGTAGAGTCCATTTATTTCAGTTTTTTAATCAACATACAAACAATCCATTTTAAAATAAGTGACATGAAAAGAGGAGCCAATGCCCATTAAAATGGTATGCGATATGTTGGTATATCTTAATTGTCTTGAGACAAACAAGCCAAATCCAATGTCACATTCTCGTCTTTTTCTGTAGTCGGAACATGTACAGCAAATTACAATTCTCAGTGTATCCCCGTGTAAACAGGTCTACACACAGAAATATTTTAGAGATCTTATGCTTTGGTATAAATATCACAAAATGACAAACGCACTGATTTTATGAACAACAGTCTTCAAACTAAATCCACTTTAAAATTTCGTAAAGGCGGCCACTTTCCTTGCAATCGCTTAGATGATGATAATAAGCAAGTTTCAAGTTTTATTTTCATCATCACATATAATATGCATGTGATATCACAAAACAATGAAACACATTTCAGTTAACATCATAAGCAAGAAGCGCCGGCTTCCGCCATCTTGGAAATTGTGCGCGATAATTTGTTGTTGTTGTGAAATTAGCAATAAGTTAAAAAAAACTAAATTTTATTTTCTATCGGAGATCAAAAAACGGGCGGCGGAAAAAATAAAAATAAAGTTAGGAATTTGAATCTTTTTCTTATTTGGGTTTTGCAATATTTAGGTACGGCGCTCCCGTAAAACGAAAAAAATAAATAAAATCTGGCCTAAGATATGAGTAAACCAAACAGGCGGGTCCGTGTAGATGTGTACGTGCGTGGGTGCGTCAGTGTTTGCGTAAGTGAGTCCGTTCGGCTTATTAACACTATAAGTTGAACATGCAAGGAGGATAACGAGTGTCAAGATTATAGTCTTAGCTTTATAATAATGAACATTTCTAGAAATAGCGAAGAATGATAATTATTTTGGTTTAACAAGAAATATATATTTCAACACATTAACATAATTATAAGACAAAAAGAAAATAGTAGCTCGATTAGATAAAAAGGTCTTTATTATTTATCACGTACATAAGTGCTGAAATAAGTTTATTTATGCAAAGATCTTGAATAGCTTAAACACCATAGGCATATGATTCTTTTAAAAATGATAAATTACACTTTAATCAACAAGTTATTTATTACAGCAGTACAAGTAAGTCCAGTATAAATGCGTACAAAAAAAGCTATGGCGTATAAAAAAGGATAATTTCGAACAAAATATTACAAAAATGCTATTCAAAGTACATGCAAAATACCGATATAATTCGTTTAGTCTGTATAAGATTAAAACAAAATCAAATTTATTTTGGTTACGATGTATATGTAGTCTTAGGTGTCAATATATTTCCACCTTTTTTGTGGCTTCTCTTCTTGTGTTCTGGATTTTAGTGACGTTAAAGCTTTACGATCACTTCTGATTTATCTCTTGCTAAAATCATTTTTCATACAACATTTAAGAAACATAGCAATGAGTCTTATAAAGAAATATGCAAAACATGTTTTGTGGCATACTTCTCACTAACTACATTCCCTGCTTTGGGAGGGTTTCTGCATATTGCCTAAAAATACATCAAGGCAAAATCTGCATTTTTAGTAACGTAATAATACTGCCCTGTATCACACATAAGTCTTATTTATTTCATTATATTTCATTATATTACTGACAATTTCTTATTTCAATATGAGATATTCATGAAAACACACACCTTCCCCACCATTGTTTTGTTTTTGCTGCCCGACATTTTTAAGGAACATTTTATGTGACTGCGCAAAACAACTGGAGCCAGCCAATTCTTTGAAGGTTTGGGTAATTTTCCGTCTTAGACTTATGCTTTATGGCTGGTTGTTGGTACATTCATGTTTTCTGTTATTTTTAATAATAGTCAGTGTTCTCTGTGACATCTTGTTAGGAAGAGCCAGTGCATTTTTTCTTTAAATCATATAAATTTGACTTCCCAAACCTTTTCGGTCAGAAACGATCACAACCAATAATGAATTAACCAATACAAAATACTGCCATCTAACTGTTATGTTTTCATCAAGGCTTCAAATTATAAACAATATGAAATATTTGAGTTATAAACGATTAAACCCATCTGATTGTGAAAATGCCGATCACCAGACGGTAGGTGGAGTCGAGATAACAGGACTGACTAATCAACAACCGTATCCGCTAATGCGGTATGCATCTTCTTATAAAGGAATCTATGTAAACACCCTGAGAGGTATAAAGTCTTAACCGATAAATCAATATACAACCCCATAAAATGCACTGAAGATAAGTATGAAAGTTATATTATGCATGTTCACTTTTTATGCTTTGTAGCATGCGAAATCATTTTTTTTTTCTTTTGCTAAAAAAAGTGAATTTGCTGTTATATGTATCTTTATAAATGTATATGTATTTTGAAATATAACTTGAACTTATTTTTTTTTTGCTTTTTCTTGTGAATAAAAGATATGGTTTCCCTATTCTTTGTCTAATACATTTGACTTAATCATTAACCTAATAATAAGAATTTCAATGTATGAACGCTTCAAATATATGTTTATTTATTTGCATTTAAATGTTTCAAGCTTATTTAGATTGAACCCACTATAGGCGCTATAAAATGCTGTTTAAATAAAATAAAATTATATCGTCCGCATAACAATGTTTACATTTTCTAAAACGAAGTGGACCAAATATAGCAGAGCGTACTCATAAGGGGTCGCTGTTTAATAATTACTTCCTATACGGACGTCAAAATCACACCAGGCGTACAGGAGGTTATAATATACTACTATTATGGCGTTTCCTCCATATTTTATCATACTAATAACAACCATCATCTAAATAGTTTAAGAGGCAATTCTAGTTCTTCGCATTTGCACAAATGCGATTGTATCAACTGGTAAATGTTTAACCAATTCTTTGAGCGAATAAGCCAGGACACGGTGCCTTTGGGTGTCATTATTCGCTTATATCAAGTATTAGCCCTAGATGTCCCAAACGTACCGGTACCCAGTCTTTAGGCGTCACACCACCCCATCTAGTAGTATTTACCCCCAACAAAAATCCACACCCTGGCTTATAAAGGAAAACTCTGTGGTCCTTGAGACTTAAAGTCATTTTGAGTAGACCTACCCGATCCTCCCTTATTGGTTCGAGTCCGGATGGTAAACTAAATGTCACCTACCTGCCTGTATCCAGTTTCCGGAAGTCACATTGCGCACTTATTATCCTCCCAGCCCAGAGTCCACATACTCGCGTATAATAGCGAATTCCGCGGTTCCTGACATTAAGACTCATTACTAGTCAACTTGACCCAAAGCTGGCCCTTATTGGCTGGTATCAGATGGTAGCCCTATATGTTCCCTACGTACCAGTACCCGGTCTTTGTGCGTCACATCACCTCCATCTAGTAGTTTCAATCTTAAAATTTGCATATATACCTATTTCGTTTAATTATGTAAAGGATAAATTTACACCGTTGCCCATATCGCTATTTCTGAAAAAGGGTATAGGCGTAGACAACTTTAGTATATATATCTAATATTCACATGTTATTTAGCAATTCACCATTAAACAGTCTAAGTCATTTTTGTCTAACTGGCTCCTACGATGATATTATATGCTAATAACTTGGTTATACTTTTTATTTCGGCTTATCCACTCTAGTGATTGGCTTCTGGTTGTAGTTATCATCCTTTTCATTTGTATCAGTTATCATCACTTGATCAAAATGGGGCCTATTGTTTCATGTGGCGCTTGTACCCCCTAAACCTTCAGCTCAGTTTGAGGTTTAAAGGTTTTTTCCTGAAATAATTAAGTTAAATCAATACAAAATGATAAATTCAGACGGTTGGCTTCCTTTTAGACAATAAATTATGCTTGGGAAATAAAAGGTGCAGGGGCTGCTGCCCAATTAAACTGCATGTTTAATTTAATTAAAAAAAACCCAGAAACTTATTAAGTTATAAAATGTAATCGAATCAAATGCATGATTATTTTATTTCTGATACAAAAGTCAGCTTTTAAATTAAGCTATGCATGTAATTTTGAAAATCTTGTTGTTCAACTGTACGACTTGTTAGGGGGCATTTCTACATCTTTAATCAAGAAAAATCATTACAAATGAACTATATATGTATGTAAAAAATAAAATATAATATGCATGCAAAACTTGATTTTGAACACATTGATTTTACGATTCGATTTGTGAACAAAGATCTGTGCACTTAATTAAAACAATACCCGATTAGTTTTAGCAATATTCTAATGCATTCAATTAGACCACTTTTTTTCTAATATAATAGTTAATCAATATAAATACAACATAATATTCTCGATTGTTATATCTAGTATGCAATAACACCCTAATGATGGCTGACTTCACTTTAATTTGTAATGCTTATGTGTAAAACAGCTAGGCTGGAAACTCGAAGCAGGAAACTAACTGCTAAATGTATCAACTTATCTGTACCAGCATCTTAAGGATTGGGGGAAAATGGCGAAGTGTATGTTTATACAGTAGATATCAATAACAGTGTTTGTTTATCTACCTTTGAGAACGTGTCAAACCATTTGAGAACGAACCATACTTAATCAGCTTAAACAACCTAATCTCTTTACCCAAGTGATGATGCTATACCGTTATCAAACCTCTGATGAATGAGAATAAATACTAATCCAATGTCTAAATACATGACCAAAACAACTCCAATAATCCTTTCGAATGCAGACAATTGATTTCCCCATCCGGATGAAAATATCATAGTATTTGAATAGATTAATCACGAAGTTCTTAAGCATCAATTAAAATATATAATTTTTAGCTATAAGTCCTTAAAACATTTAATTTTGTATTTGAACGATAGACATCAAATTATTAAGCTTGAAATGAATATTCACAAAGATTAATAAACTATGTAGTTCTCCATTCTAGGACTCATCATGTTTCTTATGCATGAATGTAAATAGCATTACATGTACCTTTGAAATACAAAATATGATTGTCCTGTATGCGGATGGTATTACAAGCAAGAAATTGAATGTTTGCAGAAAATAAACTTAAACAGCTTGTTTGCTGTCTTTTTGCAATGGAAAACTAAAATATATTTTGTCAAACTATCTTATATGTATTGCTATGTTCATTATTCGGGAACTAAGGGACAAATTCAGAACAGCCGCTTACACTAACACTCCAACCACATTCCCGCAAGGGACACTGAAGTGACTTAAGTGGTACAAGGGGGATGAAAGTCAAGAGATATGTTCGTAATCACACGCCTTACTAACACTCCACTTCATCACGTCACCAATACAATAACAAATACATGTATGTACTTGTTCATGATCATTTCGGATTATGGTGGTGTTTTCAGTAAACATAAAAAACATGTTTATATAAGATTTGGGTACCTTATTGTTAGAAATGGTGTCATATAACAGACAATTACTATTATAATTTGAAATTAATATTTTAAAACAATCGCTTGAATAAACATTTTGGAAATACACAAAATGATGCAAAACAATGTATCACGTTAATTAATGTGTTTTCGTGTATAAATTTATGTTTTGTTTGTTTGCAAAAACTGCTTTTTATCGTTTAAAAATACTAAATGTTAAGTCGAAATCACATGGACAGAATTAGCGAATGAATCGGCTTCGGGTGTGAAAATAACACATCGGAGTGAATAACAACTCAAGTGATGTAGGATTTTTTTTATAATAATAATAATAATAATAATAATAATAATAATAATAATAATAATTAGAAGAAGAAGAAGAAGAAGAAGAAGAAGAAGAAGAAGAAGAAGAAGAAGGAGAAAAAGAAGAAGAAGAAGAAAAAGAGCGATAATAATAATAATAATAATAATAATAATAATAATAATAATAATAATAATAATAATAATAATAACAATACTACTACTAATATTAATACTAATACTACTAATAATAATCCAACTGACTGTTTTTTGGGAAAGACATATCAATGCCCTGACCACGCTCTGTAATAAAAATGTTGCGTAAAACCTCAAAGCTGCAATGTACGTGATGTTAGCGGCCTATCGGCATGTCGGCCAAGCGGCGTGAAGTAAGCGGCCACCTAAAATTGCTTCCTAATTCAAAACATTATATATGCGCTTTCTTCTAAAATAATAGTTAATCTTATGTTCCTATTCACAAATCAATATCCTTAAGCGAATACCGGCATTTTCCCTAAATGGATTGGTGATCAAATTTGTTTTATACTCGCTTTAGAGTGTTGATTGTTTCGTAAACAAGTATTATTTAGGAAGCAAACACATATAAAAATGATTTGTGTTAATCTATGAATACATATGCTTTGTTTAATCATTGTTTTCATAAAATGAAACGAATGTTCAATTGCATTGAAGTAGAGAAGTAGGACGCTAGGCCACCAACTTCACTCCGCAAGGCCGCTCGTTCCCAGATAATATTCAAGAGACCGGGATAATCCATTGAAGTACATTTTACTTCAATAACGTGGACTTAAAAAAAAATCAATTTTTCAAAAGGATGCAAAATCACATATTTGTTTTTTTTTGTGCTGATCTCAAACGCTCAGCAAACTTGATGGATGCAATTCATCGATGGCTGCAATAAAATGCAGCTTCATGTACGTGAATTAAGCGGCAAAGCGGCGTGAGGTAAGCGGCCAAGCGACATAAATTAGCGGCCTTGCGGCGTGAAGTTGGCATCCTAACGTCCTAATTTTTTTCTCTATCTCAAAGAAATTATGCATGTGTTTAATTGGAAACTAATGATAAATCAATGTTTTATTCACAATTATATTATAATAGCGGCCTTATATTATTTCTTATTCAAAACATTTTTATATTAGTTTTTTTCTAAAACAATGCTAAAACCATTGGGGTTTTTATGCAAGATGCAATACTCTGGAGCGATTATTAACATTTGTTTCAAAAACTTGATCGAGCAATCCAGCGCCATAGCAGCGTAAATCTTGGGGCCTGACGGCCTGGTGGCCTAGCGGTCTAAAATTCCGTTACCACTCAATCCAGCAGCCTAAAAAATAAGGAAATATGCTAATATGTTCGTAAGAACGTTGACCTTTGAATAGAAACATTGAATTTATCATTGTTGAAAAGAACGCATATTAAAAGTTTGAAATATTGAAATACGAAACATTGTTAGGCCGCTAGGAAGCGGGGCCGCCAGGCCTCAAACTTCATGCTTCTAGGCCGCTAACTTCACGTACATGGTTTTACGCAACATTTTCATTTCAGACCTTGGTCAGAGAAATAATATGTATTTTCCAGCCTACATTCAGTTGGATTTATGTTATCATTATTATTATTATATAATGATATTATTATTATTATTATTATTATTATTATTATTATTATTATTATTATTATTATTATTATTGTTGTTGTTGTTGTTGTTGTTACCGTCATCATCATCCGATCATAGGCTGCCTACATTTCTTGATTTGCTTTCAGTCCGATATGTAATTTTCTTTAAAAAGTAGATTAATTCGTTTAGTATTTCCATATAATGTGCTTTTTTATAAAGTCTTAATTTATTTTCAAACTCTAAGACCACTTTATGCAGACTATATTACACTATTCGAAAACATATCCATATCACGTGATACTATTGAAAACGGTTATATTTTAAAAAAAAACACAACAGAAAACGAATTTTAACGAATTTTGGAACTGTTCTTTTAAATATTCACAATCCAAAACATATGTTAACATTAAATACTGTAAACACCACCATAGTGAAACAGATAATCCGATATGATCATGAAAACATACATGTATTTGTACTGAATTGGTCATTTGATGAGATGGAGTGTAAGCGAGGCGTTTGAAAACAGAAAGATCTTTTGAGTGTCACTCCATTCATTCAACTCAAGTGATCACTTGAGTGTCCCTAACGGGATTGTGATTGGAGTGTGAGTGAGAGTGCATGTTCATTCGGCCAAATTTTAAAGAAGATTTTTAAAATAAGACTAAAAAAGAACATAGAAATCCCTGTACCACACAGGGCCTGTCTAGAGAGCAAAACCTTAATTTGAACAAACTGTGTAAAGCACCATTACACCATGCTAAAAAACATACATGATATGAGTAAAGGGTCTGGCATTTAAAGACTATTCATTTGCATATGGTAGACATATTTCATGTATTACTTGTGAAGTGGTAATGCAAACAACACAATGGAACTACTCAATAAAGTCCGAATTCCTCGGTTTAAGTGTCATTGGCCAGTCATTGTCAGACGGGACACTAGTGTTGTCTCTACGTCGTTCAGTTCAGGTTTCAAGCGATTGACTGTTGAATGTTCGCAAAAATCATATTTTAGTATTCTTAAAATTGGACTTTCTTTGGACATTAAGCAAGAGAGGACTTCTGTGACATTTCATGTGTTTCAAATTTAGTTGAATAGTTACTGACAAAATATCTCATTTAAAGATTCACTCTCACGCCCAAATAAGAGTAACCTCAATTGAAAGAAGTGTTTCAATTTATCAAAATTAAGAAATATAATTAAAAAATATAATGAAGGACACCGTCTTTAATATGAAACAAAGGAGCATAAAACGGTATTTCTTTTATGAGACAATACTTGATTAATGTTATTATCTTAGGACCCACCAGTCATTTATGTTTTGTACGGTTTTAGCTACTGAATACACGTTTATAATCTTGTTATAAGTAAGAAATATTTTTCATAAATGCATAATTTCGCAGTTCGTTTCGCCGATAATAGTTAACACATATAATTACACGGAAACAGCCAGTCATCTAATCATTCACTATTAACGCATCATTACACGTTAAACAGTAAAGTAACAGAATTAAACTTGTGTTTTACTTTTTTAAACCGTTCTTTTTCTAAAGTAATATGCATATATGAACTGAACCTGTAAACCAATAAACAAGAAGTATAAATTGAAAATAAATAACTTATTACACTTGTTTTATTTCTAATGATTTCGGCAACATTTGTTGACAACGGAAATAGAAAAGGCTATTAATGGCCTTTACGATTTGAACACAATTTATGGAATGATTATCAGCAGCATGCACTCCTTACGCATTCCATAAAGAAAATATTTTACCTTTGATTAATGTTTGTGTAGATCCAGACCAGTTAAGTAGCATTAAAAGATGACAGCTTTTGTATATATAAAATCACAGATTTCGTAGGCTTCAAGACAAACATATCAGTTTGCATGATAAAATAAGATGTGCAGGTACATAAGTGTATATTTTTACTCTCCAATACAGATATTGTTAAATCAACCACCAAAACCTGTTTTAATATACTTGAATTCCGATTCAATGCTTTGTACAAGTAGTTAAGTGATAATCCTTTTAGATGTATCATAGTTTCTTAGCTTAAATGAGTCATGTAAATAAGATTAATTATCTTTTTTAGAATAGACTTGCAACTCGGGCATATTCGTTTTATCTGAAGTAACATATCCGAACGTATTTGTAAGTATATGTACCTTAAATGGTTTTGAAATGAACTGTTCCCATTTATATCAGTATATAAATATAGAACACGGTTTTCTGTAATATAGAGACGAAGCACATGCGACCATAATTGCCATTCGTTATTCTCAAATAGTTGCGTCAGGTCGGTCACCCTTGGTAGTGACTGTAGGCCAAATTGAAACTTCCTCGACGTTTGGTTCGAATGTCCAATTAAACATTTTAAAATACAACTATTATAAATTATAATAAGTACTTTTGTCATTTGTGTTTATTAAATTTTTAATAAAATAACTAATACAACGAGAAGTACATATCGTTCTTAAAGTCTGCAAAGCATTGAATATACATCAACCTTTGGGCGACACGAAAACACGGAACGTACGCTTATTTCGAAAATATTTTTTGAGGGAATTTCGGAATCTTTAAAGTTGAACACAATTAACATTTCTGTTAAAAAATATTATGTTCTTTACATTTATGAATTCTTATCTAAAACATATAACTATGATAAGAAAATTATTGATAAAAATTTAAATGTATCCCAAAGGTTGTTTTCAAAATATACACACTTTTTTGAAATTCATGATTTTTCTTTAAATGGTATTCCTGCTGATTAGTGCTTAATGACTGAACCTTTTTTAAAGCGTTCTAAATCGTTTGCAAAATTGTTTTATTATTTTAAAAAATAAATTGATAGAAAAAAACACAATTACTTTTGGGCGACACAACATATATCCTATGGGCGACACGAGTCTCCCAAAGGTTGCATCAAAGTTACCCAAAGGTTGGATTGGTCTAAATATATATATATATATATATATATATATATATATATATATATTTGATATATCTTGGCAATCTTGTTCTTGATATGCGCAATGTCAAAATACATCTGACCCAAAGTGATGAAAATCCAGAAAAAAATATATTTAATACCTTCAAGACTGATATGTTTGCAGAAGTGTAAACAAAGAAGAAACAGTAATAATGTGCTGGGCTTGTATCAATAACAGCTTAAAAAATTTTCTTACTTCGATTGTATTTATATTAAGTATCTTACTGGTCGTATGATATATAAGTTAATACTTTCAAAAGTTCTTTAAAACCATTGACTAAATTGAAAATTGAAAATACATACCCTAATCTAAAACATAGACTTTAAAATTAAGGATAATGACTTATATGAGCAAAAGACTTAAAATGTTTGCGAAAAGCGGCCCTGTAATTGTTTTCTTTGTCTCCGTGAATTACTTATAGAAATATCACAGTATATGTAATAGGTTGTATGTTGTTTTCAGTTGCATTAAAACAATGCAGAATATTTTCTTTATTATGGAATCCCATTAGTTATCAATTAATTACCAATCAATTATTTCAATCGATCATGTAGCACTTTTTATCAAATAGAACGGATAAATAAAATGATTTAATTATAAAGACGAGTGCAAATATAATTGGGTTCATATAACACGAACTTTGCAATGCGATGCATAAACAATCACATCTGTAGCAAGCCTGTTTACATTGATAGTTAAACGGATAACATTCAAATTAAATATATACAAAAGAAGACAAAAAGGATCAATATCAATTAGTAAGGCAAAGCGGGATCGCAATTACATTTTGCACAGAAGATACTGCAAAAATTGTACCGTCTCAACGACGACTTTAGGCAGTCCGTTTCAACTTTTTAAAGTGACACTCTTATTCAAAATCAATACATACATATATATATAACAAACTGATAAACTATAAACTACTTACTAAATCATGCATTTACGGAATATATTAGATATAAAGATATTAAATTATTAGTGAATGCTAAAAGATTTTCTGTGGTCTACTTTAGTCTCATAAGAAAGGAATACCGCGTTGTATGCTCATTTCTTTCAAATTAAACTCGGTTATTTCATAAGAACCATTGCTTTCGACATTTATTCATTATTTTTGGATTACTAAAACAATATTATTATTCATGGTTAATCTTATTTGGAAGAGAGAGTGCATCTTTAAAGTGTTTTGTTTGCAAACCTACAGTTCCAGCTATTCGTCAAATAACTGATAATGACCGTCGGTTTTCTGTGATGTATACAATTGATTGAGCGTTCATAGATGTTGCACATTCATCACTTGATTGTCTTAAGCGGAGTTTGCTCGACAACAAGTTCATTTGTAAATATTTGATTTAAGCATTGGAAGCTAATCGTCAAGCCCAAGCTAGTAAAGAAATGGCCAAACGTTTACCCCTTCCGTAACATAAAAAGTGTGTTTAATGTATGCGAATCTTATATTGAATTGCAAACTGACAATTCTCTGATTAAGGTTATTGTGATATATATGCTTTGTCAATATATGTTGATACGTCATACCCCGTGATTACGGTAACAAATAACAGATGGATATAAATTATGTATAATTGTTTATATACTTTAAAAAATGTTCACCACTTACCATGAAGCCAATAATTGTCTTCTTTTCTGCAATACCCACTACCCACTAACCATGTTATTGAAATTATTTGCAATGAGGGATGAGAGTAGTTACTACCATTCTGGATGGATGATCAATCTTTAATATCCTTGATTTGTTCGATGCTGCCAAGCGATTATGGCTGCGTGAGATCTTAAATGGAATGTACAAGAAATAAATCATTTCAAATAAAATGTATTGTTGATATTATAAATTTGATTTTGTTGTAATCAATGTAATTAATGTTGCTTTTTTATTAATTTATTTTTACAGACACAGCGTTATTTTCCTTCCAAATTGTACTCAAGAAATATGAATATGGTTTTCTTTCTTGTAGTAGCTAGCGTACGGTTAATTTAAAACGACATTTCAACAAACGCATGCTATCTTTTGCATATTCAGCTGACACTTTGAAGTCTGGCTATTTGTTCGCTGACGTAATTGATCATTTTAAAAACTCAGAAAGAGTAAGTTATAACTATTACATGCGTTGATAATTATTCTTTGTGGATCATGAACAGTAAATTGGCAATTCGCGACCTGCATTAAAGCTGCACTCTC
Source organism: Mya arenaria (assembly GCF_026914265.1). Lineage (NCBI taxonomy): Eukaryota > Metazoa > Mollusca > Bivalvia > Myida > Myidae > Mya > Mya arenaria. Next base: position 56,362,452 of record NC_069131.1, read on the forward strand.
ACAGATATATCATTTTAACAACTTTTTTTATTGTTTTGTCTTGGAAAGAGCAATTTTTTGCGTAAATATCTGCAATTCAATGATATAAGATTGCTGACAAAATATCAGATCGAAGATTTTCATATTTTCGTTCGAAAATTAATGTTTTATTGCTTAAACCGTTACTAACGGTTTAATGAAAATGCATAAAACATCAATTTTCGAACCTTAATATAAAAATCTGCGATCTAATATTTTGTCAGCAGTATTATATTACTGTTTTCCATGGATTTTCGCAAAAAATGACTCGTTCCAAAACTAAAAATAAAAAAAAGTCGTTAAAACGTTCAATCTGTGATAGTGCAGCTTTAACATTTGGCTGAATTACAAATCCTACCTTTGAAGGGTTAGGCCATGAGAGCGGTCTGAGATAACACTATAAAAGTTCTCCCGCTATTTCTGATGATCGAAACAGTTTGCATCAAAGGAATGAAACATAATTCTACTATCAGTTTCTCTGTATTCCAGCTGCGGGTTATATTATATTCCAGTTAACAAAACGTTGCTTAATAATTATACAATCCATTATGTTGTTGCGTTTTGGAATAATAATATGGTTTGAAAATAACCGCAGTTTGTTGAATTAGAAGTTATGAAATCTGTAGACAAATCATGAAAATAAGTATGAATAAAACAACTATTAACATCATTTTTGTTGTTTAAATTTTAATTAAACCACCATGTTAACAATTTTTTCTCGCCGTAAAGTATACCAAACACATAATCAATGTTGTTGTTTTTCGATAACACTGACGTTCCCACCTATCAATTCAAACTATATACAGTCTCAAAGATTTGAAAACCTTTTGTAAACCTCTGTTAAGTCGTAAACCATAACATAAACATAGTACTTCTTATTCCACTTCAAATTGTGAATGACAAGTATTGATGATTATGGAAAGGAAAACCTTCATCGTGGTGTAAAGCTTTTTCTCTCCGTAAAATATATCATACATACAATCGATGATCTTCTTTTTCGATAACGTTGTAGTTCCTACCTAAATATTCAAACTGTAAAAGGGTATCAAAGATTTGTAAATGTCTATTTACTCGAGGAACATAACAGAAACATGGTACTTCTTATTCCAATTCAAAATGTGAATGACAAGTAAAAATGTTTATGGAAAGGAAAACCAACATCATTGTGTAAAGAATCTAAATGAGACTTGTCGAATTATGAATTGTTTCAAAGCTTTATCATTTGGAGAAACCAGGTGACCAAATAGTTGGTAACATACTTTAATATTTTCGAAACTATTATCTCATGTTTCGCTTAATTTGAACCAATATGATAATTGAGCATGTGCTCCATTTCCAATTAACGGCCAAATGGTCACTATATTAATCAACGATTCTATTAGAAGTATGGACAAATAATCTAGGTTCAACCTTTGATAAATTCCCATGTGTATTAATGTACCGGTGATTTGGTGAACTGTGCAGAAAAAAAACACTGCAGGAAGCGTGTGTAACTACATTTATTAATTTATTGCAATATATCGTGTAAACATACACTCATTATTTAGATAAATATTGTCAATGCTAATAGCTTTTAAAATAACTTAAAACAATAATAATTACTTGATATCTTTCTAGTGCAGTTTCTTCTTTAGTCCAAAAAACGCTAAAGACCAAGGACATCTATAACTTAGACGGAATACTCTTCACCAAAAGGTCCTACTGATGGTAGTCACTCTTTCATTTATGTAGAAAAAGAGTAACTTTAAAAATCTCGTACTAGTTTATTTTTGAAGCTCGTTGCATAAGTCATGTAGATTCACATACTATTGGTTCTGAGCAAAGAGATAAGAGATCCACGGACAGTTTTGGTGGACAGAAGACTTTTAAAAATATGCCTCCTGTAGATAAATCGCTGCCATATTTTGCCATCATTATAGCTTACATTAACTGCCCATGACTTAAATGGGTAACGTTGGTAACGTTTGTCATATTCGAGACCCCCAGATGTTTTGTTATCCATTATTTATTTATTGGCGATTTCTTTCTGCCAGGTATACCGGAATACTTGGCAATATTGGTTACGTTGGGTTAAATCGGTTTCATGGAACAATTATGAAGTTCCCAATCAAACATCTAGGTCTCAGGACGACATTTGATTTTAGGTATGGGGTTACAATATTTACAATGAGTTCCAAGTCTGTTTTACAAAATTTAAAAAGTGTTGTTGTTTTGTTTTGTTTATTGAAATATTAAAACGTTCAAACTCAAAAATCAAGTTTGTTTCAAGGTCGATATAGGATCAGATTGATACGGTTACAATAGGTAAAATGGGTTACAAGATTTCCGATTTATATCAAACGGAATATATTGGCAATATACAACTACTATCTGGATTTACATAATGTTTAAAGGCATTATCAATAAACATTTAACCACGTTTGAAAACATCAAAATGTAGAAGGCGGCCATTTGGATGGTATCTCGCTATAGTTCTCACAGGTAACTTTCATTAACAAATGAAGAGGATACATTCGAATGCTCATGGTTTCCTCATAAAATGTAATATCTCTTCAAAATGGCCTTGCAATATGAAGTCAAGAGTCGTTATCAGTGAGAGTGCCTTACTCATAACCACATTTATAACGAAATTAACTACTGTTCAACTTAAAAATGAACATGGGATATATATGCATTTCTAGCACACCGGATAGGCATTTCCGTTGACGTCAGCCGTGCTGGAAAATCCCACCTGGCATCCCCCATGCCAGATGACGCGCGCTGTGACGTAATACTTTTTTTCTCTTTTATCATATACTTGAAGTAACCATGATTATGAAATTTCAATAGATGAGTTCCATAAACATTAACTTTGCTAAAATGTATCTTCACAACAACGAAATAACCCTTCAAAGACTTGATATCGAAGGAACTTATTGACGCTGACAGTAAATACAAATACTGCGCGTCATGACGTCAGTAAACATTATCGCACGCGCTTTTTGGTGAAATGTACAAAAATGAGCTTTTTTATGCAGTTTCCTCACACAAAAAATAATTAAGGTATGCTAGAAAAAATATCTATCATGTGTATCCGTTCCGGATAGAAAAATCCGACCCTCGGTCACGCTGCGAAGCCGGTAACTCGGCAAGCCTCGTTACCAGGCAACGCAGGTGCCCTCGGGTCGGATTTTTCTATCCGGAACGGGAATACATGACAGATATTATTAGTATGTAGCCGATTTTAGTTGGCATTTTGCAGCATTCTTTATGCCTTTTAATATTGTAACGGTTTTTTCATATATAAATTTTCAAGATATGTCATAAGACGAGTCCAACTTAGCCATAAGCTGTTTCAACGTTAAATGTATTTTAAATTGATCAATATTATATAAGAGCGATAATAAAGCGTCGGCACTAAATTTCATGAATGTCAACAAGAAACGAACCTGACATGCTTAAATTAACACCGACTTCTAAATAGGGACAAGTTACATTTATTGCTTGAATAGAAGATCAAAGATTTATAAAAGTTACGTCGGCGAGATACATAAATCAAAAGGAATTTTATAAAAAAAAACTTCATTACAAAACCCCGCATGGCTTGTGTTATTCAAACATTATTATATCATAATAAGTCTCTAAAAAGATATTAAGAACCGCATTATGGCACCATCAGGTAATTCTATAATAGCGTCCTGACTTCTGGCATTTAATCAGACACATTGGGTGCTTCAACATTGATTAAAATTGAATACAAAGGTGTCCAATCAGAACGCAACAATTTATTTTCCATTTATTTTCAGACAAATGATTCCACAGAGGGTAATTCTAATACAATTTTTATTTTTTCTTCATTTGATATGAAACTTATCTTATTATTACTTGTTCTCTATAATTAACTTCCCATAATTTTCTACGGGCCATCGTTTATAAAAAAAATAGTGTTTTAGTGAGTCGTAAATTACACTTGCACTTGTTTTTCAGTAGTATTATATAAAGAAACACTAGTTGTATCGACAATGTTTTATACGTCAGTGTGTGAATGATGCAACACATGATGATGGCTGTATATATATACAAACAATAATCATATTTTTAATAAATAGTGGCCAAACTTGTATGTCGAAAACACAAAAACACCAGAAGCTCAATGGTGATGTGTGTGTTGTTGGTACATGTTCTTGCTTATATGGAAGTCGTCATGAAAATTAAACGTGTTTGTCTAGAGCAGCTAGGCAAACGTTCAATTTTCATGAAAACTTCCAAATGGATGATAAGGTAGAAAATGCTTTAAATCGTTTTCGTTTAATGACAAGTCACAACGCTGTCAGACGAAGTTGGTTTTTATGTCGCTTCCGCTAAATTATGTACGAGTTAGAAACTGAAGCAATATGAATGAATACCTGAAGCTTAGTTTCGTCATTAAAACATTTCACATATTTTGTTCTGCTTTTTTGGAGCTGTGAATGTGTTATGTATTGACTTTACCACGTTTAAGAATATGTTGTTGTTGTTGTGTATTTTGTTGATTTTTCTTCTTCAAGATAATAATCAAGTGCTTGAATTTTAGAAATCTATCAGATTCCACTGTAATGTTAACGTCCAATATTTTGGTCATTCAACCAATGAGAACGTTACGTCAAACGTCTAAAATATTGAATTTATAGGTCTTTAAAAATGCCATCCCGAATCATTTCAACCTTTATTGTTTTATTACTGAAAATCATTTGAAATGAAAATTATCTTAAGATTTGTATTAATTCATCATTTATTGTACACATTTTGGTATGAAAAAAGGATGCTATTATATCTTGATGGATAAACGGGGGCTTGTATTTGTTTGATATATCGTTACAGGAAAAGTTGGCTTATTTTTGTTTTCTTAAACTTTTAGAAAACGTAAAACCAATTATGTAACACAAATACGTTTTTAAAATAAAAAGAACCTGTTGTTACGTTACGTATCTGTTGATTTAATGGAGAAGAATCATAAAATCTTGACATGACAGCGTGTGTTGAGTGGTTTGCAATACTCATCAACCAATAAAACTGCCAAATGTACCAGATACTCTGTTATCATTACTGACAGCATGGGAATTGTACTTGGCATGTGTCTTCATATCTTTCAAATCAGCTTTTATGAAGTCGGCGACACCATTGTTCCTATCAGTTTGGAAAGGGTAAAATACTTTTAAATACTTTAACAGTATTTTTAAGAATAATCTTGACTCTCGTAGTAAGTATCTAGGTCATATGTGTCTGTCTTGTAACGTTGACGCCAAGGGCAAATGTTGTTATTAACATTTTTTATAAGCGAGTCTTTAATTACTGATGATTTTAAAGAAAACGCGATCAGACCACCTTAATAAACGGTTTGCTAGTCAGTAAATGAAGATACATTCTGGACAATAGATGAGTCATAAACTTAATCAGGTAGTCATTTCAAAAATATCGCTACAGTTGCTATGTCTTAATTTTTTTGCATCTTATTTATTTATTTTGATAATGGAAATTGACAGTATACTTGCGTTCGACAGTCTAAACATCTGCTAGAATTTTACGAACTGGCCTTCAGTTCTAGAAATAGTTCGAGAACTACCCGCCTAGTACTTGAGCCTGGGTTCATGAATAGGACTATTTACTGAATCAATTTACTGAAATGTCGTTGAACCTGGGCGGCATTGAATGTTTCACGGACATACATCAACGTACATGGAAGTCTTTTAAGTAAGATGATTACAAATAAATTGTTTCATGCTAATTCTTGTTGTCCTCTCCCTTCCTGATACGGCCGTGCAAACACCTTTTTATGTTAAACAACATCCAACATTTGCAACCATGCATGGCTAATTCACCCTGTTCTTCAAATCATGTTTTCACTTGTGGTATAAACTTTCTTTTTAATTTGTTGGCCCTGTGTTAGATAAACGTTTATTTATCTCTATAAGATTATGTAAATTATAAAACAAATATCCAGACTGAAGGATAATATGGTTGATATGTAACAAATATGTTCCTTGAATGTATGTTCTAAAACGTGCATTCATAGAGTAAGGCATTTAATAACTTAAGTTAAATAAGATCCGGAGTCAGGCAACAAATAAATTATGAACTTTTCAGTAAGGCTTACACACATCTACTGTATATTGATCATTTAGAGTATGTAACATATTAAATGATATGTATATTAGGTAGAATTATTTAGAGGGATTTCAAACACTGCAATAGGCTCATGTTCTTTAACAGTGTAGGAACATTTAATGGCCAGTTTTAGGACATCAAGTTATAGTATATTTAAAGAAATTATGTAAAATTTAATTACAATAAGTCGAAGTTCTTGTTATTCTTTAAAGTGTTCTAGAACTCGTTGTTGTAAAATCGGTAAACTTACGTTATAAACAGTTCTAATACCCGAGTGAGGAACTTTTTTATATTTGACTGGGCTGCTAATTTTCGACCGACAGCAACACTGACATAAAAGTTGAAAATGTCTGACAATTCCAGACTACACAATCTAACAATTTATTTGCAAAACAAGTACAATGAATTAGTGGTAAATACATTGCTATTTTGAAAAGAACATTAACATTTTAGGAAACACATCTTATGTCCTTTAGCATTGCAGCGTGGATGATTTACGGCTTATTTTTCCCGAGAAAACGAAATGAGGATGATTAATGTGTCTTATTGTCTTGAACATAATTGGCTTCTGGCCAAAAATATATTATGTGAATAAAGGTCTGCTTATAACAGTGCAATATAACATGTTCTCCCTAGTGGCAATAATTGGTGTCTGCTAGTGTTTTGGTTTGATTTACTGCCTCTTATGACGTCATAATTTAACCTTATCAGATACAAACATGTGTTGTCATTTGAAAAAAAAGATTGGGGAAACAAATAGAGTCAATATAAGATCATATGACAGTTCTAATATTACAATGTATCGGTTAGTGGGTTGATTACTACAGTGCAAATGCTCCGAGTTTACAAGTTATTAGAATGACAATCTGCAATGTGTATGAAATTCCGGCCCTGTGGCAGTATTCAATAAAATGCTTATCATTATCTGTAGAAATGCCACATGACTCCATTATTTTTAGATTCTACTGTTAATGTTCGATCGATAAACTCAAATTATATTGGACTGCAACAAATAGCTGTCAAATGACTGAATGGAAGCACTGGGGTGTGTTTTAGGACAAGGGTAAGACTGCTATCGAACAGCCCCTGTTGTATTGATGAACAAATCGCTTAACCCTGTTTATTAGACTTTAACGTTTTAAAATGTGCATTGAATACGGGCCCTGGGGAAGTATTAAGTATATTACTAATCTTTATCCTTAGACATGCCTCATGACTCCAATGTTTTACCGTCAAATAAACAAAATTCTGCTTATAAATTTATGCTAAATCAGTGTTTGTTATTGAATACATTGAGGTTGAATTTAAAACCCACCTAATATATTCTCAGATTTTCAAAGATAAAAATGCTATTGAACATGGTTCAGGTTATATCTACAGTTGTATAGACCTTATGTCATGTTTCATGTGCTAAAGTGCAAACATTAAAATGAATGTACGTGATATTAAACATTATTTAATACTGAAATGTACACACTTATATGGAGAAATGCCAAATGATAAACAAATAGGAGGAGATTTGTTGAAATATATGTTGTATTCTTTACTTTTAGTTTGATAAAACAAAAACACACAAGGTTTGCCTAAATCTAAGGGTAGTGGTAGTTAGCTTTAGTTTAAAGGATAAATTGACTGTTGATCAAATATTGATATTAACTTATAAATATTTTATTTGCGTTTCATACAATTAAAGATGAAATAATATTTGAAAAACAGTATTCAAGAATATTTAATATCACGTACAATCATTTTAATGTTTGCACTTTAGCACGTCTGCTTTCGAAGAAAAAAAATGGTTTATTGTGCGTCAAAATTGCGTCACTATCATCGGCGTCAAGCAAAATTCAAAACATTGGCCTAAACTTAAAATATTCCAGACGGTCTAATGGTATAGAGCTTAAGTTCTTTTCTGATGGGATGTTTGTCCGATCTCCATCAAGATGTATTATCTCATGTCAATTTAAGAAAAGACACCAGTACTGGTTTATATCCTGGAAACGGAACCGAGAGTGAACTATATCAGTTTTTAGTGGTCTGCACAATCAAACCAAATCAATGAGTATACACTTACTATCAACTTACAAAACCGTTCAAGACATTCATATGAAACGTATATAAATGTGGCAGAAAAACACAATATTTACATGTAAAGCAATGCGCATACTACGTGTTTTTGATACACATCAATTTATTCCTCGTGTTCGACTTAAAACAACAATATCAGAAAGGCTTTAAGCATATTCCACGTGACACTCTCATTCGAACAAGAATCCTAAGACGAAAAGAACTACTTATTGTCATTTATTATGTTCTTAAGCATAAACGTTTAAACGAGCAATTAATAAGTAAGGAAATGATAAAAACATAACGGGTTTTGACTGGGTTTTAGACAATAAACATGAGTAGAGTAAAACATCAGAAATTTATTGCGTAGCCGCTTGTGCTCTTGACAATTCCATCACTGTTTATTAAGTTGTTTTTATTTTTTCGTTAAAATCTACAACACAACTATCTGTTGAAAACGAAAATGAAAAAAATAGTGCAATAACTGTATAAAAGCAATTAACATTGCCACACAGAAGAATGTTTAAATTTTAGTCATACTAGTTCACATTAAATATACATACAGGATATAACTGATATAAAACAAATTATGAAAGAAGATCACATAACAATTGGGGCTTGAAAAAGGGACTAATTTTCATTGTTTCTTTGATTTAAAAAAAGTTGAGGACGTACTGCTGATTTCTTCTTTTGTTCATTTTTTGGTTCATTCATTTATTATTTCAATGAATAACTTGATCAATCAATCCATCAGTCAATCAATCAATCAATCAAGTAATCATTTACTAAATCAATCAATCACTCAATCAATCAATGATCATCATGCATTCTTCCTTTCGTCTATCCGTCTATCACTCATCCATCCATCCATCATTTCTACTTCTTCATTTTTGTGGTTTACCGTTAATATATTTATTATTTTGTCTATTGTATCTATATATTAAACATTTATGAATTCATGAAAGAATTCTTCGTTCGTTCGACCTCTCGTTGAGTCGGTCGGTCGTATGATCCTTTGTGTTTTATTCATGCATTCAATCAATCACTCAATCAATCTCTCAATAGATAATAAATCAATCAATCAATCAATCAATCAATTGTAAATAGACTGCGTAGCCGGGCCGTTGCATAATATATGGACCGAATGACTCATAACAATGCTTTCTTTTTCTTAAGACCAAAGCAACGGCCCGTCTATGCCGTGTATTGACCTCTTGAATGCATATGTGCTTAGTTGTGTTTAACAATAAGTTTAGGCATTATATGCTTCATGTAATTCAGTTATCTAGCTACGTTCGATTCGATTGTCATGGACGGATCCAATATTTTGCATTTAAGGAAGCGTTAACGTTGTATATGATCCACACCCATAAAAAAATCGACATAACGATAGATGAGAGTGTGGTGTGACATGCTTTTAGCACATGACTTTAAGATGAAACACAAGTATCATTAGCAAAAACGTATGCAAATATTACAAAGAGAAACCCAGAAACTCAAAATCATGAAGTTAAAAAAATATTAAATTCACAATTTCATCAAAACATGACCATGTTTAAAAATATGTAAACATCAATATATCTAACCTATTGTCGTGTTGACCATTTCAAGAAATATCAAGCATATAAACATCGATCAGTGTCTATATTTATATCTGAACAAAATTTCATTTTGGTGTGTTTTAGTGCATAAAATGAGAAGTGAACACGAATTTGCCTCAACTCCCCCTTTATTGCAGATTTTAACACATCTTAAGAATATATCTCTGATTTATTCTGAACAATCTACCGATAAATGTTAAGGCCTGACGTACACACTGCAATGAGAATTAGCTCTTCTGTGGGAGAAACTAAACAAAAGTAAACAAATACAAACGTAGAAACACTAAAATAAACATATTTCAATAAAAAACTTCAGTTTTAGGTAAAGGTTCCATAATTAATTTACATTTGCTTATTTTTTAAATAAAAATATAACAGTACGGCAGTAATTTACACTTTTCCGCCAAATTAAGTTACTTTTTAAAACTATACTCACATTTTAAAGTAATAGCCTTGGCATACTTCATGCTTACTTTTCCTTAAGATCAAAACATTTTGTTATAAAATATTTATTATCTTTATTATCAACATGAAATAAGACAAATAGGATGTCATACACAAATACCCACATTTGTATTTCCAAATAAATATAACATCTCAAACAAGATAGGAATCATAATTTACAGCCTGTTTATTCTTAAAGCACTTGCACTTGTGTTTCCTGGAAAAGTAAAATATACTAAATATTTTATTTTTTTCTGAAGCTCATAATATACGCAATTCCCCTGTAGAGAGGTGGTAATGATATCCCACAGTATAAAAAAGTCGTGTCAATTAAGCGTATTGTTAAAATATCGGGGCCACATTTAAAATTTTGTAGATAATGGTGGCCATTTTAGAATTACAGGCAAAAGGTTCGTTTGATAATTTACACATATTATTGTGACTTATCATGATAACAGACATACTATAAAACACTCTTTGACAAGTTCATAGAAAAAATAAGATGAAAATGCAGAAGGCGGCCATTTGAATGATGTCACTTGCTTTATTTTTCTCCGATTACAGACATCATTTATTCATTCAGGTTTTTGTCTCGTCACAAAATGAACCATATTTCTACCAGATGGGCAGACAATTTAACGATACGAAGCGTAATTAGCGAACAGGCCTAGATATCAGCCAGATATTAATTGTTTCTAGTATTATAGAAAATAATTAATCTTCAACTTCAAGGTTAAATTCAGAAATTAATATTTTCCATAAATGCATTATTGAGTAAGTAATTAAAGGTTTACCAGTCAAAATTGATGTTTGTTATACAAGTGAATGTATCGATTTTGAATAAGAGTTTTCACTGTAACAGGCATTTAAATGTTCCTGGTAAGCAATTAGCAGTTTCAACGTTTAACGCCTTTTTAAGTCATACCAATTGATATAATAGCAATTCAATTCAATTCAATTCAATATGAGTGTCAACAAGGAACAACCCTGACATGCTTAAAATACCACCGGCTCCTAAATAGGGACAAGTTAAAGTTATTGCTTGAAAACAAGAATAAAGATTTGTAAACGTTTCGTCGTCGAGACACATACGTCAAAGTTAATTTAATACAAAGCTACTTTAAATAACCTCCGTCTGGCTTGTATTATTTAAGCGTTATTATCTCATAATATGTGCCTATAATGCTATTTAATTGTCGCGTTAGGGTACAGTCACTTAATGCGTTGACATCGTTAGAACTATTCGGCATTGAATCAGACACATTGGGTGCTTGTTGTACTATAAACTAATAATATATCAAATCAAAGGTGTCCATTCAGAATGTAATGTTTTATTTCCCATTTATTTCCAGACACATGTTTCCACAGAGGGCCATTCTAACACAAAATCTTATTTCTGTATTTGAAATAAAACTTACATAAGGAAATGTAGTTAACCAGTGGAAGTGTTTTAGTGCAGTCGAAATTGCACTTGCACTTGTGTTTCAGTGGAAGTCAATTCGTCTTATATAAAGAAGCACTGGCTAGATCCAAACAAAATGTATATGTCAGTATGTGAATGCTGCAATGCTTGATGGTGATTATTTGTAGAGCTGAGTGGTGCACGGTAAACACGTTGACGTAAATTATAGTATAATATCAATATACATGTTTTTTTATAAATGATGGCGAGAATGATATGTAACAGCTAGGTGGAAGGTTAATTCACATGAGGATCTCCAAATAGATGATACGTATTTAATGCTTGAAATCTTTTTTTGCTTACCGCCAAGTCACGATCCTTTCAATTGAAGTTTTTTTGTCACCTTCGCTGAAATAGGTACAAGTAGAAAACTGAAGTAATATTAATGAATACCTGAAGCTTTGTTTTGTCATTTAAACATTTCACATATTACTTTATTTTAATTTTAGCTAACCTAATAATATCGCCAATGCATAGAAAAGATTCCATTGACTTTACAACGTATAAGATTGTGTAGTCGTGTTTGTTGTTGTTTTTTGTTAAAGATAATATGCAAGTGCTTGTCTTAGATACATGCCAGCCAATATGGCGTTGTTGTCATATCCAAAAACATATAAATATATATATATAACACATACATTAGAACAGTGAAAAACTACACTACACCTACATACGAGTGTTATGACAATATAATGAATTGATTAGCTATCTGGCTAGAATAAATATATTGACTTAAGCTCCTTGACATAAAAATGAGCTTTGCTTTGCATGTCAATTTGCTGCTTTTTGATGACTCATACATGCTATTAAATGATAATTACAATAGAACGAAGTATGCATTTAAAAATGGTGTGTAATCCAAGCAGAATCGAAATATGAACCTGCGTACCTCTTACATCATTGCTTAAGAAGCATGATGCGATCGTAACAATAAGTTTCTACTGTAATGTGAATGGTCAATATTTTAGCCACTCCACAAATCAGAACGATACGTAAAAAGTAGAAAAATGCATAATTTCAAAATACTTGTTTTATTTCTGCCATCCAATTGGTTTTAAAATGATTTCATCCATTATTTGATAATTTGTTTTTATACTCAAATATTATTCATGAGATTGGATAATTTGTCTTCTCATATGAGCCTTATCGCGCGGTTTTGGGTCTTCGGACATATATTTGCTAAAAAGTATTTGAATTAAATGATATTTCAGAAATAAATTCTGAAATTTTCATGATGACATCATTTAAATTGCTTAAAATATATAAGTTAGACCATGACTTATGACACATATATAATTGTTTCATACCCTTAAGAGTCGAGTTATATTGAAAATCATAGATAATGAAAATTGTCTGTAAAATATATATATATGTATTTATTTATCATTAATTTTAATGAACACATTTGGCATAGGCATGTGTTACTGTTATACGTTTTATAGATAAAAAGCGGGATTGTTATTGTTAAACATCCTTACAGAAATATTTTGCTCTTTTATTTTGGTTAAAGTTTAGAAAAAAAAGAAGAAGAAAAAATACGTAAGAGAGATATGTCCTGAAGCAAATGATTCCTGGGAAAAGTATCATAAACTTTTGACAAGACAGTGAGTGTTAGGGGATTGCAATACTCCTCAACCAATAAAACTGCCAAATGTACTTGATCATTTGCTGATGTTATCATTTCTGACAGCATAAAAAATGTACTTGGCATGTGTTTTAATATCTGATAAATCAGCTTTTATGAATTCTTCGAAATCGTCGTTTCTTTGGACAGTGTGAAATTGTTTCAGATTTTTGGGCAGCATGTTTGAATATAATCTTGACTCTCATAGTGCATATGTCCTATTGGTCCATTCTTAAAGATTTGCGCTAGGGGCAAATGATTTTATGAATAAATGTTATCCGCGAGTCTTTAAAGACTGGTGGCGAATAAAAGTAGCTATCAAACAACCCCAATAAACGGTTTACTAGTCACTTTATGAAGCCTCATTCTGATTGATAGATGACTTATAATTTTGATGAGGTAAACCTCTTGAAAGTATCGCGACATTTGCTATTTCTTAATATGCTTGCAGCCTATTTATTCATTGTGATTATGAAAAAGCGTCACAGCATCTGCCAGTAATTTAAAAACTAACAATCAGTTATTCAGTTGTTTTAAAGCTTGAACTGTTACAGTTGTCGAGATCTAACCGTCAAGTACTTGAGCCTGGGTTCAAGAATATTACTATTAACTCAATCTTGGATCAAAGTCTTGAAAAGTTCTTAAATCTTCGCTACACAAATCGATGAATTTCGTGTAAAAATGCATTTACAGTTCTTGCATATTCATGGATTGTTAATAAAATAAAAACAATGTTCATTAATGTGCGTTCACTGTATGTCAACGTGTTCATTGAACAGTTGATTACACTTGGTTAATCAGCAATTCATCAAGACATGTTTATGAGCACAATGCTATGTATTATCATATTGTAGTATTTATCAAATCAAGTCGATTAATCTGGTTCATTATCTTTATTGAATGTGATGAACGGTTTTTAACACGGTGATTTTGAAGCTTCCATTGGTTTACTTCTGTACTTTGTAGCAATTCGTTAACTGCTCATTGACCCCCATTCATATAGTTCGGCATTTGCCGGCTGTAAATTATTATTTACGGTAATACTTATGTGAAAAAAACTACAGAAAGAAGCTCAGTAGCCCAAAAATTAAACATAAACCCCGTTTAATAGCACTGGGTAAACGACAAAGACATAAAAAAAATCACAAAAAAGAAACAGCACGGTGCATATAAAAAACTAGGTACTTTTATCAAGGATTGTTAGGTACCGCCTTGGAACAGTCAGTAAAATGTGAATTTACTGGGGGTATAAACCAGTTTACGTGCACAAACCTCACTTTATCCCAACAACCCTGAATAGAAAAAAAAACGTAAAAGGTAAATATGATCAAAGTATGCATTATAAAAAGCATTAGACAGGTTTTTCAGGCATAATTAGGAAGAAAGCCTTAAGCCTATACAAGATATCGCTTCTATCAATCATTCAAGCTTTTTTGGATAAATTGTGATATATTAACTCCGAATATGCCTTTATCAGTGATTTAACATCAAGCGCTATCACAGGATTTGACAATGGTAAAAACTTGTTATACCGTGTCGTTACTTTAGACCTACGTAGAGATATGATATGCAAAGTATGGTTTACCAGTGCGGCCAATATTAAATGCGTTATACGTGATATATTGTTTCATTTCTTCAGAATAATTTATGATGTTAAACAATCTCACAATGACTCATCTCGTTACGCCCATGCGTGTATGTCGGCACGCGAGCTTACGTATTTTCATTCTAGATTTACGTTGACATAGACTCTGCAAGCTAGATAAGTCAAATTTCGAAATACATTGAAATAACTGAAACGAGGGTCTGCTAGAATAATGAGAAGTCCATTTTTTATGCAAGCATTTTATTAAGAAATTTTAATCATTCCAGCGAACTGTTTAGTCTCATTCAAGCCCAGGGTATTATATAACTGCTCCTAAACTTGTTTGACGCAATCTGTGTTCACATTTTGAAATAAATGTCAAAATCATCCAAAGTAAAAACAAGAAATAATTGAAGAATGCAAATAATGCAGTCTTATGCCAAAAACACGTAAGAAGGTTTGCAAAAATATTTCCAATGACGCGTTCTACTTTATAGCTTATGCCATTCAAAACAAATTAAATTTGTTAAGTTTGTTTTGTTTTTCCTTTCAGAATCTCCTGCTTATCAATTCCGATGTTGTTTCGAATTAAAAAAAAATCAAAACCAGTTCAAACCATTGACAAATGACAACACTTATGTATTACACAGGGGAATTCATAGGTGAACATGGCTTTGGGTTGATAATACCACAGTGAAATATAATTACCCTCGGAAAATCGTTCTTCCCACTAGGACCATTATTAACCAATAGCCATGTGTTATTCTATAAATAATATGTTTTTTCATCATTAATCTTAAAACTATAGCTATAAATAATAAAGTCCAGTCAAAACATTAGACAATTATTTGATTAACTGGATCGCTACAGATATTAAACTCACAATGCGTTGAACTTGGCAGGCAGGGTAATTGACTTCGTTATCTCTCATTATAACCAATACGAGGGAACCGAGTGACTGCAACATCATAAACCAACATAGTGGCATCAACATACACCGATAATTGGTTAATTTGACAGTTGCTGGCGGATTGTAATTACACACACAAAAACAACTTATCAATTTAAAGTCTGGTTATTAAGATCTACTAGTACTAGAAAAGTACAAAAGATAAATAAATGTGATAATTCTGAAATTAAAGGCTTTTGGTTCATTCATGTCAGAACTGCGGAATTGGAAAATCTTGAAATATACTTTTGAATTTGTAGTGTGGTTGTTTTTGAAAGGTTAATATTCCTCACGTGTTTTCGACCCAAGGGCACGCAAGTAAGTCGGTTTTGAGGCTTGCCGAGGTAATCGCCAAGCAGCGTGCCCAAAATGTCGGATTTTTCGATCCGGGATAGAACCAAAATACATGATTGGTATTTTTTCTTGCATACCGAAAATTATCAATTTGTGGAAAATTTGTCGTAAAAAATACTTTTTGAACATTTCACCAAAAGGTGCGTTCGACGTTGGTTACTAGAGTCATGAGGCGTGATTATTAAAGATCACTGTTGACGTCAAATAGTTCCTCTAAAACGCGTTTGTGCCGATTATTAGTTTTCTTTTGCAATTATGAGTACTGTATTCTTATATATTTATTTTGCACTTTTGCAATGAAATAAAGTACTCTATATAAACCATATTATAAAAGATATAGCCTAGTGACTCATCTGACATGGGAGTTCAAGATTGGATATTTAATCATGGCTAAATTTAACGGAAATGCCTGTCAGGTCTACAAGAACAGATCTATCTGGTATGCTATGGGCTTTGGGATATAAAACAACGACAGTTGCACAAATGAAAATGTAAATATCAAACTAATTCCCTTTTCAATTTTAAAAGTTCAGAAATGTCTCTTCGTTACTTGCAGGCTACGTCGGTCATTGATATTCAGCCGAAGCTACGTAGACTGAATTAAATCTGCTTTTCTCGAACTCGTGAAAAAAGAGAAAAAAATGAAGTTGTTCACCAGGACGCCAACGCCTTTCTCGTTATCACCATGTCTGCACGCAAAGGATGTTAATATTCATAATGTGAACTGGCATTAAGTAAACATTTACGCCCATACTGGAATTATTTTAATAACAAATGTGATGATATATTTGGAGGCAAGAAATAGGAAGTTTAAAGTAGTAAAATATCTCAAGTCAAATTAAAAACCAATGAAGAAGGATTCAATACGTTGAAAGTATTGACAAACAGTATAATCAAAATCTGCAGGCAATGGTGTAAAAAGATAAACAATATTTACTTTTTACTATTCAGTATACCTATAGTACATCTTATGCTTAGAAGGTCCAGGATATAAAACGCCATAATATATGAATATTAACACCTCAACTTCCGTTCCTTTAATGAACTGCTTTTCGGCAATTGCGGTTATCATCTGATGGACTCAACATCTTCGAATATATTCGGATCGCAATTCATTGCCTAACAATATACATGAAAATTGTCCTTCGGACTCCACACACTTTGACCAGCCCAATTGCGTTCATACCCCGATAATGACATCAACTCCGCAATTCATTCCTTTAAATAACTCCGTCACATGTATGTTGTATTATCTATGCCGTATTGTTTTAATTCAGCTCTCAATGGAAAAGAAAATGAAAGCCGTTAATTAAGTCTATTTAATCTAAGACAATGCTAATTTACGTAAAAAGTCATGTTTATACTGTTGAACACAGGTATTAAAAAAGTATTTAAAAATGTTTTAAATTTAACTGATGGACATGAAAACATTCATTAATATATAAACAGAAACATAAGTATCTATTAGTATCCATATTTTGAATAAGAAATACATAATTTATCATAAAAAAGGGTAGGGCTACAAATTATTAACAACATTTAATACGGCAATCCATCCAAAAAGATAATATTTGTAAATCCGATCCAGATAAGAAATGCGTGCCCCTTTTACTGTTTTATACTGTTGGATAGTGTTTAACTCTCATGCCTTGCGAAAATATCAGATACATTGCATAATGTAATGAACTGTGAAAACCTTCGTATCTTCTTGGTAATACCTTGGTAATATCCATAAATCATTGAATGGCTTTGAGTTTTTGTAGAAATAGTTAAGAATTATGAAAAAACGATGACACTGTAAGATAATGCAATAAAATACTTTCAGCTCGTGATGTGGAACTTCTTGGGATGACGTACAAGTTAATATATATATTATATATTTAATATGATGAAGTAGTTTGTATGTTCATTTTGTCAATTGTCGGTCGGTTTTATTATGCGACATAAAAGGGATATATCTAAATACATTTTAAATCAGTTCATTTATTAAATTAATCATAAAACATTTCAAATACATATTTCAATAATTGTTACTAGTATGTTATCTTTCAGTGGTGTTTCGGAATTGCAAAGAAATCGCCATCGAGACAGTCATGTACATTTACGAGGGCTGTATGAAACGTTCGCAGACAAGTGGTGCCATATTCTTAATTTCAATAGTATAGTTATGAAAACGCCACACATTACGAATATAAATAACCCAAGTAATATTATAAAAAAAACTTAGGATAAAGCGTCGTTTATACGCATACACGTGGCTTCTATTACAACCATTGAAACAACTTCCGGAGCACGTCGATTTTTAAAAAAGGTATACCAGTATAATGTTATATATATTCCGTATAAGTATAAGTAGAATTGCGCCAAAATATCACGCTCACGTACGACGTCATTACGTCATTTCCGTTGAGTTTTAACGTTGTACGTTGTTTATAACATAAATTATAGCAAAAACCGTGTTGTAGGCTGCAAAAAAGTAATGAGTTCAACAGCCGACGTGGAAGTGCGAGCAAACATAAAGTTTTGTGTCAACCTAGGATTAACACCAACGCAAACATTTAAAACGCTACAAGAAGGTCAGAAACAAAAATGTTGCCGTACATTAGTGTTCAAGTGGCACGAAAGGCTCAGGAATTGAAGCGAAACATAAGAGGACGATGAACTAACGGGACGACCTCACATCGTCTACCATGGCGCTAAGGAGAGAATCGTTAAAATGCTGGATTGTGACCGTCGTGTTACCGTACGTGAAATTTCAAATGAGGTCGGGGCATCATTAAATACTGTACTCAGAATAATACGGAAAGATCTTGGTATGAGTAAAGATAGTGCGCGATGGGTCCCCCGTCTGCTTTTTAATGATGACAAGAGGAGAGGAATGGGAGCTACGCAAGAAGAGGCAAGGGTTGAACCTATCACGCGTCATCCTACTCCAGGACAACGCCCCAACCCACAAGGCTAACTCAACCCTGCTGATAATCAGTCTCCTGGAGTTTGAGACCTTGGTGATCCCCCTTACAGTCGTGACCTTGCCCCGATGGATTTCCGGGTATTCCCAGAAGGTAATCGGCAACAGAGGGGACAGCGCTTTGACGATTTTGAAGCGCATAGAATTGTTGGGTCATTTCCACAAGACTGGTACATGGAAACATATGACAAATTGATCTCGCACCACAAAAAATCCTTGAAACTAAATGGTGACTATGTAGAAAAGTAAAACACGTTTATGTACTTTTGAACGTCAAGATGTTTTGTTTCCGACGTCGTGCTCCGGGTGTCGTTTATGTACTGTATTTATTACAGTAATATATTTGTAAACCATTTGATGTAACTTTAATTTATTTTGTTTTTGTATTATATTTTATTGATGTTGATAATCATGCCCATATAAATTTCATAACGATATTCAGTTGTTTTTACCTTCAATAAACGTAGTCCGCGAACTTATCATACTTGTTGAAACGCCATATAGTTCCAGCAGGCAAACGAGCATCTGCTATATCATTGTTTTGAAGTAATTCATAAAAAATGGCGTTGCTAAAATTATACACAAAACCACGCAAATAGCTTTGTATAAACAAAGACGCCAACGGGTTTAAAAATCGTCAGACATAATAACAAGTCATATTTCATATAGAGATCGAGGGTTATCTTTATTGGAATATAAAATGATATTAAGTCAGACAGTAATTTGTCATGTCTGTAATTCCAATTTCAAAAGCAATATTTTATGCTCATTTATAAACAGATCCTTATCCCCGAAGCGGATGCAAAAATAAGTATCTGTACTTCCTTGAGGAAACGGTCCATCAGTGTTTGTTTTTTAAATGAAGAACATTACTTTGCTAGGAGGGCGATGACAATATTGTTTAAATTGTATTGCCAAATTGAATGAAACTTTTCAATCACTTTAACTGCAATTGTAATAAGAATTCGCAATTAGATGTTTTCCTAAAATATGTTTACAGGTAAATTTGTCTAGATTTGTAGTCCATACATTTGAATTGCGAACTTAACAGAGTTTAGACATCAGATATACATTATTACTGTTACTTAATTTATTCCATATTTCACGTGAGACTTCTTGTTGTTTTTTATGGGAACAGTTCTGAACGGATAAAGACGTTATATTTTAGAACAAATCAATCGGAAGATAACATACATTATTCAAGGTCAATTTGTAAACAAGAAAATTCTCTCGCACTTTTTTATATTTTATTTTGGATAACATCAATTAACAACTACATGTATAATGTTATATTGTTGCTTTAACAACCCAGCGGAAAACCTGTCTCATTCATACTTTAATCCATCAACCTGACACTTGTCCCAAAATATAAACTAAAATATAAAGTTTTTTTATACCAAACAAGTTGTCACAAACAAAAACCACAGACGACGACAGGACTATGGAACAAATGTAAAAACTAGTCTATTAATACATTTAGGGATACCACAAGTAAACACAATCAAATAGAAGTACGTACGCATTAACAAAAGAAAACTCAATGCACTACGGTAGCTTCCGATTTCGCAGGGCAGAAGACACTATTCTACTGAACCGCACATAGCTTATTTATAAGAATAACAGCAGAACTAATCCTGAAATACATTCGGCTTTGTATTGTCAATACACCCATCAGCTATATCAGATGTAGGCAAAATAAGCTGTTCTGAATGATTATCCTGTCTCTCCATTTCTCGTTTGTTTACAAAGTCACATACTTTTATCTTCATTTTTTTCAAACAAAGGTAGTCTTCTCTTTCTCTACGAATGATTGATTAATAGATGCTGTAAATGTAGCGTCCTTGAAACTAAACAATGTAAGAGCTAACCCCTGTCATTTTTCTGCATAACATGACACAAACCCGAACCCTCCAATGAAAACCTACTTAGAAAAAAGATGAATGTCTTCTTTGCATGACTCTGTCACAACACAACGGATTCGGCCTACAAGTTCTTCTTAAAATATTAAAAGAAAACAAACGGGAAACGAAATATAGGATCAATTAAGTGTTCATTTATGAACCCACTCCTATGTTATAAAACACAGATAGTTTCAGGCTCTAATTACAATTGTCAAAGAAAGATTATGCTCTTGTAAAAGTCAGCGTGCACACATGGAACACAATGGAAACTATGGAAACCATAAGGTTAATGTCATATAAGCAACAAACGATAGTGTATTACCACCAAAGGTGCACAAAATGAGTTGTCAAAGACAATAACCACAAACGAAGACAGAACTTTGTTTCAAAAGTCTTAAAACTGTTCTACAAATACATTTTGGGCTTTTGTAGTACACGGAGGTTTCAGCAAATACAAATTGACTTTTAGATCTAACACAAATCTAGTATTTATACAAACCTAAATACACTATAGCAGTTTCAGCGAGGGAACAATATTAAACTCAACCGTATATAGCGTATCAATATATAAAGCAAAATGTTAAGCATGCAGAACTATTTATGAAATACCTTCCGCTATGCTTTGACAATAAACCTATCGATTTTGTATGTTGCAGTCATATATCAATGTTAAGAATAAATAACCAGGCCCGGATTTACATTCTAACTTATTTTATCGTCAGGACTGATTTTTTAATAACGCCTGTTACAAAGCCAGTTTTTGGCGGAGATGATCATTCATTAACACATATGGCCATGAAACCGACTGAGACTTTATACTTGCCATATGCGCTAGTTCTGCTGTAGACTGAACCGTTTACTGAACGGCAGATAAGTAAATTTGTTTTGACTCATACACACACATTGTATGCAAAAGAAAAACCCGCTTATATTACCCGATGTCATTTTGTGTATAATATTTATGTAGGACTCACAAACGGGCCAGATGCAAGAAAAAGGCATGATTCTTTTTTGGTTAAGCCATTGAATATCTTTTGTTTTATGTTATGCTTACGCATCAATATAACCTGTTACTAACGCAAATATCCAACACAAATGTCGATACCTTGTAATACGACTGCTCAGAATATTTGCAAATACAGATGCTTGCACTGACGACTTTTATGCCAAATCTGGTGTGAACAAAAATGAAAGAAATGCATAGTGAAGACGAATTCAAGAGATAATACTTTGTGTTCATTCAAGAAATTAGCATCACTTTGTTGTGTAAGGTTGTCAACAATTGTCGATATCCACACAATCTTTGGTAAACTAACGTTTATTTCTCTATAAAATCGTGTCTTGCACGTTATCATTCTGAAGATTGGTGAAGAAAATTCCAGTAAACGACCTAATTGTAGAAATAATGTTTAATGTTTAATGGCGTGAAATCGCGAATGGCTTGTTTGCATGTCTCTGTCACAAAACAATGGTTCTGGCAAGCAAGTTTCCAAAACGAACGAAAAAACAAAATACATGATGGATTGAATTAACATTCATGCGTCCTATCCTATTTGCATTAAAACGGATAATTTTAGGCTCCAGTAGAAATGAAAGTGAGTGCACGCGTATAACACAATTTAAACCACAGGGACAGGCAGAGAGGCTTAAATGGTTACTAATATTACTTTATTCAGGATTGTTGGGATAAAAGTGAGGTTGTGCACACAAACTGGTTTAAACCCCCAGTGAATTTACATTTTACTGACCGTTCCAAGGCGGTACCTAACAATCCTTAATAAACATACGTAGCTTTTTACATATAGTATGTATGCACTGTGCTGTTTGTGGAGTTTTGTGCTGTTCTTCCATATTTCTTGTTTGTGATTTTATGTTTTATGTCTCTGGCGTTTACCCAGTGCCATTAAACCGGGTTTATTTTTAAACTTTTTGCTACTGAGCTTGTTTCTGTTGCTTTTCGCATAAATATTGGTCAATGCAATACAAACACACAAAACGCGTGACACAATACAGATATATATATATTTATATTGACAGATACAAGTGCAATTCATCAATATTTATCCTGAAATGTGAAATACAAAGGTGAATGTTGTAGTTCTCAGAACAAACTGCCAGTGCAACATAGGCAGTTCTCATATAATGTATCAAAGTATAATATATTGGAAACAAATTATGTTGAGATTAAATTGAGTGTTGAAAAGAAGTATATCAAAACAAGATGATATATGCGACATCTAACAGCATATATACAACTATTAACTGTATTGAAGTCAAAAACATACAAGCAATGATAAGAATGGTAAATTTAATTGCAAATGCAACTATAGTAATAGACGAATATTAAACATTATGGCTTTGAAGATTATTAAGATATTTCAAAATATAAAAACAGACCAGTTGAAAAATAATTTATAGTCATTATTTCGAAATACCGCCGTATGTCATTCTGCCGACGCCAGTCACGTCATAACATGTTTTATTGCCCTTAGTTCAAATGACGTCATTAAACAAACAATTGCGCCACTAATACATCAATTAGTTAGTTAGAATGTGTCTCTTCAGTCAACTATACCATGTATATACAAAAGGGTTACTACAACTGTGTTTTAATATGCTAATAAACATAAACCATCATTTTCTTTTTCGTCGGCTTTGTCCGCTTACGTGTCGTGACATCCAAATCTGCAAAAATACACTCGAATTGTTTACAACCTCCCGGATCAAATCGCAGTTATCACAATCCTTTATATTCGAATTATATTCGACAAAAACATACTTAACAAATATAAGCTCTGTCCTTGTAAGTCTGTCTGAGAGGACAGTTCTAAAAAGATAAACACCATAATCAGACTATCTTTCTTATTTCATCGGATTAGGAATGAGCATCAATCTTCAAGTTAGAATTCGTAAGCATCAACTCTTAACAGGTTACCGACATTAGGGAAATCCTGTTGTTGACAGTAAGGACGTTAGTTGTGACTTTACATTGCGTATATCAATTTATGACCGTCTGAAATTTGTATATATAAAAATTATCTTCACATTTAATTATCACACGGTGTATTATTGTATCGAATATTTGAGATCAGGACGCCTTGTTCATGGGAGAAAAGACTAAGTTAAGTTTGACTTTGAGTACATATTTAACATATCACTCTAAAATATAAACTTAATGCATTTGTGTTTTAACTAACCATGAGTTACGTTTATTGGTTTCATGTTGTTTTTACAGTTATGTGTATGTTTTGATTTGAAAAAACGACAATCAGCAAGGTGTAATCAATGTTAGAAAACATATCAATAGATAATTAACTGATTCCTGTAAGCATGTAGCATATTTTCAAGAGAGAGAGAGAGAGAGAGAGAGAGAGAGAGAGAGAGAGAGAGAGAGAGCTAAAATATTTACACCGGTTTTCAATATGTAAATTATATCAACTGAAGTAAACAACTGACTAAGTAGATATTCACTCGTTTCTAAATCACATCAGCAATGTCAATCCGTATAGAACTATAGAAGACGTATTGTATCACGTAAGCGGCTCGGAACGTATTATATATTGCTTGCCTGGGGCTAAAGATAGAGGTTTTTTAATTATGTCATTGAACGACAGCGCATATTGTCCTCTTTAAACGGCCGGAGAAACGAAACTGTAGGTGAGGCTATGTTCCACCATGTGCTCAATATTTTATTATCATGTAAACATACGATGACATATCAATATTTCAACTCAGAAAACTGAACTATGATAAAACTTTGATAAAAGTCTTATTAATAGTGTATAAATACATTTTAGGATATCGCATTGGAAGAGTCAATTCAATGACATAGGAATGTATATATTACAGAGAGCAACAACGAAAATCACTCATCCATTAAGTTCGTTTAGCGCTGTGGTCTTATAATAATTTTAAAACATCTAACACGTATATATTTCTAAGGCGACAGGAACAAGTTAAGTACTCGTCTACTTAATTGATGTAAAATTATTCATTAGATTTAAATGCATATTTTTTTTCTAAATATTGATGGTCGGTTTCTGATCTTATTACAAACTCACAACGTTGGTACGCAAAAAATATTCTTTCACTAAAAAAAGAAAAGAAAATGAATTAACTACGCACTGCGCGAACAGTTGTATGACAGCATTGATCACTGTAACAGTATTGAACTTGAAACACTGTCGTTCGTGGTTCATACTGCTTTACAATAACTTCAGAATTAAATTCAACAACAAAGAACGCTTAATCCTTTTTGTGTACATACGATCACTCTAGACACTCATACAAAAATAAAATCAAAAAACTAATTCTATTTGTTTGCTGCTATCTCTTATAGTGTAACAAATGAGTACTAAACATAACATATGATTATTAGAAAATGGGTAAAATTTCATTGGCTGTGTTCTCTTTTTCGATACGGAAACACAAAAAGTACTTAATTACCTACTTTTAAATATATTCAGAAATGCAATTCAAATGAAAGAATGCATTTTCTCATGTAATTTTATTTGTAAAACTTTTCTAATAACGGCTTTGCTTTTATTACTGCGCATGTTCAATGGATTTTTATTTTTAGCCTATTCATTATCTTACAAAATGTTGGACTCACACAAATTTCATGTATATGGTTTTATATTACTTATCAAAAGTATGTCCGGCATGCAAACATTGTCTGAAAATAATAAAAGAATAAATGCCGAACAATAACAATATCTTCAAAGGTATGCTGGAATAAAAATAAAAAGTTGAAAAATTAGACATAACACAATTCAAGCGGACTGGCACTACAGTTATTCCAATACATTTAACAAATCAAGCTTGCCGATGACATTCCTATGTTAAAATAGTGCGTATATCTATAGTGAAATTAAGTGAGTTCGCGTGCAGACAGGAACACATTGGCGTAACGAATGAATTCATCGTGGTATTGTTCAACATGATAAACTATTCTTAAGAAGTAAAACAATATTACATAAACTTAAGAATTCATTTATTAATGACCCTACAGATAACCCATACTTTAAATACCATAGCTCGACATAACTCTATAAAAACGAAATTACGAATTACAATTCCTTTCCGCCTACAGAGCGGGAGGTCGTGGGTTCGATCCCGGGCCGCGTCATACCGAAAGACGTTAAAAGTTGGTACAAGTAGCTCCCTTGCCTGGCGCTCGGCAATTGCTTGGACAAGTGGTGTACTCAGTACTGGTTCAACCCAGGAAAGTTGTATCCCGTGTATCGGTGCTTCACACTGAGCACGTTAAAGAACCAAGAGGTCTCTTCGCAAAAAGCTAGGGTATCGCATACGGATCTCTTGTATCTCACTCTGTTTCTTCAAGTCTTCCAATGCCTGAATTTAACTGCGAATTGCTATCACTTCTATCTCATGTCACTTATGGCATTTAAACACAATTTAAGTCGTGATGGCGCCATGGCGGGGTCAAGCCATAATGCAGCCAATGAGCGCGGGCAGACCTTCATAAATAAAACAAACAAAACAAAACAATTCCGTTCCACTGTGATGTTCTTTGATATCGCTTGATGTTAAACCACTGATTGAAGCATTTAGGTTTAAATTATGTTGAGAACATCATGAAATGCCAATGTATCTTTTCTGATTTTAAAATCTTAATGATGTTGCATAACAATAAGTATAATGACGGTGGTGGTATTCAAAGCAAACCAACTATCAGATTTGTATTATTATATATTTTCTGTACTAAACCAATGGGCGCAAATTATGAATTCAATGATTGGCGGTTGCTTTGGTCTAAAAAATAAACGATTAAAACAGAACCCATTTGCGGAGGAAATAGCGTAAACATAAAAAATAATTGCAAAACAAGGAACTCTTTTTAATACTTTTGTTAGCACTTAAGAGCATTCTACGCACTTGATATGATATATATTTAAATGATTACTCGACATAAAGGAGAATTGTAAAAAATGAGTACTGCATTGACTAGTTCTCCTTTTAATCCGATATGAACAATGTATTACACAATGCATTAAACAACCCATGTTTTCAAATTGTAATTAGTTGTGCGTCCAAGAAGTGACGTTAAAGGGCCTGTTACATAGGGTCATAACCTCTTTACCTCAAAACCCAAATTAAAATGATTAAAAATGTTTCAGGGCGTGGGGGGGACTTGACATATAAAATTAAAACGCTGACGACGTGAAGGGAAAGGGGGGGGGGGCGGCGGGGCGGGTGCGTGCCGGGTGTACCCCTCAATTCTGGAAATATAGAAATATACTTTAAAATTCCAAGGAAAAGCAATGAAAAACAAAAATATACTTACTTCAAATTCTGCAATTAAAATGAAGCAATGCATGTTCTAAGGTTGATTAATTATGTAATTAATTTTAATTTACATAAAATGCAAATATTTTTGTCGTAAACAAAAAATAGATTGGTAATGTCTTTGATTATTCATAACGGTTCCGTCTTTTTTAAAGGACGCGTGGACATCAAGTTCCACGGTATGTTTTCTGAATTTGTAACTAGAATTATATTTTATGATCCCTTTTATTTTGATTAATGCAAAAGACGATGTTCAATATTCAGACTATAAGGAAAAAACTTGAGGGTTGCAAGCGACATAAAGTCGCTTGAATGCAATGGTCGATTCTTCTAAACACACGGAAAACTTAATGGTTAATAAAAAAACACGAATGAAGACCGTTTAGAAAATCTTATTTTATGTTTCATGCTAATTTACCATCGCGACTATAGGTTCTTAGATTACAGAGTGTTATTTAAATCGTAAAACATTAATTTTGGAGGATAATATTTTTTCCTCGACCAAATACCATACTGGCCTCTAATAGACTATAAAGATTTGATTATTTTCATTCCCTTCTAGCTCAATAAATTGCTTTGCAGAAAGTTATGTTGTTATAGAACATGAAATTAACAAGAAACGCGAACAATCTCCTTAAGCACCAGCGCGTAAACGATATATATCAAGTATATTCGCATTTTATTTATTCGAGGAAGCTGAGAACGGGTTACGAAGGCGGAAAATGTTTTTGCTTACATTGTGATTGTGCAATTTTAATCAATACTGATATTTCCGTCATAAAAAGGCAATGTCCAAGCCACAAATAGCGCTCATACGACAAGTTTGATGTATCGGTCTCTTAAAGCTATATCTATAGAGTAGAGATGTACTTCCCCAGATTTTGTAAACGTGGCTTCAGTAGATAGACAAAGAATGGTTCAGACGAAAAGAACTTTGAGAATTGAGAGAAATGCCTATTACTGAGCAGATTCGTATGATTGGTTTTATAATTACTTTAAAATAAAACGGATTACGTCAGCTCTTTATAAAATACATTGTTGAACTAAATTAAATGATGACTCGAAGTCTACATTCGTGTGTTTTCCAAGGTCATCAAATGACGTCTGCGGTGAAGATAAATCATGTTACAAATATAAAAGTAATTCATATGTAGATTCACTTATTCATTCATGTAAAAACAGACGCTTTTGGCAGTTTGTGCTCTAGAATCAAAACACGTCTGGATAACGTTCAAACGTTATTGATTTGACAAAATGCCAGATGTATTTCAAAGGGTAGTAAATTGTGATAATGCTCGTATCTTGTTGATAATTTCCATAAATCTTCCGTAGACTGTGACTTTCATCCTATACAGACGATAACGTTTATGGAAAACACGATAACAATTGAATAAAAATAGAATCTAAACAATGGAAATCGACATTCAATACTTTTGCAGAAACAGAAATAAACTACATCACTGAATTTTGACGGATAGTGAGATGCCTCTTGTTTTTTGTTTGTTTGTTTTTTTAAATGCGCTATACATGTTCATATACTTGTTAATAATAGTAACGTACTTTAGAAACAGCTGATTGTTTGTTCATTAAACACATTTAAACATATCGTTTTCGCTTATTGACTTATGAAACTAAGTCAGTAATGATAGGGTTTCAAACAGTAAAAAACTCACATATGCGTGATTCATGCTTTGAGCTAATGCTTTATTATAACAATCGTCTAAGAACTGCAAATACATGGACATGTTTAATTGTATAAGTCTTAGGTAACATTTTAGATATTTACCAACTTGGCGCTTCTAACGAATTATCAATAATTATTGTGAAGTTGAATTGGAATATTAAACTCGTAGGACAAAACACCATGATAACAAAACTCGATTTATGGAATCGACATTTATATGGTATATACGTATTGGCAAATTAATATATTACAAATGACAACGTTATTGTTTGTTCTGCAAATATGATTATATGCACACTTGTTAACAGATATTCAAAATTGTTGCATATGTTAGTGTAAATCGTCAATTAGGGTATTTCGATAAGAATAAAGCTTTAACCATATCAACACCATTGTCTGTCCAAGGAGATTGGTGACAATGTTGCTCTATCATTACAGTAATGTCAATACATATAAACATATACACATGCTTTTTAAACCTTGCTTTAGTCGGAGGAAGCTGTCTATGCTGCACTATCTTTACTCTCAATACAAAGTTTGAGTCAAATTGACACTGTTTCTTTTTTCAACTAACTATGGATTCTTCCGAATTATATTGTTATCTTGAAATCATTTTTTAAATAAAGATGTTTTTTTATGCTCTGCTACCCAAAGAGTTTTCAAGATTATGTCTATATATACATATATTTACATTGACACTTCATTCCTTAACGATGGTTGTTGTTTATCAATTTCACATTATTTCTGTATAAAGTGCAATGGCATTCCCCATCGATATCGCGTGCGTTTGTTCGATACTTCTGTCCTGTCATTGGGCCCAGTAATATTAATGGGCGGGGCATATTTACTACGAAACTATTTTTTCAATGAAATCGTAGTAAAATTATTTGCAACATGCACGACTGTAAATTGCAGTAAACCAGTTAAAGCAAAATAAGAAATGATTGATTTTAATGTAGATGATTTCATGATGGATGGAACAGTTGAAGAAATATTAAATCACAATGATGACGACTTATTTCGGAATTTGGAATTGACATTTCGTAAAGAAAAAAAATCTGACAAAACATGAAATCGAGGAAATGAAACAATAACATATCGTAGTGCACCCAGCAACGTCAAAAAGAAAGAGCTCAGTTCAATACTAAGTCTGTTCGCGTCCTCTGGCTTTCCTTCCGCGAAAAGTTTACGTTACCCCACCCACCGCCACTGTCGTTTCCATAGAGACGTTTCATCCTCATTGAATGTTTACTTCCAAAGAAATGACAATGCACTTGCTGATCTGTCCAACACCGTATTCCAACATGATTCATACACCAACTGATTCTTTAAAATAACACCCGACAAGTAAATTGACTGGAATTTCTCTCCAATTTGAAAACTCGATCGTGACTTAACAAACGCTAGTATCGGGTATTATCGCGAGATATAATGAGAACTTTATAGGTGGCGATATTTTTGTTGTTTTCTTGTTATTGTTAATTTTTCATAACTCAAGTTGTATTTTTCTAGTCGTAATGCAGTTATAATACGTATTTATAATATACTTGACCTTGAAAATATAGAAAATAAACATATAAATAAGGAACTGTTTTATATGCGCATTCATTGTTGTATAAAATTAGGTTACGATAGCTGTTCTAATTTACCCACCGTTGAGAACAACGAAAGAAAGAAAAAAGAGAAAATGCTCTTGAATAATCTATTTATTTTAGCAGAAGTGTAGATTTAAATAAATGTAAATATAAGTATTGTCGAATGTCGAATTTTAATCCTTAAATGGTAGGATATATCAAAACAAGGATATGTTACATGTTTTATGTTTCAATGGTCAAATTGCGGAATCAATATCATGATGCTTATTATGTTACAAGTGATTTTGCTATATTTGTTGTCCAGATTTGTTTTGGAAGGACGAGGTTAAGACTTAAGGCACCCATACTTTAATGATCCGCAAATGAAATGCAAAATGTATTTGTTAACGAGACAAAATCATAACTTACACTTAATGTCATTTTGTCAATGAATGTTTGAATTGATCGTTTCTTATTGCATATAAGGGTAGAAAAAGCTTATTAATTATAATGAATTTTAAGAAAAGAAATCCAATTGTATTGTTTCATTTTCTATGGAATTTGTTTGAAGGTAATTTCTGGTATTTCTGTCATTCATCGATTTACTAACAAAATGCCCGTATATTGAATACTCGTTCACATTAATAGGGCAAATTGCAGGTTCTTATATTTTTTTCAAAAATTAAAACAAGCGCCTACTAAAATAAAACATCAGCATGTGTTAGCACAAACATAATTTAACCAAAATTCGGAACGAACGCTACTGCAAAATAAATTTTCCAATATAGAGGCAATGCGTAAAGCTCTTATCAATGCAAATACTAAAATTATATTGGATAGCATGTAATGTGCCTGATAAGATTTTTTCTATAAAATACTCTTATGTCACCGGATGCCACTAGGCAAAAACAGATTAAAGTCAAGTCGTGTTTCATGTCAGATCCAATATGAGGGCATTCATTCGAATTACAAAATCAAACATACAGAGATAAACATAATGTAACCTTTTCAGCACATTTCTTTTCTGGCATATCCGCCTTTCATTAAATGAAGTGGTGTCACTTAATAGAACTAAGCCTAAAATAAAAATGAAAGATATACAATTAATCTGTTACGATTTTTTTTTATTCAACAAACTAGTTTATGCAGAAATCTTCTATTTTATAGTGCACACATTCCGTTACAATTTGTTGTTAACATAAAGCTTCACAGTAGTGAGTAAGTTAAACGTTAACGATACTGTCAATAAAACAGATATAAAACAGATCAAGCGAGATAAGTCAAATATCGACAAAGCAATTTCCTAACAAACTGAGCATGATTTGCGTAAAAACCTATGATCACTTAGTTCTTATCGTATATGTTAAATTGTATTCCTTATGTTCGAACAGTATTGTTGATGAAAAACAACAACAATTACAAAAGTACAGTTTATTAAAAACTACTTTGTGTACCTATTCGGCACCCAACCGTTACCTTTACTAATCAATCAATTAATTTAGCAGAAATAAAGACTTAATTTCGTCACACCTTAAAACTTACGTTTAATAAAAGCATGACATTCTGTTCGTTTTGCAGTGAATTGCTTGTTCTCCCAAGTAAATTCAAGAACACCATTATTTAAGGTTGTTTTTTTCGAGTCGATGGAAGCAAATTGGTATATGAATAAAAAACAACAACTGATTTTTTGAAATTTTGACAATGCCAGCACGTTTGCAATATAACACATTACGAGGGTAAAATTACGCTCATGGCAGGTACACATAAAATGTTACTTTATTTTCAAATTTGAGAACAGGGCTAGTGTTTCATTTTAGACAAATAGTATTAAACGCATCGTTTAGCATGACGTTTTGAATTGTTATCAATTATTTTACAAATCACAATATTATATATGTTTCTAGTATTTTTTGTCTTTTATATATATATGGCTATGCTCCTGATAAAAAAATCACATACCGGTACACTTACAGCATTTTAAATGAGGCAACGAAGCTGTTGTTGAAAAATAAATGTCATTCATCTTAAATAATGATAAACACGTTTTATCATAATAATAGAAATAAAAACACAAAGTACCCTATTTATATAATTTTAATACTTAATAGCACTTCAAGTAAATACTTTATAATTGTACAGGAATATTATAAATTTATAAAATCCATTGCTTTTGTTCCATCATTGAACTGACATGAACAATGTTATGCATAACCCATTTTCCAGATGATTAAAAAGATATTTCGTTTAAAATTCCTACGGACGTATTCAAAAACATTTGATTTGCAATTCAAATGAAGGATTGCATACCCAAAGGGTAGTAAAATGTAAAATAAATTGTAAATTTGAATAAAATGCAATATTTTATTGTCGGTCACGTAAAAACAGATTTGTAAAACGTTTGCTTATTCATTATCCTTTGGAATGTTTAAGGGAGGTGCGCATTTAGATTAAATTTAAGATTTTTTTTTGTTTTCTCTTACATTATTCTGGTCGCACCAAAATATTTGATCAATCTGAAAGACTAACAAAATAACATATACGGTTTGAATGCTTTTATATTTCGTATTCACATAATGTCTGACATGCAAGATTTGTCTGAAAACAAATAATTATTGGCTTACAATAGCCACATATAAACGTATTTGATGGCATTGAAATTGAGTTTTCAATTTCTATAATTTAAGAGGAGTTTTATTCCAGTTTTTAGTCAGATTTTACAGAAAACAAGTTTTTTTCTAAATCGTACCAATTCCAGCTTGCAAATTGAAAGTATTTCAGTTAGAATGCAACATTATACACAATGCGTAAATATTTATATATAATTGAAGACATCTGAACAACCAGCCATAAATGACGTAACGCGAGAAAGTTTCAATCAAGCTGATTTTCAATGTCATTGGTTTTAATTTTAATCCTCATTGTTTATTTACAGTGTTAAATATGTTAATTCTTTTGAATGTATAAATATTAGCTTGCTTGCGTTACATTATTATCCATATGTGGCTTGGTTTTGAAGGTTATGTCAAAAAGGTATTTAAAAAACGAAGTGAGATAGCGTGTAGACAGAAACAAATGGATGAATCGAGCGAATTCGTTATAGCACTGATTAACATTATACAGTCTCAACAAGTGAAACAAGATTTCATGAACAGCAAATTAAACTAAGGCAGCATTCATGTATTCCTCCTTCGTTTGTTAAGACCATATTTGTTAATTTCTTGCAGTATAAAAATGTCCGCATAACATACTTTTGTTGTGACGGTCATTGAGTTGATCACAATTTGATGAACTATGCTCCAAACATAATAGATACTCATATTAATGTTCATTTCTGTGCATGACTTCAAATAAAGCATTATATGCTTTAATAAGGCAATTCAAAAACAGTTTCGTTTACCTTTTTGACCACCAACATAAGTTATTAGTCCAGGCTCAATAGAACGTTATAATGCAGTACGTTTTTCCTTGTAAGGTATGTTTTTTATAGTCAGACTCGAGAGTATTGGAATTGCAAAAAAAGTCCCCTATAATCTTAAGTTCACCATAATTCTAATAAATTACATCTCAATTTATAATTTTTTTAAACTTTGTCAGATAAAAAGCAACAACCAGAATCCATCTTTGGAATAGAAATTGAGGAGAGATATCCTTATTGGAATATAATTGTATAACCAATCGTACTGTTATGGGTTCGATCTATAAGTATATTTACAGCTATATTTGGATACAGTGCAAAACAAACTGATAATTTTGTTTTCGAAAGTTTAATGTGTATTACCTTAATAGTATGGCCCGACGACGTTGCAACGAAAAAAGAAATGTGTTTCGTTACGAGACAGGGCAGTGACGTAAGAGTAAGCTTATACAAACTTTGCAAAATATTAATAAATTATAAACACATTTATTCAGCGTGTTCAGAAAATGAATTAGTGTAATTGGAATATAATTGTGCAATATATGGTGACTTGTGTCAGTTTCCTCTTATCACAAAGTCATGTTGTTTTCAGTAAAAAGGTGAGAAAAGACTAACCTGTTTCACCAGCCCTGATGATGAACCGAATACCACAAACCGATAAGTTTATGTTAATTTCCGGTATACATGCATTGCAGAAATGCAATACCCGGAATGATTTACAACAGAATAAAAATATACGATCGTATTAATTCCATTTATAAGCATACTGAAAACATAAGAAACACTATTCATTAGACATTATTTGCTTTCATATCAGTGGTGACGTCACATCTGGTTTTATAACATTATAATTTTGTTATTTTATCATGACGTCATACCAATTTAAATACAAAAAGCTACTTTCAAGAATGTTGTTCATATAATGAAGAGTAAATATCATTTTTTTTCCTCAGATGAATGAAATGGAAAACTTATTTCTTCCTTCCAACAAATCTTTGTTAAAAAGATAGCAACATTAAACGAGAAAAAAGAAAATAAAGCATAACATAGATTTAATTTCTTGAGAATTTCAAATGAGTGTTTCAGAATATTTTGTACTTTTTAAAGAATGTCTATACAATTATAGGTTTTGACGTACGTGAACCTGTTTAAATTTCACTGACCTTCTAAGTTGGACACAAAAGTACACTACAAATGCTAGTAGTAATTATTACTAGAGTACATCTGAAATAAAGTATTCCCCCAAAAAAATCATAGTGTTAACAGATACAAGATATCTTACAGGGACGTCTTAAAGGTATAGTCCACATTCGTTGAATTTTTATCACGAACTACCGTTCTGATATTAATATTCATCATTAATTAATGTGACAGGTGGTAGTTTCGCACTTGAAATGTATTGATAACATTGGCTTCATGTACGGTGTGAAACGTGTAACACTAAAACACTTTGCTTTTTCGTTGCAGTTTTTGTAGCTCGAGGGAATCGACTGTCTTCTAAATCACACAGTGCCATCGTTTTCGGCAGCGTTGAAAATAAGACGGATTAATTGCTAAATTTGCCGCAAGGCAAGTTGACCTCAATCAATGAATGTTCAAAAATCAGTGTTCCCATCTGTCGCTCATAATAGCTAACGTATAACATATGGTTTCCCGCTTGCAGATGATGCGCTACGAAATAACAGGAAAACTAAAAATTAACAGTTTACATGACTGCC
Organism: Mya arenaria; assembly: GCF_026914265.1. Lineage (NCBI taxonomy): Eukaryota > Metazoa > Mollusca > Bivalvia > Myida > Myidae > Mya > Mya arenaria. Next base: position 56,398,245 of record NC_069131.1, read on the forward strand.
TTATTGTGTTGTTTGCATTTCACCGTCTAAAAGACGTTTTTTGAGAAGCAATATATTCAAATCTCATGTAACATAAAAATACTACAACATTGAACAGAAAACAGAATACAGGATGAATCTAAATTCTGTTCTTGAGCCTACGATATTTTTAGAAACACAGACCATTTTATGCTGCAAAACATGAATCTCATAACATGAACGCTTCAATGATTAAAGTATGAAGTCATTTCTGTAAACCATTGAACAAATATGAAGTCATCCAAGTTCCAATTTAAAGTCCAATCAAACGCTGAACGAGAGATACACAACACTACAATAAACATGACAACATCATTTTACTTTTGTCACAGGTATAGGTTGGAGTCAGCACTTAAGCCTGGTCAATACAAATTAAAGGGAAGTCACTGGTGTTCAAACCCGATCGCCAAATATCAACTTGACAAGAGTGTAATCATTTATCTAAAACGTGTTTTGATCATAGTGGCACGAAACATGACGTCACAAACCACAACCACTAAAGACGGCAGCGCTATTGGTATACGTTTTTGTAACACTTTGGGCGATTCAATAAAATCACTTGACATGTCAAGGCACCATATTCTAACACGAAGACGGGAAAACATGAAAGAAACAACATAAAAAAGTGGGAAAGTTGTAATGCATTCTATTTTGCCTGTCCAATAGTGAGCTAAATGTGGTTGTCGGGAATACATTCTTATCACATTACAACAGCCGGAAATCCTATTGCTTAATTTGCAAAGTTATAGAAAGTCATACGAATATTTCTGAGTTTGTATTATGATGAACAGCAATACAATTTTCCATCTTAATCTTAGCAAGAAAACATGGTCTGTAGGCATGATGACGTGAAAACATTTTTTAAGACGTTCGGTACTTGTGTTTTGTTTATTCTTACTTGATTTCATTTTAATTTGCATTCAATTTATAAACAGAACTAAAACGATCAAATGCATTATAGGATTTTCCGGGTATTACATTTCTTCAATGCATGTAGTGCAGGAAATGGCATCGATTTGTGGTTTTCGGCTCTTCACAAGAGCAGGTGAAACAGGTGAGTCGTTTTTGCTGTATTTACTGGAAAAGCATGTGATTAAGATATTCTGACTCACGTCATCATACAATACACACTTTTATTCAACTTGCGGAATATTGCGTGTTTTTGAAGATTTTGTCATATACTTGAATTAAAGTGAGTTCGCTCGCAGACAAAAACAAAAAGACGAATCGAAAAAAATCACAAGGGTACTGATTAAAATTATCAACTTTTCCCAACATGTCAAACGAGATTGTACGAATGGCAAATTTGATTTAATAGGCTGCGTTAATTTATTGCAATGTCTGTAGAGACCATGTTCTACATAGTTTTACACTGTACGGCACGCTATTTCAAAAGGACAATTCCTTACTATGTAGATAATTTGATAATGTTTGATATTCAAGCACTGAACGTAAAAGGGTTTTCAGGGTTGAATTATGATGAAAACCTCATAAAATGCCCTGATCTGTTTTTGTTGAGTTTTGTATGAAATCATAAATGAGAATTTCCATTTGAATTGTTGAAACTGTTTGTATCGCAAACATTGTAGAAGTGATAACATGTCTTTATTTCAGGGGATTCAATGTCGGACAATGAACCTTGGCGTCGTAATTAATATTAAAACATATTTGTACAATCACGTGAACTAGTATAATAGAGAATACTGCAAATAACTGTTCAACAAATTTAATAATAGACAAAAAGACGACAGAATTTAGTAAATTGTGATAATATTTTTATCTTTTTGATAAGTAAATCAAGCTTGAAGAGGCTGGGACATGTTTATGAAAAACTATAGAAAAAAGACCAAATAAAATGTTTAACGTGATATAGTATTTTGCAGCATAAAATGGTCTGCATAATATCTTCTTGTTGTCACAGTCAATAAGATGATCATATTGTGCAGGTCAAAATTAATAATCACCATTTTTGTTTTAGTTTTGTTATCATAAAACAACTAAAAAAAATAATTTCAACATTCGTTATGATTTCAGGGCCTATATAATGTTCAATACAGTATGTAATCCCTCTTTTGAGTATAACCGCCAACTGTTGCACATACTCGTCATTTACCAATACTCCATTGCATAATACATCTGATATAAAGTATTGAAAGAGCGCTAAAGATACATATCTGAAACATGGGGAAATTATAGGTGTCATCTATCCTCTTTGTATATGTCATCATAAACCATCGTTCTGACATCATTACACATTATTAATAGGTGTATGTGAATGTAATAATTTAAAAAAATGCATTAATGCTTATATTGACGGATTGGCTTTGCGTACAGTTTAAGACGCTTGACATGAAAAAAAACATTTCAGCATGAAATAATTAATTTTATCAACTTTTGCCTTACATCAACCACTCGCATAATTCGATATTCATTTTTTTTATATCTTGTAATCAGTGTTTTACAGCAGCCTCCCAATTTGCTTTAACATATTTCATTTCACTATCCCAGAAGTTTGCATGGTTTTATTTCGTAATTAAACTAGTTGTTTCGATTGCCTGGTTTACAGTCCTTATAAAACACAGCGCAATAATCTTGATACTTTTCAAAACGAGACGTATTGATGCAAATAAACCGGTGGTGCGTGAAGGCCGGCCAGTTAGAG